>NW_027397067.1:26385031-26607188 GCF_003265705.2 Callorhinus ursinus | reverse complement strand
CACACACACACACACACACACACACACACACACACACACACACACACCCTTTGCCAGAAGGAAAGGAAGAATTCTTGACCCCGAGCCGCTGGCATCTATCCTCTAGTCTAACGCACACCCGGCAGCGAAAGCGCCCGGCAGAGCTGCTGCCGCCTCCTGGGTCCCTGGCCCCGAGGCCCGGCGTTCCCGCCTCCTAACGGACCTGCCTTCCGTTCGCCAGCACCCGAGTCCGCGCCGCCCGCGCCGCCCGCGCCGCCGGGAACAGCCCTCGGCTGTACCCCGCCGTCCGCCCCGGCCGGCGGGTGTCTACCTGCAGCCCCAGACCCAGCTCGCGCCGGGGCCTCTTGGAACCCCCTGCCCAAGGCGTACGGATCCCCCGTCCTCCGCCAGTCCCGCGCACTAAGCGCTCTTCGGGGAACTTGAGAGAGGAAAGGGTGGGGGTGGTAAGAGGAGGAAGAAAAACGAGGCTGAATAACGGGGGCGGGGGGGGTGTAAAACAGGGAGAGAGGGGCTTCAAGCCCCACCGACCAACGTCCAAACTTTCCGAGGATGAGTGCGGAGAAAGGGTCATCCCGAGCGGGGTGTGGGGGCGCGGGGCGACCGGGGACCCCTGGCAGTGCCCGCGCCGCTGCGGAGCTGACAGCTTCCCCGCGCCACGAGAACGCCACAGGCTCGCGGTGGAGACAGAACCCGAAAAGACAGGAAAAAGGAGAGAAAACTGCTCGGCCAAACGTGGATGATCCGCCACTTAATCCAAAAGTTAAATCCCCCAAAACGCAGTCCCCCAAAGAAAGTGGAAAATCAGGTCCCTCAGTGCCCCCTCCCTCTTTCAGCGGAGCAAATCCTTGAGCCAAAAAAGGGGGAAAGAGATAGAAAAGGGGGGCAGAGCGGAAGAGATGGTCGGGATGAGGGGATGTGTGCGAGAGCGAGCGAGAGCGAGCGAGCTAAGGGCAGAGAGGGAGAGAGGCGGAGAGGGAGAGAGAGGGAGCGAAATATCAAAGATTGTGCAAGATCAGGCTGGAAAGATAATCGATACTCGACCTAAATTTAACACAAACTACTCAATAAAAGTTAAAGAAAAAACTTACTTTCCATTTCCCCTGCAGTTCCTACTCGATCTTCGCCTCTTTTTTGTTTTGCTTTTATTTTACTTACAGCTGATCACATCCAAGTAAAACGAGAGGGTTCATTAAAAAAAAAAAATAAAAAAAATAAAAAAATAATCCTCGAACTTTATTGGGTGAAAATAAAAACGCTGAAGCAGAAAGTGGGGGGCATGGAGCGGTCCTCGGGGGTCCGGGAGGAGTTAAAGCATGTGCCGACCGCGGTCTCGCTGTTTGGTTGTGAAGGGGTTGGGAAAAGGAGGAAAGGAAATGAAAATCCGATATGTCTTTATTCTGCTAATTATTATCGTTTTAGCCCTGTTTAAAAAAATGGCTGATTAAGTTGAGTGCGCATGTCTTTGTGTGTCTATTCCCGATATGCACTCTGGGAATGAGAGAGGAGAGTGAGGGAGAGGGAGAGGGAGAGGGGGGAGAGAGAGGTGTAATTAGTGAGGTGATCAACATTCCCCAGACTGCAAATGACGCGCAGCCCGGACTCAGAGCAGCCCGGGAGCCTCGCGGCTTCCAAGGCTCGGAGCGCTGCGGCGGGAGCCCGGGACGCTGCGACCGCGGAGAGGGCAGGAGATGGGGATCTCCGGGGCTCGCACCCCACGCGCCCCTGAGCGCGCGACTCCCAAACTTCATTAGACACACACACACACACACACACACACACACACACACACACACACACAATCTCTCTCTCTCTCTCTCTCTCTCTCTCTCATTTCCTCTCTCTCAGCAAAAAGGGAGAGAAAATAAAACATAAATACCGCCAAAACAATGCCCTTTAACCAGTCGAATTTTTTTTTATTCTAATGAAGCAAAGTAATTATTATCGGACCAGAGATTTGTTTACTAGGGAGCTTTAAGGAGAAATATAAGTTAGAGTAATGAAGAGTTTTTCTCTGCCTAATTTATTCTGTTGTGTACAAGAACGCATTTTAATGAAGAAATGCAGGGACCGAGCAAATATGCAGATGTATGTAAATAAACGGTGCCTGGCAGTGTGCAAACACCGCTCGCCAAGCCTGTTTCCAAGGAAGAATTGCTCTCTGGATCCATAGGCACCTTTTTAAACACCTATCTTTTGCTTGCCCACGCAGGAGAGAAATCCCAGGGCATGGTAGATGCAAGCGGTTAGTTGAGTCAAAGTAAACTTTCAAATGAGAATAAGAGATGGGTGCAAGGGTGATAGTGGGGATATGGTTTTAGACTTTATGTAATATTTTTGAATATTTTATCAGAATTGCATAAGTTCAATGTAATAGCTTTAAGAAGACTTAGGGAAAAAAAAAACCTTTCATCTTACAAGTCTGTTGAATTATCTTTCTTGAAGCACATTATGATGAATTTTAAAACCCCACTACAGATCTCATTAGAATGAAATATACTTGGTATTTTCTGGTGCAAAATTTAAGGTGGCTGATTCTCATTTGAAAATCTAATTATCTCTTTCCAATATTACAGATGTGAATATGAGTGACACTTTCATTAAAAGATAATTAACTAAAACTAGGAATAGACATACTTTTAAATACCCCCTACTGAATATCTGAATATGGAATATATATATATATATATATATATATATATATATATACACTATCCCTTGCTACTCAGATAGCATCTTGATACACTGCTACACTATAGGTCACAAGTAGACACCATCTATGTAATATTTCAAAAATAGGAATTCTAGAGAGAAGGTGAAAGTACAAACCAAACAAGCTAAAAACAGGAAATACTTGCAATGTCCAGCTTCCTGGACAGGTGAGGTGTCAGCTGCTTTTGAGCTGACAGGTCTTTGAAGTTCTGGATGGCCAGGATCTGCTTCAAAACCTTGTCTTAGGCCTTAAGCACCAAATCTACCAAATACCAACAAAAAGGTTTATTGCAGGACAACGGAGGCTGCAAACACGCTTCTTTCTGGGCCTGAAACATTGTGTTATCAGGGAACATTTGGAAAATCCTAAAACTGATGCAAATTGCATTAAAAACCAAACAAAACACCTGGGAGGATAAAAGTATAGCCCTCAAAAGAGCAGACCTAGGCCCAAATCAGAAAAGCTGGTTGCCTACAGCAGCTGGCTAAGGTTACAATGAAAGTCCAAAGGCTTAGAGTAGAGAATAAAACCTAGATATGGTCTTTATTAAGGGGGGGGGAGAAGCAAATCACCACCTTAGGAATCTGAAGTCGATGTATGTACCAGTATAGTATAAACCAGGGCTACTAAACGTTAACAGAAAGAAAATCATCTACCTCTCCAAAGACTCCATTCTATTTTAAACTTGTTTGGGAAGCGATCTGCTCAAAGTGTATGGTTTTCTAAGATTTTTAATATACTTTGTTTACAGTCTTACCTTTTATACAGCAACTGTATCATTGGTGTGCTGTCTGATTGCACCTCAGTTGAGTTTATCCATGGCTTTAAGAAACATACATGGCCACGGTGGTAAAATTTTAATTCTCTGTAACTTACAAGTGAAGAAGGTGTTTATGTAGCATTGCTGTTTACAGAAAAACACCCCAGAGAGCAAAAATTCTGGCTTTAAAAAACTATTTGAGATGTGTGTTGGGGAAGGGGGTGGGGGCTTTTAAGAAGACTGAGGGGAAATGAAGGCAGGGAGACTTTCAGGTTCAAATCAGAAAAGATCAAGCCCTTTGCGGGAGAGGACTCCATGTACAAGCTCACTGATGGAAAAACCATTTCCTGCGATTTCAGACGGGTAAATGCGTATGATGAAGGAAACACCTGAGAACAATAAGTCTGTTTCAGGCTCAGGTGAAGAAAGGGGTCTATTTCTGGCATGGAAGAATAGGGAAATGATGATCATTTCGTTTTCAAGTTCTTCTTTATTTCTTTTGCCTTTTTCTCCCTGAAACATCATCAATAACATTAATGTCATTAATGTCAAAACACCAAACGTCAAATCAGGAAAACCATTTTAAAAATTTGGTGGCTATTTCTCCTCTACGCCCCCCATCCCTCTCTTTTCTTGGAAAATACATCCCTCTCTTTTCTTGGAAAAATCCCCCTCTCTCTCTCTCTCTCTCTCTCTCCTGTGTGTGTGTGTGTGTGTGTGTGTGTATGTGTGTGTGTGGGGGGGGAGCGGTTCTTGAATTCTAAGTAAGAAAACAAAAGGAAGGAGGATTTGTAAGAGGAGCGCCCACTTTTGCAATCCCTCTGCTAGCGAGTGTCCCCCTCCTATTCCGCCTGTGTGTGTATGTGTTCTTTTTAATCATCTCTTTCTCATCCTCTTTCACCTCTTTCCTAAGAAGAGAAGCTGGGGTGAGGGTCGGGGGTTAATGGGCTGAGGGGATGGGGCAGAGAGGAACTAGCACGGAGTCAAGAGTTTCCTCCAGGGCTCGGCCTTGGAGCGCGCCCGCGCGAGGAGGGTAGCTGGGGAGAAGCGGCTGCAGGTCTGCTTGGGGTGGGCCGGGAGGCGCGGAGCGCGGCGCCGCGGGCAGGGGCGCGGCGAGGCGGGCGAGCCCGAGCCCAGCCCGCGGGCTGCTCCGGGGAGAGGGCGCCATCCGCCCGGTTCGCCCCGGCTGCGCCCCGGCCCCTGGCGCCCTCCTTCTCGGCCCCTCGCTCCACGAAACCCAGCTGCTCCTCTCGGGTCTCTGAGGACCCCTTGCTGTCAACCTTTGACCCTGTCCCCCCCCCCCGCCCCCATTCTGCTGTCCCTAAACTCTGTGCGAACCCGCCGCCGCCCTCAAGGAACGTTTGGCTACTTCTTATTTCAAAGTGAAAGGAGCAGAGGTTTCCCTGCCGCACCAAGAACTTTCCCTATACCCTCTTCCACACTTTCCAGGGCTACCCCAGCCGAGCCAAGCCCATTCCGGGGCACTCGGACCCTGACGCCGAGTGCCCAGTTGGGGGAGAACCAAAAAGGGATACCAGGTGGTTAGGTGTTGCGTGTTGGAAGCAAGGAGTAATTACTTTTGGGACAAAAGGTAATTTCCACTTTTAGACTTTTCCTTGGCGTATTTTATTTCCCAAATCTGTGCCGCGGACACTCTGGGCTTTACAATCGCTTTAAGGAGTCTTCCGCTGTCTGTTCCCGGATTCTCCCCCCTCCCCCCGCCCTCGCCAATTCAGTAACAAATACCCCACCTCCCTCTCCCTCACGTCCCGCCAGCTCAAGACCAAGCCCAGCCCAAGGGGAAAAGGTTCCCAGTCTTTTGACCGCGCATCCGGGGTCTATAGATGAGCTCAGTTTGAAACGAGGTATTACAAGATTTCAGCGTTAGGAACCCTTTATATCACCACAGACACTTTCAGATCCTCAGCCCCCCTCCTCCTTCCCTCTTTTTGTTGGGTCTTCTCCACCCGGGGGCTATGTAACAAAGGCAGTCTGTTAACTAACATTTTTAACTCAGCAACTCCTTTCCAAAACACACTTAAACTTGATACCAATGTCTATCATTTTGTGAGTGGGGAGGTGTGGGGTGTGTGTGTAAGGGGGAGACGTGAAGTTTCAGTGAATCGGAAAGTGCAGGGTTTATTTGGGATGGTGTCACAAACGCATTATATTTATAGTGAAATAATTCAAGAAATAGTGTGGAAGAGTGCCAAATTTCATTACTATGAAAAAAAGTAGATTTTTCTTGAGAACTCACAAAGCGGGGGGTGAGGCGGGGGTGGTGGCTGGAGGTTAAAATATGACCTCACATCCAGAATGGACACTGTCTTTGATGGTGAGAGTGAGCTAGATGAAATGAAATTCAAAAAGGAAAGACATTTTAAGTGTGTATGTGTGTGTAGCATTTGTGGGCAGTTAAATCTGTCGTTCATTGATTCTCTCCCCTCCCCCAACCTGGTTCTTATCTCCTTTGTGGTCTTTTTTGTCATAAAAATGCCCCCATCTTGATTCTGGTCTCTATCTGTACTTCCATATTTCTGTATGTTTCTCTCTTTCTAACTAAAGTCCCTTTTTGGTTTTTATTTGCGGTAAATCTGTTTTACTTTTTTTTTTTTTTTTTCTGGTGGTTCTGACCTAGTTCAATGTGTGTGGTGGGGCAGTCATTATTATGTAAAGTTAGGCACAGGTATAGTTGGGGATGGGGAAAAGGGAGGAGTTATAGAGGGTCTGAGGAAGGAAGAATTAAGGGAGTGGAAAAGGGATAGGAGGAAGGGGGAAGAGAAAAGTCAGACGCCCTCTGGCCTTTCAGAGGTCAGGGCTCAGACAGTGCTGTGACCTCCTTTCCCTCTAGGCAACCAGCCCAGTGTTTATAAACAAAATCAGACGGGACTCTCCCCAAACAATAGCACTTCACTAACTTCACAAGCACTTCTACAGCTCTTATGCAAATTAATAAGGACTCCTTATCACTTACCACTACACACACCCCCTACCCCCTCAGCACATGTATTCACACTTAAAGCACCCAGACCCAGGATCACAAGCACACTCTTCTCAAAACAGATGGAGATATTTCCAGCAAACATATCCAACAAAAATTTTACGTTTCATCTGGGGAAGATCTCTAAGAGACAACGATGCAGATAGGAAAAGATAAATAAATGGGAAAAGAAAGAAAGAACTGAGATTTCACTGAAGATAAATTTGTGATCTTTTAAAACCTAAAACATCTATATCCAGTCAAGGCAATGCTGTATAGACAATATACTAAACACTGGCCGCCGAATAGAATTATTTGAAAACAGGACATTACATTCATCCCAACATCCACCTTTCGAAGACAAAAGTGCAGATCTTTATAGTTGAAGAAAAGCCATCACCTCTGTATATAATGTCCCTAAATATTAGACACAAAAGCACCATTAAATCCTGCAGCAAACAAACAGCCCATCTGATCTAAGTTACAAAATGTGTAATTAAATCCATCTTCAATTACAGAAGGCAGCTAGCAGAAACTAAATCAAAGATTTTGAAACAAATGTTGTTTGCCAAGGTACAGAAATGATAGCTTTACATTATATTGTAACCAAAACTCCATTTCAGGAATAAATTACAGGATAGGAAAAAAAAGGTGAAAGCAAAAAAAAAAAAAAAAAAGAATGAAATGATTTCAAACTTTTGCTTTAAAATGATTATCAGTGAAAGTCTAAGAGAAAAAGGTTAAAGAAAATATACCTCAGAGCAAAAAGATCATCTCCTTTTCTTCTTTGTCTATCAGTCCCCTGTTAAAGCATATGGAAAATGTTTTCAAAATGCCCAGATTTGGCACATTGTCATTGCAAAGAGAGGAGCGCAGTGATGCTGTTAGAGAAAATGGGAAATAAATTCAGGATTGGGTGCTGCCTCCTTCAATGCGGATTTATCTAAGTTTAATTTAATATTCCGCAATCACTGAATGATCGCATATAATTCACCAAGATTTTAAAGGGCTTTATTTAAATACCTTGAGCAACAAGAGAATGAAATTTAAACCATTGCAGCCATTGCTTATATTTTTTTATTTTCCTATTAGAAGAACTTTAACTGGCAATTTCTAATAATAAAAGGAAAAACGATAAAGGTTTGGATTTTTTAAAGGAAGACTGTTAAAGGAAAGCATTAGCTTTATTAAAATCATTCTGAACATAAAATCAAAAAGCACAAAATGGTTGTTTGTAAAACACTAACCCTTTAATCGATTTTATTGGCATTCCGATCGATTAGATAAACGGAAATCTATAGCAAACATCAAAGCATTTAAAACATTTTCTCTATCTCATTTATAAACAAAACTTTTCTTTTCAGCAGAAAAAAATGATTATCAAACGACTAACAGGAAATTCTTCAGATATCAAATTACGATAATAAAATTATTTCCACATGGAAAGGGATAATGACAATGATGATAGTAATTACAATAATGAATAATTCAACAACCCTTTGACATGTATGTTAGAACCTCCAGCAGAAACCGCTCTAAGGGGGGGGGTTCTTTAAAAGAAATACTTTATTTTTTTAATTGAAAAATTTAGTTGACAATACTTTATTTTTAAAGGAAATATTTTTTAGAGATAACTGGGGGGGGGGAGTAGCTTAGGTGTGGCTGTCGGACTAGTGTTAATTTCCCTGCAATTGCAAATGAGTCAATTTCCTCCCCGGAGTTTTCCTTCCAAATTGATACTTCTTATTAGCAAAAATTAATATGCAAATGTCAGTGAGCCCTTCCAGGTTTGCAAACTTGTATCCGGACCTGTTTTCTACTTACTCTAAAAGGTGATTCTCAAATTATAGAGGGGGGCGAAGACTAGACTCCCCCATCCTGAACGTGATCACACATTTGATCTTTTAAGTGAAGGAAACCAATTTATTTGGAGATATGAAAACTGCTATCCAGAGAAATGCAGCTATCAGAGCTTATGGCATTTTAGCTGCAGCAAAAGGAAGTGTTGCTGTAACGGATATTATGTTTATTTGTTAAAGAAAATCAATGAAAGTGGCTGTAAAGTAGTTAGTGAGGCGTGTGTTTGGGACTCGCGGTGAATCGTGACTCTGGCAGGCTGAAAGAGCAGCTAGCTCTTCTCTTTGCCAGAAAAGTCCCCGCGTCGCCCCGAGCCGGGGAGCGGGCTGTGCGGCACCTGGCTTCCAACTCGCCGGTGCTGCCCGGCGGTGCTCTTGTCTACCGCCTAAGTCACTCCAATTCTCTGCCCCTTTTGCCCTCTGTCCTAGCAGTTGCTCCTTCCAGTTGACTGTGGTGGCCTTCCCACGCCCTCCCTCAGCAGCACACACCTTTTTCCTCCTTTTCTCTTACTGACTCTGGTCGTTTCCTCCTTTACGCTACAGGTCTGAACTTCTGTACTTCTTTTCCTCCTATTGGAATCCCCCTCTTCTGAATCTCGAAGTCTCTTCGGTGAATCGCGGAATATTTCTTTCCTACCCCGCCCCTCCCCCATTTCTCTCTCCTGCCAATTATTTAGCACCCGGGTCTTCTTACCCTCGCACTTCTATCCTCTCCTCCAGACATTCCAGAGAGTTCTCATCACACCAGAATGCACTTTTTCTCCTCCTCCTACTCGCCTAGGATTGGGGCTGGGGGGGGGGGTGGGATTTTGAGTTGAACTCCCAGGGGTTTTATTCTATTCTTTTAACAGCTTTACTTTCCCTTTTCTTCTTTGCGTAACCTTCACCTACCTACTAATTTATAACAGAAGCGGTTTCTTTCCCTTTCATTTCCTAGTTTACAGTTTCCGTCTGGGGCTGTGCATTGCACAGGCACCCTCTGGCTTCCCCCCTCCCGGGCCGGCCCCGCCGGCCGCCGGCCCAGGCAACTATTTTCATGTACTTGGTTGCGGTCTCATTGCACTTTCCCTCCTTGGAATAAGTTAGTTTCCATGATTTGAAGTTCTCCGCAGAGCGCCTCTTCATTTGTCAAGCTTACCTCGCTGCCCAAATAAAGGGTGGGGTGTGGGGGAAGGTGTATCACCCACTTAAATCCCTTTTAACAACCGTTTACTCCCGGTCCCACCACCCGCCCAGGTAATGCCTTGTGTGAATAATAACGAATTCTGGAAGATTTTCCTTTTCATCGCGTGCAGGTTGCTTATGAGTTATTCCTGAGAGGGTCTCAAACGTCTCCCTTGTATCTTCTGGCTTCGAGTGGTCACCATTTCAACCTCCCCCCACGCCTCTTCTCTTTCCCCCTCGCTGGCCGCCCTGGCTGCGGGAGGGGAACGCAGCCTAAAGACCTCGTCCTCTCCCTTCTTGTTTCTAGCTGCTGCAGCTGCCGCTGAAATTCGCTGTGGCCGCTGCCTCTTCCCGCTTTAATCCCAGACCTTCAGTCATTGGGCAGCTCCTCAGAGGCAAGAAGTCAACACCATGGCAACCCGACAAGCCTATCAAATCACCGGCTGGCGTGACAGCAGCAACACTGCCAGCAGAAGTGGGCTGGGCGGAAGAGCAGAGTGGTCACTACGCTCAGGTACACAGTCTGGGAGTGGACAGCAACTGTCAGCCTCCACGTTCTGGCTACACAGATGTGCACCACCCAGTTCATACCCTTACCCTATGTCCCCTGGTAGGTTTGGAGGCGGAGGACCAGGAGGAGGAGAAAGGGAGATATATATAGGAGTGGAAGAGCTTCGGGAGAGAGTTTCAAGCTAAAAGTAATAGAAGCCCTAGATACTGTAAACTACAGAAGCCTTGGGCCCCAGCAGTAGAGGAAACCAAGTCACAGTAGCCTCAGAACCAAATTTAAAGGGTTTGCACAAAGGTGTGGGATTTTTCTTCACTGGTTCTGTCACTTGCTTGAGCAAAATTAATGCAACGTTGTGTTCTGGAGTTTCAAAAGTATAAAAGAAAATGTTACATTTTTAACTTTTACTGTCTGCCAGTGTCCGAGTCTGCAAAAAATATGGCTTGACATCAATTTCAGCGACGCTAATTGACTGCCTTGGAAATGACCTAAACTTTACCTGAAACTGCCTTTGCCTTGTTCTTTCCTAAAATGTGTGCTATGTGTCATGTGTGTTCTAGATCTTCTCTAAAGAGAAGAAACTGAGGAGACTAGGAAATCTGTGCATTCCTTGTGGGCCTACTTGGCCTTTTATTTCCTATTTTTCCTTGAACTCCCAAGCAGGCAAATAGAAGAAGACAGGACTTTCACTAATAATTCAGAGCACTTTGTTAATTTACATGGCTTAGTTTGAAACTGCATTTTTCTTTTTCATTTTTTTTAATTTTAAAAGCAAACAATGTTTTTGAGAAACATGTGATGTATTTCTTACTAGCTTATACAAATATTTGAACAATATATAGAATGCTATCATTGACCGTATATCACCCTCTATCACTTATCTCATAGTTTATTTCTGAATTTGAGAGCACAAGTTTGTTGAAGTTGTATAGGGCAGAAAGAGAAATCCATTTAATAATGAAGTTAATGTGTTATATTGGGGGAATCTTGTATGAATTCTAAAATCTACCTTTAAGTCCACTCCACATAAACACAATTCACTAAATAAACAATTTTCATATTGATCTAACATTTTTTATGAAGAGGCTCTCAGTGTGTAAGTATTTAAGTTATACTTGGCATGCATAAAATACTAGAGACCTGGAAAGGGTTCTCAAAACAACAATTGCAATATTAAGCAGAATAGGGTAGAGAGCCAATTTTTGTGGCTCTAAAGAGAAATTCAGTGAAATCTTCAACTTCATTTCCTTACTTTCTCTATATTTCATTGTGGATGGATCCTAATATTAAAACAGTACATTTTCAAAATATAATTTATTATATACCAAAAATGAGTATAATAACTGACACTGGAGAAACAGGTCATGATATACTAGAGAAAACTTTTAGATATAATGTGATTTTCCCTGCACTGAAACTATAATAACATTGTGGTAGCATTTTCTTTTTCTGTGCCACTTTGCAGAGTTGTTCGATGAAGAACGGTCAAGCACAGAGAGCTGAAAGTTGGTTGTAGTTTAAATGATTAGGTCAGTGCCAAGTTATCGATATCCTTGAATGTTTTTGGCTAATTCACATTACATCTGACAAGTACTGAGTGTTTACGGTGGGAAATGTAAGAAGAAACACAATACTACAATTTTAAATTAAAATGCATATATTTAATCTGTTATCTTTCAGAGCCAAACTTGTAAATTTAAAATGTTTTAAAGAGAAGTTAAATGAAGTATACAAAAATCTTTCAGTACATTTTGACTTCAGTAAGAATAAATGAACACAGGAGATATGATAACATTTAAAAGTTTATTATTTCATTTAATAAATGGTGTACCTTGAGTTATTGAAAAATTTTAAATACCTTAGGATCTACCATACTATTTGTGATGGATGTGTGGTTATACTTGTCAAAGACATGAACAGATACCATCATTCAAATGTTCATCTATGTGTAATATTTCTAATTTGAAAAAGTTGAAAGGAGATGAAGTTAGTACATTATACCTAAATGAAAACAAATATCTAAATATTCTATTAGATCCTTTAATTTTGTTAGAAATTGTTACTTCTAAAGCTTGCCATGTATGGATTATTGAATATTAAAACAAATTTTGCAAATACTATACAGACATTTATTTTTTAAATCACAAACCAATTTTAGTGTTTACCCTTAAAAATACCCTCAGACTATACAATATATGACCATCTGCTTAAATATAGACTTATGTACATGCCACACACATGTTGCTAGTTAGCTCTACATTCAAATCTTTACATTTAAAGCCATTTTCTATACTTTTAGTGTTTTCAGTGCAGATGTTCTTGGAAGGAGGAAATTTCTCTTTTTTTAGCCAATTAAAATAAGACAGTGGAATTAAATGTAGTTTAAATGCTAAATTAAAAAAAAAAAATCAGTAAAAGGATGCCTTGCTTGTTTTCAGCAGAATGGATACCATCTCCATAGAGTTCATTCTTGACCTTACCTGAGTAAGTACTTTAACTTAAAGTATGAGATGCACCTAGCGGGGTAATACATTGAGCTTAATAGGAAGACAGTTAATAACCTTTTTTCATCCTCGTGCACTATCAATCATGGCTGTCACCAGTCTGCTGAATCAAAGCAAAAGTGTTCTTCACAGATGACTGATTAGAAACGCAAAATCACAAGATCCATCTTCATGGTCACTTTTATTATAGTCATTTTTAAACTGACAGCAACCTGCTCAGTTTCAGCACACTGGGCATCACAAATAGTGTCACTCAGTGCAGCTAAGCATGAGAAGAGGTTGGTTGGATTATACTTAAAAATAATTAGGCCCTCAACCCTTTGTGGAACCAAGAAAAAGGTATTCCTCTTTCCATGCCCCCATTCCCTCCTCCCATACATAACTTGCTCTGATTCCATTGTATTGTGAACTTACCATCTTGAAGGGAGGCAATGCAGGGTATAGTTTTTATCCTTGTTAATTATGTAGGAATTAGGGAATGAATATGTCCACTTGAGAGTTACTGATAACTTTTTGTCTACTGCTTTTTGTCAATATCGTGACAAACAGCAACATTGCTACCCTTATAGTTAAGTTAAATAGGGTTCTTTTTATATAGAAATAGGTTTTTAGACTAAAGATTTCAGGAATCTAGGTAGCTAGGTATTAGTGAAGGAGTCTTGCTGTAAGGAGCTCTTCTCAGTGGAAGACATTTAACAGCATCACCTGAATGCTGTAGCATTGGAATTGCTGAGGTTATAACTCTCCAAATACATAATCTTAAAGGTGGTCAAGATATTAACTACTAAGTAGTGATATAAATTCTCAATATGCAACCCCATATTTTCTCCTTTTCAGCCCTAGAGTATTGAAAAATGACAAATTTGAAAAACCAACAAGTAGATGTACATAAAAATCATTCAACTAGAGCGTTTGAAACAGTTCTGTCTGAGTCAAAGGGTGAGGAACTTTATCTTTACTTAAAGTCTTGATCTTTATGCTACAAAGACGACCCTTTGATATTTCATGATATTTTCATGCATACCTTTACAATATTTTAAGATACTATAGGGTACTAATGATTCAAATATTTACATGAGAAAAATTTTTAATAGAAACATTTTTAAATATGTTGTGATTCTTGTGCCCATTTTATAGGGTTCTTATTTCACATTCAGAAAGGAAAATCCAGTTGGGTTTAAATTTTAACTTAGTAAGTTTAACTTAAGTATCCTATTTTAAATTTCTACACAGTCATTGTTTTCTTTCATCCCAAATGTTCCTTTTCTTGTTAACAGCAGAACACACGCATATAGAGAGAGAGAGAGGGAAAGGAGAGATAAAAAATTGTCAATGATATTTCTTTATATAACATAATATCTTCATATTCATTTTCAAACATGTTTAATATCTACCTTTAATACCTCTTTGTGAAGCTACCAATTTTTTTCCTCCATCTCTCCCTCCACACACACATACACCCACCCACCCACACATGCACATACACACACCTGTATTGCTTTGTTCTGGATTATAAGAATGCTTTTCTTTTCTGCACAAAATGCACCGATAGACAAGATACATATAGTGATATATCTGTACTTATATAGATTATATAATTGCACATATAAAATGGAATATCTGCATTTTCCACAGATATAATAGATGCATAAATGTACTATGTATATGAAGGTTAATATTAATTTCCTTAAATATTGTACTTTATATGTTTCTAGACCTATATGTATTGAAAATAAAGAAATTATGAAATATCCCAACTAACTATCCAGTTTGATTTTATCTTTTTTAGCTAAATTAAGCTGTCTTAGAATTTGGGTAGATGTATGTGTTATTTGATGTTTCAAAATAGTTCCACCTTATAAAAATTGATAACAACAATACTCATTGATACATTGTTCAATATGTAAAATTAGGATTAAATGAAATGTTTACATCCTTTAAAAGCTGTATAATTACGTAGATGACAATGTAAATCACCTCAACACGTTCATATTCAGTTTACTTTAACGGTAAAAATATGATTTCCCCTGACAAAATGTGTGTGTGTGCACACGCATGTGTGTATGGGTGCTTAGTTTGGGTATGTTTATACTTTAAAAAAAAATAATGTCCCATAGAATTCAATACTCTTGCTTTTAAAGCTAATTTTTAGTGTAAAGGATTCTTTCTGCCTGGGTACTACTGGCCAGAATATTTATGGAAGAGAGATTTATTTGAAATATCCGGACTTGATGTGGGACTTTTTGCTGCAAAACTAATTTAGTGAGATGATATGCATGATAGTTGGCATCATCTTGGTAATCTATACAGGCAGTCACAATGGATCCAATATGAATTTTTAATATGCATCATAAATATGAGCATTTATAAGGCTTATAAAAACTATAGATCTAGAATCATGTGTTCCTCTATAGACAGGTCTTAATAAACTGAAGACATTTTTTTCCTTTATATTTTAGAAACTTAATCAAAACTACTTTTTTAAAAAATTGGTTTGTTTTGGAAGTTACTATGAAACATCTTCGTTTGAAAATTTTATGTTTTGACATTATTTGAAAACAAAACTCACATTTTAAACTTCATGAACTTCATGGATCATTTAAAAAGTTTTTTGGAAAAAAATCAGCATCTTAATTTACATGAAATGTTTATCTGACGATTTTGTTGCTATTAGTTTTAAAAACCTGTATTGTTTTGTGTGCATTTACTTTATTGAGAATGTTCTTATGTTTAAGTGACTATGTAAACCATACAATTTTATTGAATATAAGAATATCATATGATAAATAGACTAGCATGAAACTCTTATAATTTAGTTAGAGATACACTTAATACATAAAAACATATTCATCAAAGAATATTTTGAACAAAAAAAAGACTAATAATGTTTATATATTTCAGTTTGGGCTTGGGATTTATATTTATGCATTGCTTGTAACATATGCTATATGCACACATATACACAATTACACCTAAATACTATCATATCTAGATTATTGACTTCTTTAAATGAAAAAATGCTGTCACACACAAATATTGCAATTATCTTTGCCATGCCTGCATTTATGCAACCTGAATATGCAATTATGGCATTTCCCTCTTTCCTGGAGTATGATTTTCCCTTGGTACTGGAATTGTTCTTTGTTGAATCTTTGTGATAAAAAAAAAGCTGTTATATGAGTGTCAGTTTGCAATAAATGTGTGAGAAGATGTACGGTCAGGATAGACTGGCCATCTTTTAGCGTGTCTTTTCTACCTGGGCTTCAGAGTTCTAGCTCCCGACTAATGATATTTGAAGAGAAAAGAAATGAAAGCAAAGGTCATACAAAAATCACCTTTAACATTTTATAGTAAAAAAAGAGAAAATATTGAAATACTTATAATAATTTATTATGTAATTCTATTTTAATTGCTTTCCTATATTAATTTTCAAAATGCTGTTATTTGCTATCACTAGTTTAAAATTGTTATTTTGTTCAACTCTTGCTTTTTACTGACAAAAAAGATATAGTTCTTAAAAATCACCAAAACTGAAATTATTATTTTCTCTACCATTCATATTCCCCAAAGCTTTCTGTCACTCAGCCACTAAAGCTAGAAGATGCATTTTATAACAAATAGACTATTTTGTTCACTACGCTTTCTTCTTACCTTGAATTTCAGTTTGCAAAGAAATATGCAAATTGATTTAATGACAACTTTTCAAAATGCACTCCAAGATGTTAGTGATGTTTTCAAGTAAAAAATTTAAGATAGTATGATATAAAGATCCCTTTTTTGATAGCTAAAGCTTTTATATGTAAACCTTCACTTATGTATTACCCAACCACTGAAGAATTTTAATGTATTGCAGTTCATTTTGTAATATTTGCACAAACATTCAGAGTAGTATTACGTTGCTTTGTTATTTCATTATATTATATTTCACATTTAGATTTTCATTTGAATTCTCCTGTTTTCAACATTTGGATATCATCTCATTAACTATCATAAACCAGTAGTTTAAGGAGGAGTAATTCTGAAATGTAAACACTCCTTCTAGAATTTTACAGCATTGCTATGGAAGAGAAAGAGGGGACTAACATTACTTTCCCCCAAACATTTCACTGTTATGATTATAAGAAAAGATCAGATGCTGTGGCAATTTTTTTCATATGTGATCTTTCTTTAGAATTATTTTCAAAGTCAACTGTCCTTAGACCTTATTTTCATCTCCAAAAAGCATTAAGTTTGCTTCTTTGTAAAGTATTTCTTCATAACATATCTTAGTTTAATTCACTTCTAGCAAAAGAAACACCCAAACTCAATCTGGAGACCTCCTTCCAACGTAATTTAGCTGGACCTTTTCTTAGTAAAGGTTTTCTGGTTTTCATTTTCACTTCATATTCTCAAATAAAAGATCCTTTGTTGTCTACCATTTGATTGGACTTAATGAAAAACACTCCATTTTAACTTAACAGTATTTCCTTTTGAATTTATTATATTTAAGAACACTGTCAAAAATCAAACATTTAATCTCAGGTTTTTATATTTCAAAATATATTACTATCACATGGCTCAGTGAGGTGATGTAAAAAGTACACTGAAAAGATTTCAAAAAGGAAAGCAAAAGCAAAAAAACCCCGGCTTCATTTTAATATGAAACTAAATACTATAGCTAATGTGCAGATTGGGTACGGCAGCTAACTGTAAAGACTAACCTGTGATAGGGTGCCAACAGCAGAATTGTGCAGTATTGACTAAATGAGCTTCACTGATTTGTATTGAGGCTAATATCTTCTTTAAACAATTCCGTGTAAATTGTGCGTATAAAGTCATTGGAAGCTATTTCTCAGGACAGCCTCGCTGGCTAGCTACCTGCTGGAGTGAGGAAGATAATCAATAGGAAGAAATAGAGCTGAGCATGAGCCTGGGAAGCTTCAGAGCAGTTAATGCTGATAAAAGTAGATGATGTCAATATTTGGGAATAGCACAACTCTAGGATAATAGACAAAAGAGAAGTGCATATGTTGTAGAGTGTTCAAACAGGGGCAAAATTAAAGCCTAAGTGGCAGATGATGCCCTGGGCTGCAAAAGACATTATTTATTACAGGTATTGTTAAATTTTTACTGAAATCCAAACAGAGCAAGATGTTATATGAAAAAAGTACCTAACTTTTAGCAGAAGCTTAAATACCCATTTCCATTTCAATGGTCAATAGGTTTCTGCCGATGACTGGTATAGGATAAGACTGTCCTCCAAACGTTTGGCAGATAGATATTTTTACATATGTAATACCACATGTCTCATTAAGAAATTGCTTTTAATTCTCTAAGTTGATTCCAAGATATATAAAAATATAACATATACAAGTTAAAATGAGAACAGGCTGTCAGTCAAATGGTGATGCCAAAGATACAAGCAAACCTAATTGTCTTTGCATACACTTGTGTGTTTATAGCAAGTACCTTATCTTCTAAAGGTAGTAGACTTATTGGAAGTGAGGTAATAATATATTTTTACTAATTTAATACTGAAAATCAGTTTTCCTCTTGCTGTCAGGCGATGAAATTTTGTTCTTCTGTGCTGATCTTTCTGTTGATGTATTATGACATAGTCTGTCAACATGAACAGATATGTGAAAGGAGATTGGGTGACTGAGACGTACAACCTGCATAGAACTCTTCTTGAATTTTAAGCATGTTATCATGTTTGGGTACAACAAGTAAGGCTGTGCTTGCTTTAAAATGCTGTATTTTTATATATTTTAAGCCCAAGCAAAAACAGGTGGACTATGACAAGACTCTAAACCGGAAATGAGTGAGCCAGATCCAAACCACGTATTTCAGAACACCTTTTAAAGAGCTCTTCCACATCCTAAGTTGATTCCTTAAAAACAAAAAACACCATTTGCAAAATATCAAAGTTTCTCGACAAAGAGGAGAAATCAATTCACACACGTGTGATTATCAAACGTAGCCATTTTCTCCCAAATTAAACAATTCCACAACTGTTACATGCTTTTATTGTCACAGATGTTTTTATTGTTTGGTCTCAGATTTCTGGATTATATCAAGCACATGATTCTGAGGTTAGGTAAAACAGCCACGCCTGATAGTTTTTACTTAAAACAAGGCTAACAAATGCTATTAGAAAAGGAAGCATATTGATCTAGCACTTAACATTTTAAACATTGTTTTTACCTATAAAAATACAGAAATAAATAAATTTTACCCCTGCTCTTCATTTTATGCTTTTATTTGGGGGGATAACTAGTTATTTTGAGAAGAATGTTTCATCTTTTCCAAATCACACATTGCAATGACTAATCCAAGATGCAGGATTACAATTAAAATAATTTCAAATTCCAAATATATAATCTTTGTAAGCTTTCCTACAAATAAAAATATTTGCTCAAAAAATGCTAGTAGTTGTCATACATCCCATCCTTTCATCTTAAATACAGAGAAATAAAAGACCTTTAGTCATTATTGAATTCTAAAGAAGGCTTCATTTCAAATAAAGTATGAATTTTGATTTAGAGACACAGAAAAAAAAATCCTTTAAGATCTATACTTCAACTAATTTGTTAATCTTGTGCCACTTTCAGCATTTGTCACACATATAGACCAGGAAATTGGCTCCATCTCATTCTAGTTCTGTATTGAATTAAAAACCTCTACTGCAAAGAAGAGCATGATGTGGGGAAAGAATAAATTTAGTTCTTTCTTTAGCAATGCACATATATTTCCATACATTTCACATCCTAAGGGAGCCTATGAATATATTCAATAAATACAAAACTATAAACTATAATTCCAGAAAAGGCAAAGGTTTACTTTTTTTCTGATTTTAATGTACCGTTTAAGTCTGAAGACTGAAAATTAAATACTTTTATACATTTTATTTTACTTTTTTTAATAGACACCTTCACCGTTAGAAATAAGTCTATAATAACGAAACTTAGTTGCTTCTTCCACATGGATAACGTTAGCATGTTTAGATCAAAGCAAATTAAATATCAGTAGTGGCAAATTGAGAAAAAAAATGTTTTCTGCTATTTGAATCTATGTTTGCATTCAATTCACCAAAGACCACCTTGGGTAATCTAGTAGACATTTATACGCAAACCGTATATGTGTATGCATTAAAAGGAGTGACCATTCCTATTTCATATTATAGACTAACAGAAAAGGTATTTTTCAACGAGGTGTGATAATAATGAGGTGTTTTTCAGCATGATAGGTGCATTTCTATTAAGATTTTGTGAAAATGAAATACGCCCCACAGGTGAAGGAGATTACTAACTCTTGGTATAGACTTGCTCTATGTGTAGTTCACTATGCTTTCAAGTATTTGAATCTGTGACTGCATTCTGAGGAGACAGTGCAGTGTGGTAGATATATGATGGCCTCACGGAAACAGAGTTAGCAAAGATTATGGCATACTTGTTTAGAAAAACTGTGAGCTGAAGGTTCCTGATATACACTAACATATATCTAGATGAAACCATAGTTTGCAAATTGCCTTGAGGAGTCATCTTTTATTAAGTGTTTGATAGGTATCCAAATGTACATATCTATTTTAAAACATATCAAGAATGCAGATGTTATATTTGCAAGGATTCTCTTTTATATATGTAGGTTAAAAATATTTTTACTTCTACATTTCTATTTTCTAAATAACTTAAAAATTAATAACCAGTAAGAAAAATCATGTCATGTTAAGAAATACATTTTGTAATATTTAAAAATTAGAAGGCCCAATAATGTGAAAAAAAATGTAAAATTTCACAGTAAATCCACATATCAATTAAGAGGTTCAAAGTCTTTATAGCTTCTGTTTTTGCTGTTCTTTTTTTAATATTTATTTTCTTATTCAAGGATAAAGAAATAACCTTTAAAGACGGTGCCTAAATTAGTCAGCTTACAACCTGTCACTCCCTGACTCCTTCCCGTTTTAAGTGTTTAACAAACGTGGTCTTCATTTGAAGAATGCGGCCGTTTCTCCCTTATTTTATTAGGCCAGTGAAGATACTCCTTCACTGAATTCAGAACTGAAATTGTGAGCCGATATGCTCATAGACTTTTTTCCTATGGGAAGTCTTATCTGTATATGATCAGAAATGACAGAAGGCATGACACAAACTTGTAATCATTCTGCTCTGTATTTCCAATTTCTGTGACTGCTATTCCTTGCTGTACCCCTTTTATTTTTGTAATAGTCCATAGTGTCACCATTCATATTTAGGAGAACCACATTTTCCCCCAAATTCCACAATACAAATTTGTATGCTCCTACTTAATCTGAGAAATAGGTGTTTGGGAAAAGATGAGTGAGTACACAATTAAACAGCTTTGAAATTGCTGGAATCACAGCTCCTTCCAAATCTTCATCCCGTTGGTTCCATTATCCTTGTATTTTACAGCTTATGATCTTGGATGTTTAATGCTGGTATTGTGTAAAGTGGATGTTCCTAGAAGTCACACTTATGAATTATTGTGTGCCCCAACTGTTTGAGGGCATAAAATTTCTCTAAGAGACAGCCGCTGACAGATTGGAAGAAACTGGCTCAAAGTGTCAGGTAACTTTTAACTTCTAATGTTGAGTTTTAAAAGTATCTTTTGGGTCTCTGTTCTTAGGGATTTAGTAAGAACAAATGGAATGCATAGGAAGCACATATTTCCACTATTGGCCTAACCTTTTCATCATAGCTCAGGATGCTTTAAAAAAATTGTGGTAAAAAATACATAACATGACATCTACCCTCTCAACAAATTTTAAGTATATAGTCCACTACTCTTAACTATAGGTACAATATTGTACAACAGATCTCTAGAACTTTGTCATTTTACATAATTGAAATTTTATACCCATTGAACAACTCCCCATTTCCTTCTCCCCACCACGCCTCACCACCATTTTACTCTCTGTTTCTATGAGTTTAACTATTGAGGTGTCCCATGTAAGTGGAATCATGTGGTATTTGTCCTTCTGTGACTGCCTTATTTCACTTAGCATATGTTCTCAATGTGTATCAGGACACTCTCCTGTGTCTAATATTATCCTCCCCTTCCTTGGAGGGTCCCAGAGAAGGGGCTCAGTTGAAATGTTCCACATGAAATAAAACAGTTCATTTACTAAGAGATTGGAGGAGAGAGAAGGGAAGGGTCAGAAGAGGAAAACTGATTAATTCTCACAGGAAACATGTACAGAGAGGTTGTGAGCCAACATTCTTGCCATTGTTGGCTGTTGCTTACCATGTGGCAGGCATAGTGAGGAGTGCTTTATGTACACTGTCGTATCCACCTGCTCAGCTTCCCACTGAGGTAGGTACTGTTATTAGCCCCACTTCACAGATGAAGGAAATCAAAGCACAGAGAGATGAAGTAACTTGCCCCAGTCTACCAAGCAGATCAGCACTAGGGACCGGATCCAGCCTTCACTTTGAGCAATTTTGCTGTTTTCCTAGTAGTCGCTTGGTAAACAAATGTTCTTTTCTTTGAATACAAAGAGGTAAAATAAAGTCTAGATCAGTGAAGGAGAAACAGCTCTTCATTCTCCTAAGAAATAAGAAGAAAGACCTCTTGGCCAAAGTTAGCTGACTGTCTAGCTATTTTGTTCCGAAGAAGGATAAATGTAGAGGAGTTAGATACACAGTCCAGGGTGTGGATGTCAGAATGTTGGATGTGGCAGGTTTAATCTTTGAGGTTCTTTTCGGTGAGAGGGTGTCTAGACCCCCACCACTCTGAGCGGCATAGATTCACTCACAGGTTCGTCAAAGGTGCGCAAATTTAGTAAAATCCAAGTATTCCATATGAAAGTATCTGTTTCGAATGACACATTTCTGTAACATTAATGGGACTTATTTGTGGTGTGCTCCTTTCTAAAAATATTCTTTAGTTGTGGTGGTTGTATTTATATATCATTGTATGAGATCAAATATAAACCTATGGTACTGTGGGAGAATTTATTGTTTTTACGTCCTAGATCAGATTTAGTGCTTAACTTCTTATACTCTCATTAATGATGGTTTTTATTATTTTTGTTGCATTCACTTTTATTCAAAAAGATATTCACTATAAAATTGCTTGTTTTATTCACTCATAAAGGTTGCAGATTATATGAAAATTGGCCATACGCATCAAGCCAAATCCCATCCCAGGTATATACTCCGTTGCGGTGACATAAGTATTTTGCTTCAATAAAAAACTACGGAATTTATTTATGTATAGAGAATGCTTCACAGATGGTAGGGGCTCATTAAATGTTAACTGGATAAATACATATTTGCTTTGATTAAAATCTTATTTAAAGGGGCCATAGGTCTTTGATCCCAACATTGGTCATTCAGATTAAGTTAAAAATTTGTTTTGTTTTGTTTTGTTTCCCTAGGGTGCTATGAAGACCAGAATTAGGCCAATACAGTTTGCTGGCACCTATCATGGTGGAAACAGAGAATATCTGAGAGGTACACAATTATCACTAAGCAAACAATAGAGCAAAAGTATGTAAGAATGGAAGCATTAGAATCAGGGAAAAGGGGGTTTGAATTCTAGCTTCAGTTGATACGCGGTTGTGACCCTAGACCAGTTATTAACCTCTTCAAAACAGTTTTCCTTTTGTATAAAATGTAGATTATAATAACAGAGAGAGACACCTCAAGCGATGGTTTTTAAATATTCTGTGAAATAGCACAGAACCTGGCACTGTGTACGTCCTCAGCAACCATGATTACCATGATTAATATATAGGCTATTTTAATGTCTCTAAGTACATATTGGTTTGCTATTTGAAAAGTTCCGGTTTTGGCATGTTACACTAATGGATGATATTTCAAATCAGTAACTTTCATTTTGAGGATTCTCTCAAGAATCAAAGGAGACGCAAATCTGAGAGAAAAATTTGAAAAACAGAGATGTAATTCAGAATGTTATGATTGTACAAACTTGTTGAGTTCATAAACATTAAACTTTAATAATCTGATTTTATATGTGGTAGAAATAAGTCTATAAACAAGATATAAAATTAAGTAGAATTTGCGTTTCATAGTTGGCAAGGGAGTCACATGAGATCCTGTCTCTATATTTAAGAAACCTATAGTCCAATGGGATTTTTATTTATTTATTTTTATTATTTTTTAAGATTTTATTTATTTATTTGACAGAGAGAGACACAGTGAGAGAGGGAACACAAGCAGGGGGAGTGGGAGAGGGAGAAGCAGGCTTCCCGTGGAGCAGGGAGCCCGATGCGGGGCTCAATGCCAGGACCCCGGGATTATGACCCGAGTGGAAGGGAGACACTTAACCGACTGAGCCACCCAGGTGCCCCCAGTGGGATATTTATTGACCAAAATTATGATGTAAAAGCAGTAGGGGAAATAGTAATTCCATGAAACTAGTTTGAGAGTATAAAGTCAGGCATTTAATTTATGTCACGGACTACTGAGAATGCCACGCTTGTTTTTCAAACCTTTGAAGGCTCTGCATCTGTCACTATTGTGTATACACGCATGTGTGTGTGTACATGTGTGTGTTCACGAATGGGAAAACAAAACAAAAAAGTTCTCTTTTATTCCAACTCTCATTGCCTTGTTTGTAGGAAGAGACATAGTGTTTTCCTCTCTCACCCTTAAGTGAAGAGACCATTTCCCTGAAGGAACAATTAATTATGTGCGTGCATAAGCTGACGTGTAAGACTTCTGTAACGCAGTCATGGAAACAGAAAAATTGCACATAAATAGCAAAATCTCTTCCAAAGAAGAAATTAATATTTATGATAAGTTTTCCACTTTTTTTTTCAAATATTCAGCTTTCTTTCAAAGTCTGCTGGGCAGTGCGTACATAATTTCAGAAGAAAAAAAAAGCAGAAATCTTTCCCTTTAACATTGACAGAAACAAATATCCCATCTCTTCCTTGTCCTTTGACTTGGGTGATTTGTGCCCTCGTGTGTGACCACAAGACTCCCCTTCTGTTGACAGTTACAAGCCAAGGAGAGACGCTTTGGCGATCTGCGTACACAGTTCAGAGAAGCCAGGATGTTCAGGGTGATTTGGGCTGCAAAAGTGTACCTGCATGGTGCCGGACACTTGGATGAAACAGCGAGAATGACCCCTAAATCTTCTACCGTATCTCATTCATGAATGAAACGAACCTTATAAAAAATAAATTGAGGCTTCGCGTCTGCCTTCACCATATATCTTTACTTAGGACTTTCAAAACTGCTAAAGACAAAAAAAAAATCTCGTACTAGTTTATTATTGCTGAAATTTGACAGAATTTTCATAGTCTATAAGCTGTCTTTAGTAAATTCTCTGAGAGCTATTCGGCATTATTTTCTATTCCAATTTGGTATTAATGTTAAAAGCATGACTGACTGCCATCCGTTATCACAGGGGTCATCTGATGGAAACGTTGGTTCTTGAGCTTTCATTCATTCTGATATTCTCTACTCCAAGACAGAAGGAAGCAGATAAATCTGTAGTGCCCACATCCTCAGATATTTTCCAAATCTATTGAACATCATTTGTTCCTAGCCCCAAAGCCCAAGATTAAAGTATGCATACATGCTAACAAGAGAAAGGAAAACAACTCACTGGAAGAAAAAAGAACAGGAGCAAAGCTTTGTTAATCTTATTTAGTCTTTTCATTAGCAGATTTACTCAGTCAGTCATATAATTAACATATCCTGGGTGCCCACAGGGTGCCTGAAATAGAGGCACTGTAGAACTGGGAGTACAGAGCGGGACCAGCCTGCAGTTCCTACCTACTAAGTAGAAGTGAGACAAACATTTAATGCTGGTACGATGTGATGTACCAGGCAAAGTTTCCTAGAAGAGCTAAACTGAGTTGTAATTCGGTGTGTAGACATTGTGTCATAAGCATATTTCCATTGTACTGCAGACTTTCTATTAATTTTTACAGCTTAGATGTATTCTATTTTAACCATTCACTCTTCAACTTTTAGATTGTTTCTGAACTTTGAAGAGAGAGCGTTATTATTTAAACCATGGAAATTAGAAGATTGCCTCAACATCCAATAATAAATAAATGGTGAAATAAATCATGGCATGAATATAAAATAGAGGACTGTATAACATTAAAACGATTCTTGTGAACAATTTTTAATGATTTAAATGAAAAGGCAGAGCAAAAGCTGTATTATATACGCACATTTATATATTAAGAGCTCCACAACATAAAATTTTGTATTTGTGCAAAGATATCAGGAAAATTTTACCAAAATTTTATCTGGGGTTAATTCTGTATGCGGGGTTATGAATGATTACTAGTGTTTTTTTTTTTCTTTGTATTCTCTACTTTTTAAAGTTTTAAGTTATTTATTTATTTATTTATTTATTTATTTATTTAGATTGCGCGCACTGGGGGAGGGGCAGAGGGAGAGGGGAATAAGATTCCCCACTGTGCTGGGGGCTGCCTGGCTCTGGGCTGGGCTCTGGGCTGGGCTCGGGGCTGGGCTCGGGGCTGGGGCTCGGGGCTAGGACTCCATCCAACCACTCTGAGATCATGAAACCAAGCGTCCTTCACTTAACCAAATGAGCCACCTAACGTTCTTCTCTAAAGATCATGTCATATTTTAGAATCAGACTAAGCTTATATACTTACTATATGTTTTAAGAAATTTGATTTTGAATTAAAAAGAGAATATTTTATAGTTCTGAAAGCTATTTCTAGTTTTTTCTCTGGATGATTTTTATCAACTTAAACAAAGCACCAAGAATAGCAGTAACACTAGCACTGAGTCAAAATAAAACAAAAAAAAACTTATTAAATCATAATAACTAAAAATACCTCACTGCTATTTTAATTTGCATTTCTTTACTGGAAAATACCATGATTATTTTTCCCTGTTTGATTTCTCATTTCTAAAAGGTACTTCTTTTTGCCTAAATTCTATATAACATCCTTTGTCTTTCTCATTTTATTCCCTTAATAAGAATTCTTTATATAACATTAACATTTGATACAAATATTCTCCTTTGGCTCTGTTCTTTTTATTTTATGCTATTTACTCTTCAGCAGTTTTAATGGCCGAATTTCTTAATATTTTTATTTGTGATTTTATTTATAATTTCAAATTTTAAAGGTTTTTACCTCTCTAGAGTTAAATAAATATTAAATTATTTTTGTTTAGTTTTGAAGTTGTTTGGCTAGTGTTCTGTAGTTTTTAATTAAACAGTGTAAATTAGCATTTATAGAGTATTGTTTGTTATATTGGCCTACACCTTTTCAAATGCTAATAGATGGCCCCAACAACATTATTTTCATTTTTATGATGCTCCTTATATATTATGTATATTCACATGCATATAAACCTATATAGTTATATATACAGATTGTGTGTATTAATATGTGTGCATAGTGTTATCCTTTTTTGAAAGATTTTTTTATTTATTCATTTGAGAGAGAGAGAGAGAGAGCATGAGCAGGGGGGAGGAACAGAGGGAGAACAAGTCCCCCAAGTTGGGCTCCCTCCCAGGACCCTGGGATCCTGAGCCAAGGGTGGATGCTTAACCTGACTGACTGAGCCACCCAGGTGCCCCTATAGTGTTATTCTTGAATTTATTATTTTATTCTTTTAGTTTGCACATCTCTCTAGAAGTTTGTGCATCAGTCTAAAATACACACTGTTTTATTAGACTTGCTTTAATCTTAATGAATTGTAATAGTTTATGTTTGTATACACTCATTACTCCCCTTTTCATACATCTTAAAATATTCCCTTTATTTTTCTAAATTAATTTTCCTACTAATTTCTGTCATACTCCAAGAAAAAAAAATCCCAAAATTTAGGGTTATTTAAGATTAAGAATTATATTAAATGTACAAATTAATTTAGAAAAATTGAATAACAAATAATTATGGATAACTTGATAATTTGTTTGAACACAACTGAATTTTCTGGCTCATATCATAAAAAGAATGATAATCCCTGCAGAGCCATGGATGGATACATAATTCCCCAAACACCTGTATCTTGGCCTTTTCCCTCATGAGGCTCTGGGAAGAGAGAACCCTCCACAAACATACCAAAACTTACCATCTCTGTGTTGCTAATGGTTACAAATAAATTCTGCAGATGGGAGTAGTTCTCCCCAAACATTAAAATATTTAAACAATTAAAGATTACTTAGGTTAATAGACATCTTGAGGAGAAGACATTAAAACTAAAAGTCCTTCTTATCTCATGACCAATAATGACTTGTCAGATTTCCTAACACCTGAGATTTCAAAAGAAGAGTGCTGATCAGAAAGGAACTATTAATTCTGGGCCACGGGTCAGATGAGGGAAAAATAGATCTAATCTGTATCATAAATTTAGAACTTCAAAGAGTGTAAAGGACTTAGAGTGTCTGTGGAGAGAAGCCTGTGGAAGAGTTGTTAGCAGGCACTGTTTCTCTGTTGCAACGTGTGGGGGCCACATGCATACAGGGTAGGTGCTTATATTTGAGCCATATCTGTTCATGCCTTGATTCCCCATTTTCTCTTTATCTCAGTTAAGATCTCTGCTATATGGTGCCCCGTATCTTAGACCCAACCACATCTTGAGTCCATCTTGTTGGAGGCATGATTATTGGTAGCTTTCTTCGTGTCATTTGTTATACCATACATTTACTTTGTGCCAAGCACTGGGTTGCATATTTCACATATGCTATTCTATTTATTCCTCAGAAAATATCTGAAGAGTATATAGCATCCTGGATTCCTACCTAATTTTTATTAGTACTCTTGTTTACCATCTCCCTCAGGATTTAGAGTTTTACTGTCTGTGGACAATTTTCCAGGTGATCTCTATAGCTCCACTGAACCTCAGAATCTTCATTCCTTCATTAGATTCCACCTGCTAGTATTGCCAATAAACTGACCTAGTGAGTTTTGGATAAACTTGTGCTCTCTCCATGGTTAACATTTGGATCTAGGTCAGGTTTATCTTATCCCTCTCAGATCTGTTCATAGTTTGTTGTCTTGTCTTGTCTGTCTATCCATTAGTCCAACTATCTATTTCATACATCAACAAGGATAAACAAAAGAATTCTAATTCTGATGCTTTCAAAGACCCATAAGGAGACAGTTCTTAAATTCAGTGTTGACACTAACATTGAAAAATCTTACCCCTTTCTAGTGTTCATAGGTGGAGATTCTTGACCAAAATGATTACTAGTCAAGTGCATGTCTATTGTTCCTATATACTTATGGATTTAGCCTGATACAGTTTCAGTACATTACAATGTACTATAGGTTCTCAGTAGATAATCATTGATGGATGTTACAAATGGAAAGACATTTAGGAGGACGTAGGAGAAAACTAAACCTCAGGAAAAAGAGTGCTAGACTTTGAGTAGGATACCATGATTCAATTTTTGGCTATGCTGTATATTAGCTGAGTGTCTGGGAAAGTTTTTTCAACCTTTTGAGTCTTTGTTTCTTTGTGTATAAAATATAGGTTATGTTATTAACTTATTCATAAGATACACAAAATTCTATATAGAGAAGACAATGAATTCAGGCACAGAATAGGAGATTAGATATATCAAAAAATAGATGATACATTCAATGGGACAATTAATGAAATATTTTTTTAAAAAGATTTTATTTATTTATTTGTCAGAAAGAGAGAGAGCTCAAGTAGGGGGAGCAGCAGGCAGAGGGAGAAACAGTCAGAGGAAGAAGCAGGCTCCCTGCTCAGGGACTCGATCCCAAGACCTGGGATCATGACCTGAGCCAAAGGCAGACACTTAACTGACTGAGCCACCCAGACATCCCCAATAAATGAAATTTATTGGAAGAATTCATTTACAAAGTACAGACAGATTTAAGAGAAACTGACAAGAAGGGAGCTGTTACTTAGGTCAGAAAGAGCAAGGAGATTCAGGAGTTACTGGAACATAGAAAAAGAGTTCTATCTATAGGAGAAGGCTGCCTTATAGGAATCCTGGCTCAGGTAGAGTAAGCAGCAACTACAAGCTCTTACTTCATGCCAGTACCATTACCTAAATCCAATCGTAAGACTGATGGATTGGAGCCCAATTGATTCAGACTTTAAAGGCCAGCTTTCTGGGGCAATGAGAGAGTAGAGAAGGATGGAAATTGGATCTGAAGGGGCAAAAAGACTAACAGAATGCTCAAGAAATTTTTTGTTGAATAAACAAATGGTTGAATCTGAATCCCTATTATCATTCCAAAGACAAAACAGTATGCCATAGACTGAAAATCTGATGTTAAAATGGAGAAAATATAGTTGGGAGAAGATAATTAGGGAAAGACACTAATTTCTTAAGGGTTGAAAATAATGGATAAATTGAAAATCAATGCGAAAAAAAGTCAAAAAGAAAAGAGGCCAAAAAAATACTTTGAATAAAAGCAAATGTATTATAATAACAATAATAAAAAGAAATTAAGTATGGACCTTAAAATGAATATATCATACTATACTGTACTATACTATACTAGTAAACTTGTTATTGAGATTAGTTAAGGCATGATTTTTTAAAATTTTTTATTATTTTCTTAACACTTGAAATTTTATTCAAAGTTGTTAATAATTGAACGAATAAAAATAACACGAGAAACATAGTTCATTTTTCACATGTAACATTGCTGAAGGTTAACAGTTCTAAATACTGATATTTGAAAAATAGATGCATTTTAATTAGGAAAAAGATCAAAATGCTTATTATCACCACATTAATTTTTTCTGTTGTGTTGTCAGTCTTTTTCTAATTTATTTTGCAGAAAATCTTTTTTTATATTTTGAATACTAGTACTTGTTGGTTACAAAGGTTGTGTTGGGGAGGAATAAATTTATTTTACCCTTCAAGATTCTTTTGGCTGGTCTTAGAATTAAATTGACATGAGACAGATTTACAGGAGAAAATTGGATCTAATTACATACATATGTGGAATCCACATAAACACGAGAGATTCCAAAGACAGGTAAAATGACGTATACATGTTATTCTCGACTGAAAAGAAGGGGGTAAGGGTCTGGGGCTACAAAAGGAAGGAAGATAATTCATAGAAAGGATGGAAAGAGTAAATGATAAACAAATATTTGCTGGGCCATCTAGAAACAATGGGATGTAGAGGACTTTGATCAAACAGGCCTTGCTAGGTTCCTGTCTACCATACCTAGTTCATATTATACTATGGTTAATTATGGTGATAATTTCCTTCCTGGAACAGGTTTTCCAACTAAATCCTTTTAGGCAGTTAGCACAGAGGCAAAAAAGAAAAACTTTTTGACTCTTCTCTTTCTACAGAAGTCTATAGTTGCAACTATTTTCTCCCAACAGAAAAATAGCATTTACCAAGATTAAATTTGAATGGTTATTAAATATATGAAAAAGTGTTCAATCTCTTTATTATTAAGAAGAGGAAGTAAATTTAGACCACAATGAGATAGCACTATCTACTCAGTATATGGCTGGCCAGTTTGAAAACAATATCAAATGTTGACAAAGATATAGAGCAAGAAAAAGACTCTTGGAGTCCTGATGGGTATATTATTTGATAAAACCATTTTGAAGTTCAGCTTTATCTAATAAATTTAATGATTTTTTTTAATTTAAAGATTTTATTTATCCATTTGAGACAGAGAGATACAGAGAGAGAGAGGGCATGAGCAGGGGGAGAGGCAAAGGGAGAGGGAGTTGCAGACTTCCCGCTGAGCAGCGAGCCCAACCTGGGGCACCAGGAGCCCAATGTGGGGCTTGACCTGGGGCTTGACATTGGGCTTGAGCCCAGGACCCCAAGATCATGACCTGACACTTAACTATCTGAGCAACGCAGGCACCCCGTAAGGCATGATTTAACTTTGAAGCTTAATGTAACTCAAAGTAGAATGTTGTTTATTGTGTTGTTAGCTAGAAAGCATAGTCTACATTCTACATTTATATAGTCTTCAAAATTAGAGCAAAATTTTGAGTTAGAATTTGGGACCTGAATCAGTTTGCATTTGGTGCACATATACTTGGTGCAGCACCCAAATGAGATAGGTATCCACATTGTTGTAGAATGTAAGTTGAGGTAGTTCCGTGTTCTAGGATGCTTGCAAATAGGGCTTTACCTGTCATTAATTAATTTAATTACTACTAAATTTTATATACAAACCAATCATTGACTACACAAGATCTCATGGATACCAAATTTGCTTTTAACAACATATTTTCCAAAACAGCAAATGTATTTTAGATGTGTGGTAGAGGTTTTATTCTAATGACAATGGAAATTTCATTTTATTTCATGTTTAACTGAGAATTATGCTTCAATGGTGAATTTTTTTAAGTTACTCATTTAATTTTCTTCCTTTTGTGGTAAGCTGATTTTTCCTAGTATTATCAAAATTAAAGCTACCAGAACTTAGCATAAAAGTCAAAAAATACTTTAAATTCCAGAAAGATATTATTTTGTAGCTTAAATTCAGTTTTGCCTGGTTTTGGCATGGTATCCAAATAATGTAGGTGTCTATGTTGTTGCTAAATATTAGCTCAGCTTTCTAGAATGGATCCAAAATGAAGGCAGCTTATATTTCACAAGAATTTATAAGAATTTATAGAACTAAAGGTGCTTGGGTGGCTCAGTTGATTAAGCGGCTGCCTTTGGCTCAGGTCATGATCTCTAAGTCAGGTTCACTGCTCGGTGGGGAGCCTGCTTCTCTATCTCCCTCTATCCACGGCTCATCCTCTCTCTCTCACTCTTTCTATATCTCAAATAAATAAATAAAATCTTTAAAAAAAGAATTTATAGAACAAATTGCTAATAAGCATCAAGATATTTTTTTGAAAACTCTTTAAAAATCAGCAACAAAAAAGAAATTATAAAAATGTTGGCAATTGTTTAGAGAAATTTATCTGGACAAAAAATAAAGAAGTTAGCTGTCATAAAGGAGGGCTATATATCTTTATTTTAAAAGACAGGTTATCTTCCATTGAGTGGGCTGAAAAAAAACATACTTTTCTTTTCCAATAGGCAAAATTCCTATTTCCTATTTCATTATTTCATAATTCACTATATATAGTTATATATCAGTATTTATCAACATGGAAAAATTTTCATAGTTTCTTCATGGCAGATGTGATCATTTTTAAAAAACCAAGTTAACAACATTCTCAATATATAGAAATAATTGACTTCATACTTATAATAAAATTGGTTAAATTAAGTGGTCCATGAATACAATTGAATTACCTTTTAGTATGAAGATTAAGCAAAAGTGTGTGAATCATAGGATAACCTATCATGCAATTTCTGATTATATTCTGTCAAAAGGGTTAGTGTTTACAAAGAAATGTGAATTTTCATGAATCAATGCATCATAAAAATCTAAAGATTGTGCTTTCCCAATTTCAAGAATCATGTATGACTAAATTTAATGAAGGCACCATTCCTCAGGATAAAAGATGTCGTTTAAAAGGAAGTGTGGGGTTGGGCGCCTGGGTGGCTCAGTTGGTTAAGCGACTGCCTTCGACTGCCTTTGGCTCAGGTCATGATCCTGGAGTCCTGGGATCAAGTCCCACAACAGGCTCCCTGCTCAGCGGGGAGTCTGCTTCTCCCTCTGACCCTCTTCCCTCTCATGCTCTCTGTCTCTCATTCTCTCGCTCTCAAATAAATAAAAAAAAATCTTAAAAAAAATAAAAGGAAGTGTGGGGTAATCCCTATTTATTGTTATAGGTTATCTACTTTATTTATTTACACCTTTAACAAATGTAGCTTTTTTTTTTAATGCAAACTAACTCCGGTGTCAAATTTAGATATCAGCTGAATAAATATCTCCAGAGAGGTATTAGGGAAAATGATTAGCTGGAAGTACAGCTACCAGAAGAAAATGCGGGAAGTAGGTGGTGGGAGAACAGAAATATGCTTTGAACCAACAAAAGAACTTGACAGATGTTTTCTGTTTCTCTGATTAACCAAAGGCAACCTGCAAAACTTTCACTAAGAGAAAATTGTTGATGGAAATTTTAGTTGAAGGAAAATTATGGTGCATTTTGACTTCTACTTAACATTCTCACTGAGGAGGTCTAAATATTTCAATGCATCGAGTCAACTAAAGTCCACACAAATATTTCCTAATGGGGGAGATCTCTGATCTAGAGATCCATGTGGATGTGTTATGAATTGCATAAAATCCTATGCAGATTTTGACACGCTTTTATATATACACGAAGAGAAATAAAAATGTATACTCTGATGATATGACGCCTACAATCATCTTTTAACACTTGCCTCTACCGAAGAGCAAATATAATCATACTAAGAGAGATTTTATGATTGTTTTAACCCAGAGGATCTGATCAATATCAGAAGTGAGCCCTATTTTCCTTGCCTCACAGACTTGTTCCTATTTCTCTGATATAAATTAATCCCAGCATTTTGGTGGTGGTTGGTGGGGGGTTGGGGGGTGGAGTGGAGATGTTTTATTTTTCGTGGGAAACAAAGTATGTGGTTGCTGACTCTATTTGACAGCATCTCTGTATGGATGGCGGGGATAATTATCTGACGTATGGACTTCAGCAAGTGTTTCCTTAATTGTCCACCCAGCTGGTACTCTCAGAATTTTCCCAGCTTTTGTGTTTTTGATCAGATAAAAAATGAAAATACCATGGGAGAGGAATTGCAAAGCAGTCAGTTGCTAAAATCCTGGTTCCACAGTTTCAGTACATATCAACACTTAGAAAGGAGAATAGGGGAACTGAGAAATTTGCTATAAGCTAATAAGAGTAATAAGAACTGGACAAGTATCTGAGTAGGTAGCAGCACTTCAGTGATGAGAGCACCACAAACCAAAATGGGGCACGTGCAATGGAAGGAAGAGAAAGAAAACAAGAAACAAACAAAAAAGTATCTGTGTATATAAACCTTAAAGGTGGTGGTGAAAATGTATAGGTTCTAAATATAGTCTAAATATTGAGCCAACATTTGAAAGCTTTTATTTTGAGATTGAAAAATTAATTTCTGCGGTTTATGTGTTTGTTGTAATAAGACAATATTTACATTCCACTTAGAAAATAAACCAAAGGCAGATATCATTTTGTCTTATGCTCTTTTCATTCTGTTCACAGCAACAAAACGATACCATCATTTTTATGTGACTCATATGCAAAACAAAATTCACTCATCTGTGTGGTTTACTGATCAGAAATAAAATCAGATATTTCACTTTTAACTTCATCAAGCAAAAGAAAAATCAGTGTGGTTCCAGGAAGAGATGAACTCAGTTGGTAAGGAGATATTTGTTTTAAAATTTTTAGAAAAAATTATCAATAGCATCCTGTAAAAAAATGTCAAATGCCAGAGCATATTCTTTATTTTTAATTTTTAAATTATATTATTATTTTAATAAAACCATAACTGGCACATGAAGAAACACATTCCAGTTTTGGAAAGATGCAATTTCATGAATATTGAAATTTCCTTCTGTGTACATAAAAATAAATTTCAGGTGTCACTGAAAAACATCATCTCTTAATATTTTGAGCTCTGCATTAGTAAGCCGTCAACTTCTTGAACACCAGAAAGATACTTTGGTTATGCTTTCATGAACTTACTTGATCATACTGGCTTTATTTTTGTACATAGGTAAGGCTTTACTTCACTTGTTCTGTTTTTGTTTCTACACTTAACTTCTGTAACCCAAAATATATGCCGACTTGCAAAGATTTTTTTTCCTACTTTGTTTTTATTTCTGTTCTCAGATTTGTTTTCCTGGTACCATAACATTTTGTGATGAGGTAGCATTGAATATATCTAAGTTTAATTATCATAATTGTTTGATCAAATATTTGATTTGGGGATTGGTCAGTGGGATTGAGAAGTCAGCCACAAGAACTTTATATTAGAACTAATTTAGGAGAGAGGTGCTGTCCCATTTACTTCTGCCAGTCAATGACAGGGTGAAATCTGAAATCTTTCATACATCGGGATGAAAGATGAAACTGTCAATGCTACCCTCACGTGTTTCTATATGGTTGCATATTAGACCTTGTAGATAAAGCCCCTATATATGTCCTTGTAAAAAGATTTACCTTGGATGGCAAGGCTGAAAACTCAGCAATACTGAGTATCAGTGTAAAGTCACATTCCGTAGTCCTATTTGGAATTTCTGCATTTAATATTTTTGGATGCGCAATAAAAATCATTAATAGAGAAGTTTTTTACATTTACCTTGGGCACAGAGGTTTTTGTCAACTGTTTTTCAAGAAAGAGGGGAGACCTAAAAAAAGAGACATAATATATATTGTTTAGTATGCATGTTTGACACTCAGGTTTATTGATATGTTCTGCCTTTTATAAGATGAATACTATGACAAATGACAGAGAAGAGATTGCACGTCACTATCTCTGTTCTATCTATGTACTGCCAGTGGGCAAAGATTTCTCATTTCATACATCATTTACAACTTCCTACAGTAATTTTACACAGTTCATATCCTTGGTACAAGGCATAGCAATTATCTATACACATATATGCATGCAGGCATACTGAATATGAAAACCATGCGGTTCTAAAGAGTTGCAAAGTTCGTACACTCCAGCCAATGAAAGTTGGTAAAAGCTTTCTTCTTTTAACTGATGCCCCAGTGTTACCACTGAACCTGGTTTTCAGGAGGTCTTTACTGTTGGTAAAATATTATTTCCAGTTTTTCCAATTACTTTTGTATCCCAAAAGTTACATTGAAAAAAATTTATGTTCTGGGACACCTGGGTGGCTCAGTGGCTTAAGCGTCTGACTCTTGACTTGGGCTCAGGTCATGATCTCAGGGTTGTGAGACTGAGCCTCCACCTCCCCTCCCCCCCACCCCTGTTAGACTCTGAGCTGGGTATGGAGCCTGCTTTAAGATTCTCTTCCTCTCCCTCTGCCCCTCCACTTGCCCCCCCACCTCTCTCTAAAAAAAAAAAAAAAAAAAAGAGTATGTTCCCTTTTCTATACACTTTTACTCTTTTGCCTAAATAGAATAAGAAAAATGCAATATTGCATTCTGGAATGGGTAAAAAGCAATCCTAAAAATGTAGATTTTCAATTTTAAATGTGAATACACATTAACATAGGACAGCATTTGGTTATTTTGGACTTTCTAAAATTATTTTAAGTTCTCATAGTTGTTCTACTTTTTCATCTAATATAGTACACATAACACCTAGAAAGATTATAAATTGCTAAATTGATACATAATTTATAATCTCCAGAAATTAATTCTGAACTGTTTCATGAGTTATCATTAATCTATAATTAATTTAAAATTTTTGAATTTCTAGTTTTTTTTTCAAATTTCATTATTTTTAATATTCTGGCTTTCATTATGTGTGGTTAGAATGATGAATGGTAACTCTCGAGTTTTTTTTGAAAGTACAGAAAGTAATGATTCAGATTCAGCAGACACAATGAATCCCACTAGCTATTTATTAATAAATTAATTTTCAAAAATTATTTGATGTGTTGACATGCCATATGCCTACTCCTCCACCACCATGATTTCTTAAGATTTGTCCCCTTCTTTTGGGAGATGATTGCTTCCAATTTCCTTTTATTAACCTTTACTTGGTATCCCTGGTACATCAGAATGCATAAATCTATACATAGAAAATAAGATTTCTCATATTTAGGTCCTTGTATTTTAAGATAAGACAGGAACAAATAAGTGGTATGTTCTACCTTTGTGACTCTTTCTATTACTGTTGTTTGATAAGTGCACAAGAAATTAGAAGTCTTTGCCTTTTAGTAAAATTCAGGAGAATAGAGTGCCAATACTATTCTGTCACTGACCATTTTCTTGTCCTTGAATTGGTCCCTCCCTGCACTTCAATATTTCACTTGTAAAATGAAGCAAACTAGATCATTAAAAATTTTTTTAATATAGGTAAGATCTCTCTCATTACCCACGACACCAGAAATATTATATGCCTGGAAACCAAACAGTTTTGCAAATTCTTTTTAAGGATATAAAATGAAGGCCCTATGTTTTAAATTTAAGATTGTTCTAATGGCTACTGTAATTTAACTTTATTTGCCTATAATCCTAGTAATGTTACAGTCAATGACAAATGATAACTATAGAAATAGCTCCAGTGTATCTTAATTTTATGGATAGTCACATTTAAAAAAAAAGGCTAGCATTTTCATTGAACACTCAAATCCACATATCTGTTTTTCATAGCTAGTTGGTTTTTGAAGACTTTTTACTAGGCTTTATAGAATGCCTGAAAAACGTAGGAAGAAAATAAATGCCTATTCAAGGATAATGTAAAGTTTTTAAAATGAAGAATTTAGTAAAAAGCAGTTTTTTAAATGAACTTAAACATGGAATGATTGTTAAAAAGCCACAATGAGGAATGCTTTTTGGCACTTGCCCTAAAGTGACAGAAAGAGCTACGATAGCATTATGCATACCACATATGTAAAAAAGTCACAGAAAATTTCTAGAGGCTAAGTCATTTCTTCCTTTCTAATCTTGAGATTCAAACCAAAGCCATTTTGACTGCAACTTCATTCTCTATGTACATACAAATAAAGAATGAGTGGTGTTTTTAAACAATAAATGAAAAAAATATTAATATCATGGTCAGATATCACTTTTTCCTTACTAATGTTATAGTAAAGATGTTTTTATCACCCCTTCATTCAATAGTATTTATTGAGATTCTCCTATTACATAAAAAGTAACTAAAATTTTGCCTAGCTAAACTTAGTTTGACATTAATTAAATGCAGTGTCAGATTCTTGCCATAACAAAGATGACTACATGTATTAAATTTCTGTCATTGTGTAAGAAACTGCTCTAAAAGGGGTGGTTTGAAACTGCTCTAAAAGGGCCAGACATTCATTATCTCACAATCTCTGTGGATTGGGAATCTAAACACAGATCAGCTGTGTTCTCTGAAAGATTGCTGTGGAGGTATTGTTGAGGGTTGAGTTCTCATGTGAATGTTTAACTAGGGAAGGATTCATTTGCAAATTCACTTAGGTTACTGCTGTAACTCATTTCACTGTGGGTGTAGGACTGAAGGCCTCATCTTGGTAAGCTGTTAGCTGGAGGTCCTTACAGGCCATTGGCTGGTAGCTCCCCTCTGTTCCTTACCACATAGGCCTTCCAACGTGACTGCTTGCTTCATCAAAACCAGAAAGAGCAAGAGAGGCTCCTGCAAAATTCGAGCTATGACCTTATGTAAGTAATCAAATAAACACATACATGTCAGTAATACATTCCATTGTCTTTACCATATTCTGTTGGTGAAGAGCATGTCACAGATCTCATCCACACTTAGGGAAAGGAGATCACATAAGGTCATGGGCATCAGGAAGTAGGGATGATAGAGGGCACTTTAAGAGTCTGTCTGCCATATTACATAAAGCAACAGTCTAGGTATAATTCACTTTCAAAGAAATACATAAACAAAAATAGGGATAGTTAAGGTATAATTCAAACATTTTTACTTGGAAACTAGGAAATTTGGTTTTGCTATTAGCAAGTTATATGGTACTCAGTAACCCGAGTCACATCTCTGGTCGCAGAAGTGTTTGTGTCCACATCTGAAAATGGAAGGGATTGGACTGGAATGATTACTAAAATCCTTTCTCAGTTCTAGACCTCTACAAGGCCCAGAATGTTTGGAATACATAGAATTATTCAGTGAACTAAATGTTCTACTTTTTACCCCAACATTTATCTAGAAGTTTGTCTTCTTATTTTTAAAGATTTTATTTATTTATTTGAGAGAGAGAGAATGAGAGATAGAGAGCATGAGAGGGAAGAGGGTCAGAGGGAGAAGCAGACTCCCCGCTGAGCAGAGAGCCTGACGTGGGACTCGATCCCGGGACTGCAGGATCATGACCTGAGCCGAAGGCAGTCGCTTAACCAACTGAGCCACCCAGGCGCCCCAGAAGTTTGTCTTCTTAATGGCTTATATCCGGAAGGCTAAATCTATCAGGATTTCAATTTAATTTAAATGTATTTTTAAATTTCCTTTCTAAAGAAGCTGTGGAAAATAGTAGAGTTAATGGTTAAAAAGGTGCCTCTGGAGTCAGATGCTTCAGCTCAAATCCCAGCTCTTCCTCTCATTAACTGAGTGACATTGGACAAAATATTTAAACTCTCTTCATTGGTAACATGACATGATAGTAGTACCTGACTTAGAAGATTGTTGCCTCACAAATACTAATTATTTCATAAATATTAGCTTTTGTAGATTTTATCATCATTACAATGAAATGCCATTAGGTTAAGCAAGGAAAACACATACAAGATGAATAATAAAGTTTCTCTGCCTTCAAGGAACTCCCAGAAATGGTGCTTTATTGGAATATTTTCTCTTCTAGGTAGAATATGTCATTATAAAAAATGTTTTATTCCCCTTGAGATTTATCAGTAACCAGGATGTAGTTGTAATCTTGTTTAATTTGATAAATATGGTTATATTAATAATTGAATAATTTCTGTTGGATTTTATCCAACATTCTCAGAAAGAATTAACTAGGACAAGGTTTTTTTTTTAATATAAAGATAATATCTACTTTATGAAATGTTCATTTTAATTCTGTATATTCTGTTCTTTTGTGAGCAGATTTCCAGGTACAACACTTCATGGTTATTAATAAATGGGCCATACATAAATTATGCATTAAGAAAAAATGAAAGACAAAAGCACTGAGCATCTCTTTTGCTAGTTAGATGAAGCAGTTTTACTGTCTGACATTGAAGACAAGACAGTCAGTATGGTTTCATAGAATTACAAGCAGCCAGATTCACACCCCACCTCATCTTTCAAACTCTCTTTTGTTCTCTACACAGAAAAATCACAGGGAATGAGAAATAACCACGGAGGGACCACCATTTTACTCTGGAAGAGAATCCTTACCCATACACCTTTCTGGAATTATTTTTAGCACGTGGTCTTGGGTTTTCAGTCTTTGAACTTCTTCTATTGACACAGGGACAAACTCAAAAATCCAAAAACTGCAGAAGTCAAATATGGAAAACTCTAATAAAAGTGGACATGTTTGACAGCTGACAAACATAATATGAGTGTGATGAAGCATGGCAAATATCGATGTGTTTCATGAATATGTGTATATCTTTTAAGAGAACTTGACCACTAAGTTGATGAAAGGCAGGTCACTGATAAATCTCTTTATTTTTAGCTTCGAAAGGAGCAAAGAAATATCAAGAGTTAAGAAGAGAAATACTATCAAATAGCTACATTCTTAGTTGGTAAAAGTTACACCATATCCTTTTGAGCATGCACCAAATCTGAAATTGTCTTTTTGCTTTATTTATTTCCTTCTTTGTTTTATCTCTTTATTTAGAATATCAGATCCAAAATGGCAAGGATCTCTGTTCATCACTTTAACCCATTTCCTATTGTTGTGTAAGGACATTGTAGGTGCTCAGAAAAAATTTATTCAGTGAATGAATGGAGTCAAGAGATTTTGATTCTGATTTTGCTTGCAACTAAATAGCTGGAAGACCTTAGAATAATCACTTCTTGGAGGCTCATTTTCTTCACTTTTAAAATCGTGGCATAGGGGGCACCTGGCTGGCTCATTGAGTAGAGCATGTGACTCTTGATCTTGGCATCATGAGTTCAAGCCCTACCCTGGGTGTAGAGCCTACTTAAGTAAGAAAACAAATGATGATGTAGACTAGATGGCTAATGTTTCTTGCAGCACTAATATTCATTGATGGCATGCATGATTCAAAGGTTCACATGAGAACCACCTAATGTTTTTATAGGAAACTTCGCTTATGTAACAGATTTTATTTGACCAATCTTTTTTTGTTTGTTTGTTTGTTTATGGAACATTTATCTAAGATGAAATTATTTATGATGTTAATCGTCAATGCTTTTTTTAATGTCTGCTTTTTGTTCCTGATTAAACCATGTTTTTTGTCTGATGAATCCAGTTTTGGTTATTTAGATGCCCAAGTAAGGTAAAAATGGAAGATTCTCTAAGTTCACACTGAGTGTTCTTTTAAAAAAATGTTTTAAGGTAATTTTTTAAATGGTGAATTTCTAAAAATTCTAAATTTAGGTAGATCTATTTGATAGAGAAAAGAGAAAATTGAGAGCTACCTAGTTCTTTCCACTTTTAGTAGTGCTATGAACATCTTGGTTGAGTTGACGTTAGAGGAATCTTCATTTATCTCTTTTTAGATTCTGTGTGAGGAATGTAAATTCAATATTGTACTAAATGCTTTTGAATGGATTTTTTTGTTAACTGATCATAACTTCACTGCATTGTCAGGTGATTGGATTTATAATTGTGGAAAGATATTGCTGATAGTGGTGAAGAACAGTTAGGTTCCTCTTGCCCCTGTGATGATGTTTTAATTTTTAATTGTCCACATATGTTTCTTTCTCAAGAGTGCCCAAGTACTGTATACAATATTTTAATAAGACCGATAAATAGAATTCCAAATATATTTCACGTCAAATATAAAGACTTACTAGGTTGATACAAAGGTAAAATAAATTTTAATATTTATTATATTGAAAATGTTTGTAAAGTCATTGATTTTGCTGTTGTAATTGCAAATAGGAATGTGAAAAATGAATGAGCCCTAGAGGAGAACAAGTGCTATAATATTCATATTTAAACAACACTATGATGTTCATATTAAAAACTATGTTCTTTAGTTAGTTGGATTTACTTGCTAATTGAGTCTCAAATGCTGTTAAGCATTTTTTGCAGATTTCTAACTTCTGGGCAAATGCATTAAAAAATGTGGGCCTCTAAAACTTGGAAAACATTTATGTTAATCATTTTTATTGATAGGTCTTTCCTCTAGACCATTAGAAAGTAAAAGTAGTCAAAACTAAATTTCCAAAGAGGAAAAATGAAACTAGTGAACTCCACTGATGTTTAACTTCCTAAGAATTTCAGCATACAATTTTCCCATACAGGTTCCATTAAAGTTAATGGGAGTCGTGTGACTAATTCTCTCTGTAGGGTACTAAAAATGTACCCTGCAGTATTAAAACGTCTGAACCTAATTTTTACTTTCTCTTAACTTTGATTATGTTGTATTAAAGATAGATACTTTCATTATCATACCCATATATAGTAAAGTTTATATAAAGATTTGAAAATAATCTATTTGAAGGAGAGGCTGAATTTATATGGGTCAGAACAGAATTTTAATTAGTGTTGCAAATATGAGTAATGCTTTCATTATAATGATAAAACAAGCATGAGTATCTATAATTTACCCTCTAGCTATACAAATGAGAACTCAAACCTCAATGAATTCAATAAATGAAACATTTTCAGAACACTTACTTAAAATCAGGTCTACTTTTTAATCAGTCATGTTTTAAGTGAATGCTTATTAATAGATCATTAATAAAACATGCTTACAGAATGAGATTCCAAGAAAGAGGTAAGATGACTAAATGACAAAAAAGTAAAAAGATCTAATGGATAATTTTTAATTTTGTTTTAAACAATTTAGTTTTAGTAAGTTTTTATTTATTTCAAATAATTCTAAATCATTTTTTCAATTATGTTTATGAAGATAAAACACTACAGAGAATCTTGCCTGTGAATGCATGGCCCTTTTATACTGCCTAAGTTCCCTCTGTTTTTGCCACTCAAACTAAAATATTAATCTCATTTTTTTTCTTTTAAATAATTTCTGCCTGGCTTTTATCACTACCTAGGAGAATGAAGTTATAAGGTTTTTATTGTTAAAGAATGCAAAATGAAAAGAAAAATATATACACAAATAAATATCCCATTATCCATTTTTTCACTGAAATCAGCAGCTATGCTGCAAAAACGGGACCTGCACAAAATATTTCCTAAGTACAAAGAACACTGGAAAAATGCAAGGCAATATTGCAGAACAATAAATAAAGCTGAACACTCTCCAAAGGTCCAGAATTTGGTTTGGATAATCTTCCAGAAGGCAAAATTCTTACCCAACACCAACATAAACTGCAATTAGGACTGATCTTTTTATGTTATACATTTATCTTCTCTGGGTTTTTATTACACGATTCTCTGTGTCTAAATTACAAAAGAATCCCACGAGTTTGGGTGGGGCTGGGGAGAATCGTTACTATTGTAAATAAATTCACAGTTTCCAATTTATTGAAACTGATGTCAGATTCTTAGCTATTGAACTTCATCAGATTTCCAGAGCACTTTCAGCTCAAGATCCCATTTCTTAGAATTCACTTTGAAGCTTGCACCTTTTCCATTTTTTGCTGCAACTTGCTTATTCGTGATCACTAGGCTTTTGGCTGAAAGCATCCAAACTCCGAGGGGCTCTTTGGACCCATTGGATTTTGGTTTTCCAGGCTGATTTGTGGCATTGACCTTAAAGCAGCAGAGGCAGAAGACTTTTTTAGCCCTCACTATTTATAAGTTACTCTCAAATGAGAATGAAAAACTTAAATGTAGTTCTTGGAGATATGTCTGGCAATCTGGGCTATACCAATAGTTCACAAAGCCACACAACTCTCATAGGCTGAGCACAACTTCAATCCGAATTGTTCTGATTCTTGAGCTAATTTCAGAAGACACCACGATTTCTCCATTTTTAAGGACATAATAAGTTGTGACTCAAATTAAAAATAGTTCTCCTGAATATTTTTTTTTTGAATTTTGAAGAGTGAAAATTTTATGTAAGATTTTGCAATGCCCTTTGAAATAACTAGAAATACCCTCAGATACTTAGATTGTTTGTTGCTACTTTTAAAAAATGTGTTATTGGGGGCGCCTGGGTGGCTCAGTTGGTTAAGGGACTGCCTTCGGCTCAGGTCATGATCCTGGAGTCCCGGGATCGAGTCCCACATCGGGCTCCCTGCTCAGCAGGGAGTCTGCTTCTCCCTATGACCCTCTTCCCTCTCATGCTCTCTCTCTCTGTATCTCATTCTCTCTCTCAAATAAATAAATAAAATCTTTAAAAAAATGTGTTATTGGTATACTTATACTGTGTGACTTTACAAGAAGAACAGCTGGATGAGTTGAGAAGAACGACCCTCAGACTCTGAATTAAGTACAATGTGCCAAGAAAGTGTAGTGACTGGAAATGTCATTCCTGCTCAGTGTGTGTTGGTGTTTTAAGCAGAAGAACCAATCCTTTCTCATTAGGGCAGTGCCTCTACCGTGGACTTTGGGTGTGATACTCTTCTTTTTATCTCTTGAATTCTGTGATTCCACTTCTCTTTCTGATGCCCATCTTCATGAGCCTGCTTTGGTTCCTGATTATTTGGTTCTTCTTTTCTATCATGCTAGAAAAGTGCTCTTCTCTTTCTTCCATAGCATCCAAATGATACTGAAATTAGTTCTTTAGGAGATTGTCTTCTTCCCTAAAATGTCAGTACCCGAAGGGTAAGGACCGTGTTTTACCAACATTTACAGCCTGTCTTACAACTGTGCTCAAACGTTATTGAGCATAATAGCATGGGATCCCTGCTTCCAGAAAGTTCTCAGTCTTTTAATCTATAATCGCTGCACATTGAATTTTTAAATAGACCTAAATTTGCATGACAAAGCCTCTGTCAAGGATATTTCTTTCATTTTAGTTATTTTTGCCCAAATTTGCTGTTCATAATTCTGTACTATGGTTAAAAGTGAGCTTCTCTGTATGCCCCCATTACATGAAAATGTGTCCCACTAAAGCCTTCGGCAAAACACGTCCTACAGGATGCCTGCTGCAGATGGCCATCTCTGGATTCCCTGGACCCCTGATGCATGCTCTAAATATGCTATGGAAGTGGAAGCCAGAGGTCCTGGCACAAAGAACTGCCTTTACAGCCTTCCCTGTGGCTGGGACTGCGAGGTCTACATTACCATGTGTTATGTGATGATTCAGTTCACCCCGATTTGCCCTTTGGGAACTGCTGTGAAAACTTCTTTTGTACAGTAAATCATGACAGCATTTGGCCTTCATTTGAGGGTGAATGCATGGTTTATATATTAAAGCCATTTCCCCCCCCTTTGGAAATACCATGTGGCATCAATTTGTTTGTAAGCACAAATCAAATGGCAGTTTGGGATCCTCCAGACAATCCAGAATATGCTGTATTAAGTTTTTAAAGGTTATCAAAGCAGTGAAAACCTAACATTGAAAGAAAAAATTAAGAGACTACTTGAATCCCCAGGAATATATCGACATACCACAGAGGTCCTTGGACACTTGGAGAAAATCTGATCTGAAACTTTAAAAAATGCCAGGGCGTTAATAATATATTTGACCTATAAGAATAGGTCAAAAATTAATATCCTATTTAGAAATAGACACATTTTCCGTGTGTGTGTGTGTGTGTGTGTGTGTGTGTGTGTGTGTGTATTTTCAGAGCTGAAATTTATTTGTTTCACCCAGCCAGCCAAATTTTACAGTATTGGTTTTCAACCACAGGTGACATTAGGGTATAGAACAAGAAACAGTGTCAATGTTCTAGCTTTCACTTTTCAAACATGTCCTAAATGAACAAATATGGTAATTCTCTGAATGACTGCTCACTGGTCTGCCCCCAGCCCTGCAAGGAATATCCCAAGCTCTGCACGGTGGGTTTCCAAATTTATCCCCCCAGCCATACTTGTGGCTCTTGTGGTTGGTCTGTGGCCTGGAACTTAACTTGCCCAGCAGTTCTGTTTCCCAAAATAGGCTCAGGAAGTTTGTGACCATGTTTGGTTTGTTCCAAAGGAGCTGCATTTATTTAATGAGGTTGTGAACATATACCAAGATTTGTATATGGCTCATCAAATAAAATACATCTTCAACTCTTTTCACTTCAGTACGTGGTTTGGAGTGGACTGTTTTACAAGCACATGTGTTTATCATATGACTTTATTTGGGGACAAACATGATTTCTTACATTTAGGATACAGTTTCAGAGTGGCGGCACACTTTACTTCATTCCTCCTATTCAAGAAAAAAAATATTAAGCTTGGTGGTCCTTTTACCTTATTTTTGGCAGATTTCTCTGGATACTAAGGGATTTTATTTAATTTAAATGTACCCACGTACCATGGTAGAGAGATTAAAAAAAACAAAACCCTGTGGCTTTACATCCCTTTTTATCCAAAAAGACATATAAGTAACATCTTCCTGTGTGCCAAAGGGATTAGGAACCCTCTCATCAATTACATGCATTTATGGGAGTAACGTGTTCCACTGGTTAACGATGTCTCTCTGTTGCTCAAACCTCTCTGTGACATTAGGCAAATCATTTACCTACTAGGTCACTGGCTTCTTTTATTTTTATACAAAATATCTTCCTTAGCACAACAGAAGAAGGCATTGTGACTAATATTGATAATAGCTATAAAATACATTTTCTTCTCTAAGCTTCTATCATAACATATAGAGCACCAGAGGTGGTCTTTTACTAAATGAGCATTGGTGAGTAGTTAAATGACTCGCCCAATATCTTCCAGTTTACTATATAATGTAATAAAGCACATTCTATGAATAAGCCAAATGGATAAAAAGTCTTTCATTTGATGATTCAGATCCAATCCAATCAAGAAGAATATGCCATAGAGTTTATTTCCTGTAATTGCAGACATAAAATTGATTTTCTTGTATTTTTCTCATTTTTTTCTCCCAGTGTTTGCTACAGTTACTGATTGTGAAAGAAGACTAGAAATATAATTTGTCATTTAAAACTTCACAAACTTCATGGTGCTTCTTTTGAAAAAAAAATGTAGAGCTGGTAATCTGGATCAAATTCTGATGAGGATTCTTTCTTAGAACTTGACAAGAAAAGAGGGGATGGGTGAAATGGAGATTATACAATCTTGACTTGAAGCGGAAGACTCATCTGGCAACTTATGGCATTCCTCAATAAAATGGAAATGATATTGGAAAAGTTAATCTGGTCCATTTAGCTTCCCCTTGGTCTCGGTCGAGGATTTGGCCAGTGCGGTTACTGCGTTCAGGGGGCGGGGCCGAGGATTTGCGGTGCTGTTGGTGTGTTGGGTGGGTAACATGTGAGCAAGTTAAGTACGCTGAGGATAATGAGAGCAGGTATTACTGCAACTTTTCTCTAAAGTTTTACAGTACTTCAAAATAAAAAGTAGAATTAAAAAAATTTTAAAAAGTTAAGGTGGTTAAGAAAATCATTTTACCAGAATAACTTATAATACGTTTATCTCCTGTAGAACATTACAAATACACACACACACATACATATATACATATCTATGCTATATATTATCTTTATGTCTTTTATGTGTGAATACATTTATAGGTATATTCTTATTGTTCTAATTTCTCTCAGATTCTGATACATTCCAGAGCAAAAGAAAAAAAAAATCTTGCAAAGCAGTTCATTAAGACAATAAAAAGGAAGATTTTTGAATGTGTCAAAGATTTATTTCAAGTATTGATAGTTATAATGTATTGGTCTAAATGAACCATCACGATGGATTTGAGTACCAACTTAGGATAGAGTGAAAAGAGAAATATATTTAAGTTTGTTCTGTTTTTGAAATATTACTCAATTAAAACCTTCTCTAATAAAGATGAGTGCATTAGTTAAGGCTGCCTAAGGGAAAGTCTAATTTGTTTCCTGGCTATTAATGAATATGTGACTATTTACTCCTCTATGAAATAAAAAGAGAGGTGTTCCCAGCAACACCAACGGTAAAGGTTAATATTTTTATTTTTATTTTACTGATGGGGGGCTTAATAGAAATCCTATCTTCCTTTTTTAAATGGTCAGAAACAGAATTGGGGAACTTTTAGGGAATGTATTTTCGTTCACGTTTGCTTCCCCAATTAATTTCATCTACTCAGAAACTATAATTTATGGTAACAGTGCTGAATCTAAGCTAATTTGCTTTCTTAAAATTAGGTCTGAAATAAATGAAGCAGCACCTAGCATGTTCCTGACATGGCCCCTGTAGCATGTTGCTCTTCGCTTGGCCATAAAAACACGAGGTCTTTGTGGTGAGGTAACACCTTCTTCAAACAGGTGACCCTGTACCAACGGGCTTAAAATCAAGTATTGTGGCCATTGGTTTGCAAGCCGTATTTGGAAAAGGAAAATTCTGGAGGAAGAATGTTCTTCTTCTTCTTCTTTTTTTATTAAAGTGATCCATATAAACAGCACAACTTTTCTTTCTTGCTATGCGTTAAGATCTGAGTTGAAGCCCTGCATGAAAGCTGTACTTATTAGTCAGCAAAGATGTTACTACTCTGGAAAACAAATGAAGCCCTTATATATACTCAAGTTAAAAAAGTCTTTAAGATACAGGATTTAAAGTGCTGTTTGTCTCTGATGAAAAATTAATGAAAGGTGGAAGCATGGTGTTAGCATGAGATACCCCCTCCAAAATATTCACCGGAGGGTGGCATTGTGTGCAAAAGCAGCTCTCAAGGCGAAAACTCCTTCAGAAAACTCACTCTTTCCCTTGCAACTCATCTTCAATGACAGTGTAGTTACTACAAAATTAAGGACTACTATCTTTTTTTGCATCCCCGTGCTGCTGAGGAGCACCAAGCCCTATAGCTCACCAAGGCCTAAAATAGTGGATACAAGGGAGGAGCAGGTGACAAAATGGTGGAAAGCTCTCTGGCAACAAGTTTTATCAAACTTACCCAGAAATATCATAGTTTTAATCTCGAGACGGAGGGTGTTCCTTAGTTTGAATGTCAGACTAATTTATTTTTGCTTTTATATCTCAAATAAAATATAGAGATGTTGTTAAAGGAAAGCATCTTTTCCTCCCCTATTTTGCTTTGTCCTTTTAAAATATTTACTAACAAAATCGCTGGGCTGAGAGTTATTAGGAAATTTCTTCCTCAAGGTATTCTTTCTATATAGCTCTATGTGAACATAAGGTATCTGTATATATGCATCAATTTTAATTGAAAAACTTTGTAATACAAAGAGAAGTGTAATGAACATTTCATCATGAAATGTTCTAATGACAAGAAGAGATACAATGATCTTTCCCCTAAATGTACTTCCATATATTACTTTTGCCAGTAGATTTCTCCTGTTCCTTATATGCAAGACTGATTGTGCAGATATTTTAAAACGTGACTCAGGAGGTCTTTGGTAGACCTAGATATTTCACTCCAGCTCTTCATAAACCTATTCTTTAGGAGCCCTCAAGGGATTTAGGTTTTGCTGTCATTTGGGGCCGTTTAAATCCCTAGTGAGACCCGGTAATGCCTGACTCTTGTAGAAAATTCCACCCTTAATGGATCACCTACTTAGGAATTTCTGGAGGAAATCTCATAGGATTTCTGTCACATTAGATTTCCTTACACAAAACCTGATCCTCCAATTGAGAACTTGACAGGGAGCCTAGCACTTTCGGTCTGGAGCATGGGAAAGAATGAGGAGGAGAGCAGAAGCAATTTTCTTCATAGATCAGGAGTTCTGCTTCCCTAACAACTCAGTGCCAGAGAGCCACACAGATATCCAAAGAGGTTGGGAACAGTAGCAGGAGTCCCATACTTCGGGGGCTCCCTCACGGCTGGTTCTAAGAAACAGATGAGAAGGAGGGGCTGCATCAGTCAACAGTGTAAATATGCAAGCCAGGTTGATGTTTGAAGATAAATTCCCCAACGTGTCACCAACTCATAGGCTATAAAAAGATGGAGAGGCAATCAGAGGTCCAATCACTTCCCTTGATGAACCCATATGCAACTAATGTCTCTAGGCATTGAAAACTAAGCAAGCAGATAAAAATTATAGGGCAACATTGGAGAGCCTGTTTTAAAGAAAGGTGGTGGAAGTGGAAATTGGTCAAGTAGATATTAAGAAAGCTGCATAGCTGCTATTGGAGATTTATAATGTCCATTAACATATTAACGAAATTGAGAGCTCTCTTTAAATTTGTCCTGCATTTGCCAAGTGTATATTACCACATAACTTTTTTGTATATAAAGAGAAACACACAAGAGAACCATAATATATGAGGGACCTCTAATGTAAAGTAATACAAACCAGTGTGGTATACTCAGTACTAACTGAATCCATAAATACTGAAAGAATATAGAGTACGGTAAGAATTCGAATTTATTGATTATCTACTCTGTGTCAAGCACAGTAGATATTTTACATGTAACAACCAGAAATGTGTATTGAGCTCTCACTGTATGTCAGGCACTGTCGTGAACACTTTATATTCATTATTTGATTCAATGGTTTTTTATCCCTATGAAGGGCATGTCATCATTATCCCCACATTATACATGAGAACGTGAGGCTGAAAAAGGTTAAATGACATCTCTTTAGTAAGAAGGTGGGCAACTGGATTCCAATCTATCAGGTATATGGACAACTAACCATCCACAAAGTGGAAGTCCAATACTAACAATATGAACAACAACTAAAAAAGTGAAGTTTTTCATTTAACTGATGGGAGGGCTGTCACGAGAAAAACTATTGGTGGATGGTCACAGAGCTAATAACTATAATTATATAGGATCTGCTGGAAGATGTTAAAGGGATAACAAAAATGCTTTTTTTTTTTTTCCGGAAACAAGTTCATTGGAGAACTTGAGAAGGTTGCTATTATTACTCAATTTGTGAAACAAACAAAACAAAACTAAACAGAGTTTGTTGTTGTCTGAAAGAAATGAACTCTATTTAGAATAAGTATTGCCTGGACATGTCAAAATGATTGCATACTTTTTTTCAAATGTTGTATCCTAATACAAAGATTGTAAAGATTCAGTCCATTGGATGAGATGTTGTTTTTAGAAATGATCTGCCTTCTCTGTTCATTCATATCCAATTCAAGAAATAAGAAATTATTCAGGAATCTTTTTTCTCATTATGGTCTTGATGTGAAATTCATTTCGTGGTTGCTGAGCATCTTGAAAATACAGTGGATGGTTGCAACTACATATTCCTCTCTAGTGAGTTTACTACAACTGTTCAAATAACAAATGATAAAATGTCTTAGATTGGTTTTTTTTGTTTTTGTTTTTACTGGTCTTAAAGTTGAATTTACTCAGTGTTTTCATCAGGAATTATTTTTAGAATATAAAAATCATATTCTAAATTCTGTAAAATGTGGCTAATTTAGAAATATAAATATAATTTATAAAAATGCGTAAATATGGTTTTAGTGTATAATAAGAACACATAACACACAATTTTTATAATACTTTCCTGCTCTATTTAATCTTTTCAGCCCTCACTAATTACTCTAACATACCTTCAGGTAGGTAGAAATAAATTAACTGTAATTTAAGCTATAATTAATTTTTGGCCAGGGCCCAGTAGAAAATAGTATTTGAACAGGAAATAGAATTGTGACTTTCAGATTTCCATTTTAAGCCCCTTTAGGTTAGAAGGCAACATAATTAATTATTAGAATAACATTCATTAATCAAATCCATTCCAAAGAAAGTCTGATTTTTTCTGACTTAGGTAGCCTTTCTTCCAAAGTTTGAAAAGGTTTTTAAAGGTTACTTTATATGGAAAACCATTTTTATCAGATGGCAACAATTTTACTCACACTTTCTATAGCTCTCCATATCCAAGTTGTGATTCTTCTTAAAGTAAAGTTTAAAAGGTATGCAGTACGAATGCTTTGGGACATATTCCCATTTTTATTGATATAAGTACATCTCCAGAATAATTTATTTTGGGTCCGTCTAATATTACTTTGGGTCTAGAGATCAGGGACAAGATGACTGAGATTTTCCTAGTCTGAAAATGTAGATTCTGAAATACTTCGCACTAATTTTCGAATAATTAGAACAATGGAGTCCATAGTCTTGGATAAACACATACATTTTTCCAACTCGTGGTAAGCTAATTGCTCTTCATATAGAAAGTGAAATAATAATAACTGTGGTCTGACAATTCAGTTCCTTATATTCCTGCAGGAGAGGGGATGCTGGCTGGCTGGTTATATGCTGGCATACTTGGAGTCTGCACATCCTCCCAGGAGGGTCTCTAGTGGTGGGTTACAGAGATCCCATCTCAAACAGTGAAGGTGTGGCTTTCCAATTTATGGAGGTCCCCAGACTGTGAGAGAAATAATGATACAGAGCAAGAGCGCCGCACACAAGAATAGTGCTGGAAGGCCGAATTAAAAGGAAACAAAAACCCAGCTATTTTCTGGGTTGAATGTGGAGGCCAGGAGGTGAGTTTGAAAATGGAATGTATATGGAAAGGTTGCAGGAAATTTGTGTATTCAAAAGTCACAGGAAAAGGAATTAGGGATTTCTTGTTGGCAGCAAACTCAGTAAAGCAATGATAAAATTAAGGGGTCCAGTTGTTTGCTTGTTGTTGTTGTTGTTGTTGTTAATGTGATCTCAATCGGAGAAGAGGTCCTAAAGGAGGTGACGGGAAAACACATAAAGTGGGTGTCTCTGCTTTGGTTTCATGACATTAGATTTGATAACTAAGACAATGCTCATGTGGATGCTGCACCCGTGATCATGTACTAGATAAGGTTGTGTATCTTACTCTCGAGGTAGAACTTTGTGTTGTAAGCAAGTGACGTAGAAACTCTCTCAAATATCATTATTTGCTGTATTTCTTCTTGCTTTTTGTTCTATTTTATAAGGTCAGTGGTCTTACTTTTAGCCATAAAGCGGTTTTCTGAGATTTTCAAGATCTTATATTTATAGCATTCCAACGTCCTCATTGTCCCTGTATTATCACACTGTTTGATTATTCTGTCTTCCTCCACTTTCTATCAGCCTGATGACTGTATTCTGATTCTTTAAAGCACTATGTAAATCTAAGTAGTAAATGCAATGTCTAGTCTTACTGGATACCATGTACATTAGGTTGAATAACCCTACGAATTTTGTTACAACCGTGTCATGCCTAATGATGACCTACTCAGCCCCTGCAAACATCATTCAATTACTCATTTCAGCATTGATTTTTCTTATGCTTTTCTTCATGTCATTTAAAGGGCTCTTACATCTCTCCTTTTACTGAGGTGGAATGGTATATGATGGCAGAGATGCTTTGCTTACCAGATTCATAATGTTACACTCTGCTTCAAATCCTTTTGGAAACAAATTGGGGTATCAATACATAAATAATGCCACACTTATGTCTAATTGAAATCACTGCTTTCATAGAAATGGAATATTAAAACAATTTTCACTGAAAAAATATTTTAAATGCCTTTGTACAATAAAGAAAAGATTACCAATTCTCTGTATCAAGAATACAATTTATCCCAAACAACTTTTCAATAGAAGTAAAATTATTAATGGGAGAATAATAAATACAAAATTTCAGCATCTAACCTTAAAAGTGGAAATAATGCGTCAGTTTTTTAAGAATACATTATATTGGTGCGCTTGGGTGGCTCAGTTGGTTAAGCCTCCAACTCTTGATTTTGGCTCAGGTCATGATCTCAGGGTCTCGAGATGGAGCCCTGCATCGGGGTACCCGCTCAGCTGGGAATCAGCTTGAGATTCTCTTCCTCTGCCCCTCCTCCCATTCATGCTCCCTCTCTTTAAAATAAGTAAATAAGCCTAAAAAAAAAGAATACATTATATTCACATGAGAGTTTTTTGAAAAGAATTTTTTGCAATTAAGATCAAATTAATTGATTCATAACAACTACATTTTTTAAAGCTAAGTGTTATCACCTTCTCTTCTAAGATCTGTTTTTGCTTTCACTCAAATAGAGGCAAATCTAGTTTTGTTTTTTTTTCCCCAGAGCATTACTAATTTTTTCCTACCTCTCTTTAGCACATTTCCATGTTAGGTGAGATATGCAGCTTAATATTTTCTGCTCAGAATTATAAAAACTTCCAGAAATGGCATTTAAAAAATTACACCGTCCCATTTAACTTCACCTCCACCAATTGTAAGAAATTACACAAAAATCTATCGTTGTTACCATGGAAGAGGGTGAAACATTTCACTCACTGGATTTGGTTTCATAAATACTAAAAATACTTTTAAAAACACTGTTAGAACATTTATTCTATCTCGCTTGTAATATATTTTTTTCCTTTTTAAAACTAGGCTTTATAGAGTCTCATTTTTAATGTCTCAGTCGAAGGAGCTTTCATAAGCCCTTAAAAGATATTCTGATTTGAATTACTCTTGCTCAGAAACATTCCTAATGTTTAACTTATAGTCTCCTTTATTCAATTGTCGCTCTTCAGACCATCTTAGAAAAGTAATTTTTCTCATAATTTCCCCCTTAAATCACTGTAGGTAATCTCAATATTTCATCTTTCTTAAGCACTTAGGGCTATTTAAATTTGCAGAAAATCTGAAGGTGACTAAGATTTCCTTTAATTTTTTAATTTTTGATGAAATGATGCAGATGTTCTCATTTAAGTATTATATCTTAATCTCATACAAAGGTAAAAAAATCCCATGGGACCTTTAGAATTTGTAAATTTTTCTGTCCATTTCATATTTCCATTTGGTCCATGTGTCTAAACCACATCTTAAAATTATGCGCAGAGTGGAGCTGTTGGTTTTCTTCTCTCTGATCCCCAGATAGAAACCTGGGACATCTCCCTTTAAGCTTTCCTTATCCTCAGCTACCTTACACATTTAATCTAAGATAGAACCTAGTGTTTGCAGCTCCAAAATGTAATCTAAATCCGTCCAAATTTTTAATCTCTGTTGACAGCACCCTTGTACGGGCCACCATTATGTCTTGCTTGGGTTTTCACAATAGTTTCCTATCTGGTCTCCGCTTCCATTCTCACACCCTTTCTAGTTTATTTCCAACGAAGCAGCCAAAGTGATCTTGTAACTCATGAATCAAGTCATGTCACTACCCACATTAAGTCTTTCCAAGACTTTCCCATTGAACCAAGAATAGCATCCAAATTGCTTGATTTAACAACTCATGCCTATCCTTCCAACCTTGTCTAACGTCACAAACACATTCTCCTCAGTGTCTCCACCACTCCATCAGTAGCTCTCAGTGCCATGCTTCTGCCATAGTGGCTTCCTTTGTTCCATGACCAAACTGAATGCTTTCTACACCAGGGTCTTCTTACTTTATGTTTCTTATGCCTAGAATTTTCTTCCCCATATTCTTCACACGGCTGACCTTTTGACTCCTCTTTGGATCTCAACTTAAATGGCACTTATTCAAGGAGTCCTTCTCTATCCACCATAACAAAAGTTGACCTGTCTCTCTTATTTTCATAGCACCTTAATTTCATTATAAGACCTCTCAAATCTGTAATTATCTTGTGTAATATAATTATTTCTTATTTATTTTTCACACTCCAGTAGAACATAAGCTCCAGTATCATAATCAGTTATTTTTCCCAGGAATTGTGGTTCTTTTTAGTGGGAAATGGTATTTAGAAACCAAGATCTGGGTGCTATGTGTGCACCTTGTTATTGGGGCATGGTTATTGCCATTCCTTCTCAATGGACACAACTGTGTAACTCCATTTATATTTCATATATTATACATCTCTATGGTTATTAAAAACCATGGCCTGTACTCTTCAAAAATGTCAAGGTCATATATGACAAATACAGACTGAGGAAATATTCCAGATTAAAAGAGATTAAAAAGGTATCATATCTAGAGGTAATGTGACATCCTGGAATGGTTCCTGGATTTGTAAGAACTTATAATCTTTATATATAGTATTTTATTGGAAGAATTGACACACTTTGAATATAGACTCTGGATTAGATTAGATCATAATACTGTATAAATGTCAAATGTCTCGATTTTGTGCTTTGGTTATGCATGAGAGTATCTTTGTTCTCAGGAACTATACAATGAAGCATTAGAGATGAAACGTCACCATGTCTGCCACTCACTTTCACAAAGAAATACACTGCTATCTCTCGCTTCCGTTTCTCTCTCTCTCATTCATGTATTGAGAGAAATCTCTCTCTCTCATCCAGCTATTGAGAGAAATCGAGAAAGAAAATAACTAGCAAATGGGAGAAGTTGTAAATAATTAAATTGGAATAAAGTGTGTGTGAGTTCTTTGTTTTACAGTTTTTAGTAGGTTTATGAACATTTATAAAAAACCTTAAAATATGCAATTTGGTTGCATATTTTTTCTATTGATACTGCTTTTTATGAATGAGGACTGAAACAGCCTCTTTTTCCTTTTCCAAGTGAAAAGCAAATTAAAGAGCTTGAACTGAGTAGCAGCATGTACAACATGCAAAACCAGAATTCTTTACAAAGGGCAAATGAAAACAAGATTCATTAATATCACTTTGTTCTTAATTAAAGAGATTTTATAACTGTTTTACTCAACCAGTATGAGTCCAACAGGTGCAAAACCACAGAGGGGGAATATTATTGCTTAGTTTTTTTTTCCTTCACAAAGAGAAAATCTTCTAAACAGCTTAAACTTGCCTAAAGCAATTTCAAGATGACCTAACTCTCCCCAAGTGACTTCTCAAATTCTTAAACCATTATCTTTCTGTTCAAACCCCTTTTCTAACTTTTCCCAATTACACCAGCCATATAATTGCTAAGCTAAGATTCCTATAGACTATCTCTATCAAAGGATCAGGATAGGGAATGATAAACCTCTTAACAAAAACTTAATTCTGATTCTTTTCCCAGATTAAGGTATCTTAGCAACCTGTGAAGCATTTTATCTGTTGATTCTATCATTTGGAGCACTTTGTTGAACCCTTGAATTGACCTTATACCTGTGTGTTTCCTCTCTTGTTGGTTTTGTTGGTCCAGGTTATATAAAATGAGGTTGGCAAACAAAAAGCAATGTGACCACACATGTGTAAATGTATTTAGCCTTTAACACCACTATTGGTGTTATTTATAAACTTATGAGCCATGTCTCCTGGGAATAACAGGTCTAGCTCTGCTCCATGGGTGGCAGTGATGAGGAATAGGAGCTTGGTTTTAGCTAATACAAGGATTTGAGATGAAAGAAGGGTCAAAGCTAAATACAGCCACGGTTGCTCTAGCTGGGGAAGCCTGAGCAGTGAAGCATGCGTTGTGGTCGAACCTTCAAGAGAATGTTCCTGGTTCCAGTACCACAAAGCGGGTGACAAATGATAAGAAAGAGAGCATCCAACTTGTCTAAACAAATTCAAATATTCTGGCTTTGAATCTTGGGAATACCAGCTGATGAGATCAAAGAACTACTGTCAACGGCGTTGGGAAATTGTGTGGGATACAAGCAAGCACATTCGCCATTGGTGGCACTTTCTTCCTCTTGCCTTCACCCCACTGGCTACTCCGCCTCATCTCGGTCACGAATCCTCCTCCTCCTGGCTGTGTGGGAGTGTTGCCTATCTGGTCTTTCATCCTCTTTTTTTCTCTGTCTCCTCTCATTCACTAAGTGACCAAATCCATTCTCATGGCCTTAAATATCATCCATTCTCTGGACATTCTTTTTTTTTTTTCCCCCTATAGCCCGGGCCTCTCCAGACTTAGATTCTAGACTCCTACAGAGGCCTACTCCAGATAGGTATATGTAATAGATATCCAAAACTCTACATATCCAAAACAAACTCCTAAAATCTGTGATTCCTCCTACAGATTCTCAGCTTTAGTAACGAGCAATTCTATTCTTCCTGTTACTCAGGACAAAATAATTCTTGACAATCTTCTTCCTCCAACACCCGACATGCAATACCAGTAGCAAATCTGGAGGCACTGCTTTCAAAATGTCAAAACACAGAGCATTTGTATCACCTTTATCATTTTCACTGTAGTCTGAACAGCATGATGTCTTCTCTGGATTATTGCAATAGATTGTGATTTTGCAATCTACCTTATTCTGCCCTTGCATGTACAGCTCACAGCAGCCAGAGGGGGTCCTTTTAAAGAATACATCAGATCATGTCACTCCTCTGGTCAAGTCTCTCTGATGGTTAATCCAGACTTCTTCCCACAGCTTAGAAGCCCCTGCCTACTGTGGGCCCCACTCCCTGATCTATTTACTACCATGACCACAATTTTGTCATTTGCTCCAACCTAGTCTTACTGACCTTTTTGCCGTTCTTTAAGAAAACCAAACATATTTCCCCTTTAGTATCTTTGAACTTGCTGACTCTACTGGCAGGGATGCAGTTTCCCCAGGTATGATCAGCTTCTGCACCCATGGCAGTTTATCAGAGTTTTCCCAACCATTCTTTTTTTTTTTTTTTTTTAAGATTTATTTATTTATTTTTGAGAGACAGAGAGAGAGCAGAAAGAGGGACAGAGGGAGAGGGAGAGAGAGATCCTCAAGCAGACTCCACGCTGAGAATGGAGCCCGACACGGGGTTCCATCCCAGGACCTTGAGATCATGACCTGAGCTGAAACCAAGATCAGACGCTTAACTGACTGAGCCACCCAGGTGCTCCTTCCCAACCATTCTTGACTAAAGCGGCATGACAACCATCACTCATGTCACTGCATATTCCATTTCCCTATTTTATTTTTTTTTCAGTATGTATTGTTACTTGTCATATTATTTATTTGTTTTTGTCTTTCATTTTTTAAAATTTCATATAAATCAAACTTTATTTTTTGAATTTAGATTTAATGAATTAACATGTAGTGTATTATTAGTTTCAGAGGTTATTTAGTGGTTCATCAGTTGCATATAACACCCAGTACTCATTACATCACGTGCCCTCCTTAATGTCCATCACCCAGTTACCCCATTCCCCCCACCCGCCTCCCCTCCAGCAACCCTCAGTTTGTTTCCTAGAGTTAAGAGTTCCTTATGGTATGTCTGTTTCTTGTCTTTCAATTCCACCAAAATATCCATGAAAGCACAGACTTTTGTTTGCTGCTTTCCTCTATACCCAGGACAGTGTCAGGCATAAGTAGATGATTAATAACCAATATGTGGTAAATGAGTTAATTGCATTTTTTTTCTATGTAGAAGAGGTAGATATAATAAACTACAAACGCTTTCATGTTTTAGATAACATTCTAGAATGGGTAACTGGAATGAAGATTTGTAATTATTGAAGAAGGAATGTGAAATCTTATTTGTGTGGCCTCCTTTAAGCTCTGTAAAATAGGGGTGATAATATCTTTCCAGTCTACTACAAAAACTTGATAAGATATGAGCATTGAATGAGATGCTATGTAGGAAGCATTTGGATTCTACCCAATATTACAACATCCAGTCTTTATATGACCATCTTGTGCATGAGAACTCCTTTGTGCTTCACCGAATTTAAGAGTTTTATTTTTCCTACTTTTTTTTCTGATCAGTAAACGATTGGTTAACACAAGCCTGAAAGATTTCTTACTAGAAAACATCACTATTTGTTTTGTCCTATTAGCATTGTTTTCAATAACCTAGATGGAAATTTTGAAAGCATGTTAAATTTCATAGATGCTGAAATCCTGAGAAGAATAGCTAATTCAATGAATTATGAAATTAATGTAGAAAAATGTTGATGAGCTTGACCCTGGGTCAAAGTAACATGCTGCACCAAAGGGAAGGGAGCTGCACTTTGACATCATGCTAGTTATTTCACACGTAGAGTGCATTTAAGGCTCATGATAAAACGAAACAACTAGACATTATCATACTCCTATCCAAACATTGAGACCAAGTCTCAGAGAGATTAAGTAGCTTCTTTAAGGTCACAGAGCTAATACAATATAGACTGAATGCAAATGGGTAGCTCTCTAAGTTTGAAGTTCATGCTCTTTCCTTTATGATGCAAAGATTCTTTTGTACAGTGTAAAAAAAATAGTCAGATTCATAATGAGGGCTAAGTGGAAACAGAAAAAAAATTGACATTACCCTTAAGCCATTAGATATGGTTGTCAAAGAATGACTAAACTAAAGCTTAGATTGTGTTCCGAGATTGGTGGATCTATTGAGATGGTGGTGAGAACCCAGATCTATACTGTGCTGGTCAGATTATTCTTGCAATTTTGTTTGGATTTGGATATCATATTTTACGGACCATGGAAAAGCTGAAAATTATTCCAGAATGAGTATTTGGAATGACTAAAGTCCTCATAAAATATCATTTTTTAAAAGATTTTATTTATTTGACAGAGAGAGAGAGACAGCAAGAGAGGGAACACAAGCAGGGGGAGTGGGAAAGGGAGAAGCAGGCCTCCCGCTGAACAGGGAGCCCGATGCACGGCTCGATCCCAGGACCCTGGGATCATGACCCGAGCCGAAGACAGTCACTTAACTGACTGAGCCACCAAAATATCCTGAGAAATGGTTGGTGGAATTAGGGATGTGTTAACTGGGGTGGGAGGGGGGAAACAGTCAGAAGTTACTGGCAGTCACATAGACTAGAAATTTCAGTTATTCAGTACAGCTCCAAACAATAAAACTATGACTATGAGAAGGTAAGTTTCTCAGGTGATTATTTCTCAGGTGTTATTGCAAGAGTTCTTGAGTTCTTGGATTCTTTTTAACTGGAGAGTTCAAAGAAAACAAACAAACATGATCATGGTAGGGAAGTTTCAAGAGGCATCCAAGGATCAGAGAGGAGCTTGAACTAGATAACCTTTGGGTCTGTTCTTACACTTGGATTTCACAAATATTAGTGAATTGAGTGATACTTAACAAAGCTTAAAAGGGAGGGGGCGCCTGGGTGGCTCCGTCAGTTAAGCATCTGCTTTCAGCTCAGGGCATGATCCCAGGGTCCCAGGATCAAGCCACAAATTGGGCTCCCTGCTTTGCAGGGAGTCTGCTTCTCCCTTTCCCTCTGCTCCTTCCCCAGCTCATGCTCCCGCATTCTCTCTCTCTCTCTCAAATAAATAAAATCTTTTAAAAAAGTAATAAAGTTTAAAGGAGGGTAGGTGGAGAGGAGGCGTGGTTTATATGGTAGCAAAGTAGCTAAACTGGGCATGAGCTTTGTCTGATTTTTAAAATGTCCTCAAGCCACCAGCCACAGGGGAATATAACTGGCCTTTTACTCCACATTGGCTTTATCCTCTTAAAACTCATAATGACGCTTCTCCTTTCTCTTTCCTCCTCAATCCCATCTCTCCTCATTTCCTCCCTCAGAACTGCCTCAGGAATTTCAGTTTCTTCCCACTCTTGAAAGGCAGCTTCCCCAGCCCTCAAGCTCTAGAACTCACCTCAGACTCATCATCACAAACTGCAACTTACTAAGGTGCTCCTTAGAGTGGAAGGACCTGCTCATCATAGAAGTCACCTTCCCTAGAAAGAGTAGTAGTATTAGAACAATTTATTAGCATTTCAAATTTATTATTTTAGTCATCAAACAGTAGAACTGATTTTTAAAAATACTAAACATCTGAGGAAAGTTTTTGGTCAAATCCCCTATTCCAAGATTAAATAAAAAGAGGCAGCGTAGCATAGTGATCTGGAGGCAAACAGATTTTGTTTCTGACCTTGTTTCAACTTGACTGGCTGTGCCAATTTGGGCAGGTTACTTAACTTCTCTGATTTTTTTATTCTTTCATCTCAAAATGCGACTAATAGAATGTGTTGGTGCCACCTGGGTTAAGTCAAATAATGTGTGTGTAGATCACTTCACACACTCCTTTTCATCTGGTCAGTGTTCTATAAGTGTTAACACCATTACAAAGAAAGTTTCCTCACTCAAAGCTCTTTTTAAATTTTCTAAACTCAAAATAAATTTTTCAATGACCACTGAAAATTTAGCTTGACACACTTTGAAGAATCTACTAAGGGTATTTACCACTAATATTTTTTCTTCTGCCTTTCATTTGCCAAACTGTCACTAGGATTTCTTGAAAATACACTTCAATGGTTTCTGTATTGAAAGCAATTTATTTGACTGGCAGAATGATAGAGGAACTATTAGTTAAATACATTTTACCAATTTTACGACTTTCCCTGGTAGCATGATATCAAGATTAGATACTGTGATCCTAAATAATCAAGCTGACCTTTGGTAAAATTGTAAATTAGAAATAGTTTAATTTAGTACCAACTTTCTTTTCACTAAATCCCTGTCCCAGACTTAGACAAACCTTTAGTCCTGGGCTATTGGGTAGGATGGCCACTCTCACATGTAACTATAAACATTTAAATGAAAATTCATTAAAATTAAATAAAATTTGAAATTTGAAATTCAGTTACCCAGCTGGACTGGCCACATTTCACATGCTCAAAAGCCATGTGACAAGTGGCTACTGTATTGGAGCATGTGCATATAAAACATTTTCCATTATTGCAGGAAGTTCTATTGGACAATGCCATCCAAAACTCAAATAACTTGTATCCTTTCTTGGTCTGGCACCTTCAAAACTGCTTCCTGTTAGGTGTCATCACTCTAATGCCTTCTCTCTCTGAGATTTTCCTGCCCTTTGTCTTATATTATCCACCAGTAGAAAGGGGCTAACAGGGAGAGAGCACTGGGTTGATTTCCAGGTAAATGAATGGGTAACTATTCGTCTTCTACAGCAGTATTTTTCAAAAAGTGGTTCTAGAATGATTGCCATCTTAATCAATTGAAATAGTTATTTAAATGCGAGATTCTTGGGCCCCATATTAAACCCTCTCAATCTGCCTTTTGAATCAGCTTTCTCAGTCATTATTATGGAATGCTGAAGTTTGAGGGCTGTTGCTGAGAGGAGCAGCCCCCATGGGTCTCTAGGAACCAAGAGCCTTATAGTTGGATGTTAATTTGCATAAGAATGAAATGCAATGCCAAGTTTAGGTAGCAGAGGAGATATTTGTGGAAGGATTATTTTTGTTGATCTTCAAATTATACAATAGAAGGTCACTCTATTCATCTCGTGGCTCATTGCAGACCTACTTGCTAGCATAATTCAATTGGTAAAACCCACTTACCTACAAGAGAATTAGAAAAAAAGTTTACTCCTGACATGAGGTGTTTTCTTTTCTTTTAAAGTTTATTTATATATTTGACAGAATGAGAGAGAGCGAGATCACAAGCAGGGCGACTGGGAGAGGGAGAAGCAGGCTCCCCAGGGAGCAGGGAGCCCTATGCGGTTCGATCCCAGGACCCTGAGATCATGACCTGAGCTGAAGGCAGATGCTTAAACGACTGAGCGCCCTGGGCATCCTGTACTTTCTTTATTAATGTTTTAGAATCATGTTTACTTTTTAATGCTTTCATTTAATTTTATTATCATTGTTATTATTTATTTGTGTATTTATGTTATTGAAGAAAAATATTGAATGCATCATGAATTTGCCTGTCATCTTTGTGCAGGGCCCATGCTAATCGTCTCTATATCATTCCAATTTTGCTAAATGTCCTGCCAAAGTGATCACTATTATTATTTACTGAAGTACAATTGAGAAAATTGTAAGATTTTAGAGCATACAATGTGATGATTTGATATATGTGTACATTATGAAAGGGGAAATCATGTTAACATTTGTAAGTTGGTTTTATGTCATTTATAATTTGATGTTATTTAAATTTCCTTTGAGAAACAAAGAATTTTTGAAAGAATTTTTAAGGAAAAATTAATGAAAGAGAAAAAAACAGGGAAAAACTAACAAAAAATAGACTTTTTAAATAAATTTGAAAACTGCTTAACCGATGAGACAAAAAAGAAAAACAGTCAAAACCAGAAGCAAAACCAAACAGTGGAAAGTTTTCCGGCAAGTCTCATCAAGGAAAAAAGAAAGAAAGTAGTTAAACAATACTAAGAATAAAGAAGGGAGAATATAAACATGGATATAGACAATATTGAGGTAACTACAAATAAGGCAGTCTGGTAGAAAAAACTTAAGTGAAGTTTTGTTTTACTAGTTATCTAAACTTATCATAAAGCATATAATAATTAAAGTGGAGCAATTTGCCACTAATAGACTAGAACAATAGAATAGAGAACTTAGAAGCAAGCATTCAAAGATGAGGAAGTTTCCTGTAGGACAAAGGTGGCATTGCTAAGCACCAGGGGAAAAAGTGTGGAAACAAGTGACTATCCACTTATATCTGTAATAGATCCTGAACTTGAACCATAATACAACTCCAGATGCATTAAAATTTTAAATGTGAAAAATCAAACCAGTAAGATAAAATAAACTAGAAGCAGTAAAAGAACTACTTTATCTTCCTTTCATCAAATCTGTCAATTTTTTTTTTAACCTCTGAACTGTCTATTCTGGCAAAATAGATGAATATGAAACAGAATATAGAGTCATGGAAAGATCTCTGTAATTATTATTATTTTTTTAAAGATTTTATTTATTTGAGAGAGAGAGAGAATGAGAGATAGCACAAGAGGGAAGAGGGTCAGAGAGAGAAGCAGACTCCCTGCTGGGCAGGGAGCCCGATGTGGGACTCGATCCTGGGACTCCAGGATCATGACCTGAGCTGAAGGCAGTCGCTTAACCAACTGAGCCACCCAGGCGCCCAAGATCTCTGTAATTATTGTTTGCAAAGCCAATTTATAGAGAAAAGGCATGTATATATATATATATATATATATATATTTATAGAAATATATTTATAGAAAAAAGGACCATGGTATGGTCCCAGTTTTGTTATCAAAAACAAGCATAATGAAATGAAGCCCATCCCTCTATTCTACATCAGTATTTGAAGACTATCCCAGCTGACATCTCAGATATATAAGAAGTATCCAGTTATTTATCATCGTTGTATGTAAGTAAGTGAGTTCTAGACCCCATCCTCCCTGTCTTATGGACAATTCAGTTGCAGCTGCGTTGGGTCCTGTTCTCCTTTCACTAGTTACTGTCCCACATGTGGGAGGAAGGGCTAATCTCCAGTCCGTCATTGTCAACACTGATCATTTATTTTCCAGGGGAGGGATAAGAATTTGAAATCTGGTGCCTTCCTGCTCTTCTTGTCCATGTAGGGCAGAGAAATCCTTATTGAGGTAGAGACACTGGTTAGGGGACACTGCGCTCTTAGGAGAACTCATGCAGGCATCCTAGGAAGTCTGGGTGCTATGATGGTGAGTCTTTCACGTATTCCTAGACTGCCATCCTTTATTTATTAAATTATGCTCCCTGCTCTAATACACCTCAAAGATTTCCCCCCTTCTCCTTCTGGTTTCTTCAAACATACCTAGATAACCTCTTATATGACTTTAAATTAGCATAAAAGACTACAGGAAACTGACTTGGAGCCATTTTTCCTTTATCCTTAAAAAGAAAAAAAATCCTGAGGAAAAGAAATATAAAATTTGCATAACTGATTCAATTAGGGGGATGAGGATAGTAGTGGGATACAAGATGGAAGAAGGAAAAATAGGGAAGACAAACAGAGTTGTAGGAAATATATGCTGATATTCTGGTTGAGTATGTGTGTAGGAAAAGATCTATAATGATACCAGATAATTACAAATAGTTACTTCTGAGATTAGGGACACCTTTAACTTCATATAGAACTGTAATATCTGAAATATTTATAAGAATTTGCTATTTTTATGAATTATAAAAAGATTAACTCAAGAAGCAAAATAGAACAAAAAAGGGCGCCTGGGTGGCTCAGCTGGTTAAGTGACTGCCTTCGGCTCAGGTCGTGATCCCGGAGTCCTGGGATCGAGTCCCGCATCGGGCTCCCTGCTCAGCAGGGAGTCTGCTTCTCCCTCTGACCCGCCCCTCTCTCATGCTCTCTCTATCTCATTCTCTCTCTCAAATAAATAAATAAAATCTTCTAAAAAAATAGACCAAGAAAAAGGAGAGTTATTTTTTTTTTTTTTTATAAAATTTCAGTTTCTGATTATTAGGGCTATAACTAAGTCAAGGAAACTGTCTAAACTCCCTGAGATACTGTATCCACCCATGATGGAGATATAGAGATGAAAGGTTGAATGTTTATTTAAAACAAATTCTTTATTATTTTACACTATTTGAAAAAGAAAACTCCAGTATGAAAACAATATGAATATAACACATGAGTTTCCAATGGGTCTATATTCTGAAGCTCTTGAAGTCCTTGGGCAGGTGACAAAGTTCAGGCGAAGATCTAGTTCTTCCATGAAAAGAAAGTTTTAATATGCTTTGAGACCCTGAGAAATGCCATCTACATGTTGCTTACTAGTCTGGAGACCATCAGAAACACAGAAAGCAAGATTCTGACAAGCTAGTTTTGATTTACTTTAGAACAATTTCATTTTGCTCAGTAGAATATAGGACTTAAAATCTGAGAGGTGGACAGAAGGATATGTTTGCCTATGAATCCCAGAGTTCTTTGTTCTAGGAAATAGGAGGGGTAAAGAGTCAAGTAACCAGAGATATTAAAAAAAAGAAAAAAGAAAAGAAAAGAAAAATAAAGCAATTGCTTCTCCAAAAGTTCAGAGATTTTACAGGCCCTAAACCAAGGACCTGGAGTCTACCTGTCACTCAGGAACCTGGAATGTAGGGATTTCACTAGGGAAAAAACGTTTTGTCTCTGTTTCTTTTTAAAATTTATTTTTCATTATGTTCAGTTAGCCAACGTATGGTACCATCATAAGTTTTTGTTGTAGTGTTCAACAATTCACTAGTTGTGTATAACACCCAGTGCTTCTTCCAACACGTGCCCACCTTAATACCTATCACCCACTTACCCCATCCCCCCACCTCCTCCCTTCTATAGCCCTCAGTTTGTTTCCAGGAGTCCAGAGTCTCTTCTCTCATGGGTTGTCTCCTTCCCTGATTTCTTCCCATTCAGTTTTCCCTCCCTTCCCCTGTGGTCCTCCACGCTATTCCTTCTGTTCCACAAATAAGTGAAACCATATGATAATTGACTTTCTCTGCTTGACTTATTTCACTTAGCATCATCTCCTCCAATCCCATCCATGTTGATGTAAAAGTTGGGTGTTCATCCTTTCTGATGGCTGAGTAATATTCCGTTGTATATATGGACCACATCTTCTTTATCCATTCATCTATTGAAGGGCATCTCGGCTCTTTCCACAGTTGGCTATTGTGGACATTGCTGCTATGAACATTGGGGTGCATGTGCCCCTTCTTTTTACTACCACCACCACCACCATTTTGGGCTTAAAAAAAGTTTTTAGTTTTTAGTTCTTAGTTGTATCTTCTTATGGTCCAACTGGATGGCATGAATTTGCTTTAGGTTAAGAGACAAAACTTTTCTTTTTATTAAAGAAAACTTTTCTGGGGAACTAAAAACTTTCTTTTTAAGCCCAAAATGGTGGTAGTTGAACAATAAACCACCTGCAACAGCCAAGAAAAAGAGGTCTGCATGGTTTACTATGAACTAATTCAAATGGTGAATTATTGAATCGTCAGAATTAAAATAGAAAAATTTCATCATTCCAAAAGGGTTGAAATAGTAGGATAGTGTAGTGTAGTAATAGCGAAATGCTCCCAAATTCATGCTTTTCCAAATACCTTGTTTTGCTGCCTAATTTGTGAACAAAACAAAATTGTTGGCTCTATTATCTGCCTCCCTCTCTGACTACAGTCCCTGCTAATGCCATGGCTTCCTCTCCTTGGTCTGCCCTGACCACCATCTCCTCCTTGCTCTGCTCTGAACAGGCTACAGTCTGCTTAGGAAATGTTGCTCCTTTGAAACAACAACTAAGCTGAAAAGTGGATTGCTTATTTAAATTAAAGACAATGACCCAAAGTCGATGATATAGACGTTATTTCATAATTAAAAATGACAAGTTTCCTGGTTCTCAACATGAACACTAACATTAATTGAGCATGTCACTGTGTTGAGTCCTTTTTCATTCAACATTGCATAAGGAAGTTGTAATTTTTATCACTTAATACAGATGAGAACAGTGAAAAAAGCTGGAAATGTCAGACCTGAGAGTAAAACTCTGCCTTCTTTTTTTTTTTTTTAAGATTTATTTATTTATTTTAGAAAGAGCGAGAGTGCACGCGGGGCCTGGGGATGCAGAGGGAGAGGGAGAGACAGTCTCAAGCAGACTCCGCACTGAGCCCAACTCAGGGCTAGATCTCACGACCCTGTAAAAAACTCTGCCTTCTTAACCAGTATTCTGTACTAATTCCTCTGAGGTTATATATGAATTGGGTTATATGTATATAAATGAAGATCCCTTGCAGACCTATAAATTAAAAAACCCCCAAACTTCTAGAGTTTTCTTGCAGTGGTTGGCATAAGGTTTTGCTCATTCTCAATATAAAAGAATTCTTTGTCAATGTACCCGCCCCCCCCCCCACACACAGGAGTACTATCCATGTTTTCCCTCAAAGCTATAAAAAGGTTACCTAATCTAAAAAAAGATATTCAGCTTCACATCTTATGAGATCCTCTATAGTTTTAATATCTGTCCTGCCCTGCAGCTATCCCCCAGCAATAAACTATACATAGGAATCATAGTGTAAGGGGAAAATAAAGATATATAGTGACACCAGTATGTGAAAGCAAAACATCTGGAAATTCGGTGAAAATATTAATAAACTCAGTGAAAAATTTGGCCAAACTTGTTTTTAAATTATATAGACAAAAATAAATGAATAGTTAACTCAGTGGAATAGGTATTTTGGTATTATTTGAAAATAAAATGACAAGTATTCTATTGTTTCCAGATTATTCTTTTGTGAATTTGGCCCTTTAATTTTAGTCTTAGGTCTGTTTACAAATAGGTGAGGTATAAAGTTCAAAGTATTGGTCAATGGATTGTATTCTACTCAGAGGAACAATAAATTAGCTCTCTATTTCTAGGGTTTTCACTGCAAGAAGTATATTTTAGAATATTGGTGTGGGAATGATGTAACATGTATAAGATATTCGTGTATGGTGGCAATAACTCAAATCTCCTGATCATATTAAACAAGTAGATTCTTCTAAAGATATTCTCTTCTACTGCTGAAGGTGAAATAGAGCCAGCCCATGGAAATATTGGCATGTAGCCTTGAGGTAAAGAAGATGGCTGACGACAGAAGGAAATCCCAGAGATGGATCCTGAAGATGGAAACTGTGGTGGCCTTGAAAAGAAACAACTTGGAGGAAATATGGGAGAATTTGTCCGGAGGATCCTGTAGACAGGTAGGCAAGTTCCCATTGAGAGAGAAGAGGAAGGCATGTGCCTCCATTTTTATTTTGGTTTTTGATTTTTTTATTATGGTAAAATACATGTAAAACTTACCATCTTAATCATTTTTTAGATGTACAATTCAGTGTCATTAATAATTAAATATATTCACATTATTGTGCAACCATCACCATAATCCATCTCCAGGACTTTTTCATCATTCCAAACTGAAACTCCATACCCACTAAATAATAATTCCCATTTCTTTCTCCCCTCAGCCCCTAATGAATACTATTCTACTTTTAGTCTTTATGAATTTGACCACTCTAGGTACCTCGTATACCATAGACTGAATATTTTTGTCCCTCCCAAATTCATGTGTTGAAATACTAATCCCCAGTGTGATGGTATTAGGAGGGGGGCCTGTGGTAGGCTTTGTCGTCATGAATTGGATTAGGACCCTTACAAAAGAGACTCCAGAATGCTCCCTTGTCCCTTCTGCCATGTGAAGACACAGCAAGAAGATGACTCCTTGAACCAGAAAGCTGGCTCTTATGCCAGACACAGAATCTTCCAGGGCCTTGAACTGGACTGCCTCACCTCCAGAACTATGAGAAATGAGTATTTGTTATTTATAAGCCACCAAGTGTATGGTATTTTATTATAGAAGCCCAAACTAAAACATTTTGTGAGTAGAAACATACAACATTTGTCCCTTTGGGCCGGTTTATTTTACTTCGCATAATGTTTCCAAGTTTCTTCCATGGTGTAGCATGTATCAGAATGTCATTCCATTTTAAGGCTGAATAATATTCCATTGTATGGATATACCACATTTGTTTATCCATTTATCTGTCACAGGACATCTGGGTTGTTTCAATTGTTAGGTTATTGTGAATACTGCTGCTATGAACATGGGTATACAAATATCTATTTGAATTCCTGCTTTTAACTCTTTTAGGTATATACCCAGAAGTGGTGTTTTTAAATCTTAGAACTTTTTGTTGACATATAACATATAGAGTGGTGCACAGATCATAAGTGTACAGCTTAATGAATTGTCCTTAAGCAAACACACCATGTGATCAGCAGGCAGATTAAGAAGCAGAACCTCAAACCCCACTCCCTTTCTGCCCCAGTCTCTCCCCACAGGAGCCCAACCTCCTGACTTAACCCCTCAGATCAGTCTTGTTTAATTTTGAACTTTATGCAAATGGAAACACACAATATGTACTCATTTTTATTAGGTTTAGGAGAGTATAAAAATTATGTTTCTGAGGTTAACATAACATTTGTGAGGTCTTGAAAAATCTATATTGTCACAGTGTAGGTTTCGTTCGTCCGTTCTCACTAATACATAATATTCCATTATGTGCATGTTGCACAATTTATTTGCTCATTCTGTGATCGATGAGAATTGTGCTTCCATTTACTCTTTTACTTTTTTCCACTTTTATTGGAAAATAATTGACATATATCACTGTATAATTTTAAAGCATATATGATGGTTTGATTTATGTATATTGTGAAATGATTACCACAATCTTACTCTTACAAAAAACAGGTGGTAGAGACTGTAGAGGGAACCAGGGTGATGGGCTTCAGGTCTTACCACTTTTACTTCTTCTACTGTAAGAAAAGAAATTAAGGAGACAGCTATATGCTTTGTTTTTTAAAAAGCAACAATTGCCGTTTGACTTTCAACCCATGCATCATGTTCTCCTTAATCTGCTGGTATACCCATTCAAGTGAGGCTTCCTAAGACTAGGGAAATTCTCTTCTTTTACCCTTACCTTAGGGATACCATACCTTCCTGGGCAATCTGGCAATTTTTTTCCCCCTCAATATCAAAGGGTGATCCAATATTACTCATTCTATGTTTTAATGTGAATGCAGTTTCGATGCCTTGCCATAGGAGTTGTATTTCAAAGAAGTGGAGAGCAGTGAGGTGTTGGGTGAAAAGCAGGTGTCCAGCCTGGGCAGGCATCTCTTGCAGCCACAGGATTTATAACTCCTGGTATATTCCATGGACTCCTTTTGACTCAACTCTCCCTCCAAACCTCTTATCTACTCTATCAGCATCAGACCACCAGAGCACATCCCACGCAATTCACAATCATCCCAGAGGGATCCTAGCCTGTTTTTTTTGTTTGTTTGTTTGTTTCTACAGCCCCTTCCCACCCCCAACCCCTCACTCCTGCCCCCAGTGACTGTGACTGTGTTGAAGAGCCACATATTTTCTTGTTTTTTTTTTTAATAATTTTTTTAAAGTAAGCTTTATACTCAGTGTGGGATTTGAACACATGACCCTGAGATAAAGCGTTGCACTCTCTACCGACTGAGCCAGCCAGGCGCACCAAAGAGCTGCATATTTTCAAACTCCTGGTCCAGAATGTCTTCTGCCTTAAATTATTTGTCTCTTAAAAATGCTCTTTTTGGATGGGTAGTACATGACATACACCTGCTGTTTGCTTTGCAACAGTTATTTTATGTTTTAGATGATCAAGAAACTCTAGTAATAGGGTAAGGAATAAAGGGAGAATGGCTAAAAAGCTTCAAGCTTTTGGGCGCCTGGGTGGCTCAGTTGGTTAAGCGACTGCCTTCGGCTCAGGTCATGATCTTGGAGTCCCGGGATCGAGTCCCACATCGGGCTTCCTGCTCAGTCGGGGGTCTGCTTCTCCCTCTGACCCTCTTCCCTCTCATGCTTTCTATCTCTCATTCTCTCTCTCTCTCAAATAAATAAATAAAATCTTTAAAAAAAAAAACCTTCAAGCTTTTGAGTAAATTGGACTCAGAACTTCTGCTTTTACGGATTGCAGTAATGAACTCTGTTCATGTTGGTTCATCTTTGTTTATGGCAGTGAGATTCAGTGAAAAGAACATGAGTGTTAGGGACTGAATTATGTCCCCCCGAATTCATATGCTGAAGTTGTAAATCCAGTGTGACTGTATTTTGAGATAGGGCTTTTGGGAGGTAATCAGGGTTAAATGAGATAATAAGAATGGGGCTCTAGTATTAGTGGCTTTATACAAAGGGGAAGAGAGAGATTTTTCTTTCTCCTGCCGCCATGTGAGGACATAGCAAGAAGGTGGCCATCTGAAAGTCAGGAAGAGGACCCCCACCAGGTACCAAGTCTCCTTACACCCTGACCTTGGACTTCCCAGCCTCAAGAACTGTGGGAAATATTTTTTTATTGTTTAAACCATCCAGTCTGTGGCATTTTGTCATGGCAGCCTGAGCTGACTAAGACAGCGTGTCTTACAATTGAAGCTCTATGCCCTCGAAGGAGTGACGTCTGCTTTTTGAGACTCAGTTTTTGAATTTATAAATTGTCAGTAATATTCCTTCCTTCCCCCAAGTAGCCAGGAAAATCACTGAGATAACATATCCAAGACATGATAGATACAGAGTAAATTCTTAAAAGTTACTTCGTTTCCCCTTCCAACCTTTGTTTTGTTACCACCTGGCCCAACTGTAAAACGTAAAGGGCACCATGTGCCACCACCATTTTTCAGGCATAATAATAAAAATCGCTAAAAACTACTGAGAATTTACTATGGATCAGGCACTATGGCTAGCACTTTATCTGCATGATCTTGTTTCATCCCCACAAACACTTTAAAACAAACATTGTTATTCCCTTTAACAGACAAGGAAACTGAGGCTCACAGAAGACAAGTAACTTCTCAAGGTTACATAGTTATTATAGAGTGGATCTGGGGTTTATATCCACGTCTGTCTGACTCCCTGGGCTGTGTTCTGAATCAATTTCTTATTCCCAAGTATATGATGATTATTCATTCAACCCGAAGGGCACAGGAGATTTCAATCACTGCTCTCATGCACCTCACTAGTAGGAAAGGCAAAAGTGAAAATCAATAATTAGTAAATAGTGTGATAAATGTTAAATCTGCACAAGATGTTACTGAGTACAGAGGAGAGATGCCAACTGTCCGAGGAGGCCAGAAAATAGTTCCCGAATCAGTGTGCGGGACTGCCTAGGCGGAGAAGGACATTTCAGACTGAGGGCCCAAAGGCACAGACGCAAAAGGCCAAAGGCTCATTGGAGACCTACATGTAGTTCTGGGGGCCTGCAGTGAAGGACACACCCTTGGGAAATGTAGTCAATGAAGCAGGAGAGGTTTGTAGAGCCCAGATTGCGGAGAACATTTATATGACATACAAAAGCATTTAAGCTCTCTGCTACAGAATATATGTGTGAGAAAGCCATTCTTGTATGGCTTCCCCTTTGAGACAGTTTCTTCATAGAAAGGAATGCGTCTATCTCTGAGTATCCAAAGCCTAGCAAGGGTAGGTACTCAGCAAATATTTGCCGCACAAAAAAAGTGAATGAATGAGTAAAAGAACAGCGTTAAGCACATCACAATATATATTTTGACTGCAGGGGTAGAGGGTTAGAGGGTTTTGAGAATGGGATAAGAGATAACAGAGAAGAGGAAATTTTCCAGCAAAGGTAGAGTGAGAAGGATATTGGAAGGTTATTCAAGAGAAGGACTGTTGTTTACCAACATAGAAAACCCAGAGGGTTGTTTGGGGCCAGGGTGACATGAGGTAGAGAAGGAGAGAAGCAGCTTTCAAGAGAATGCAGGTGGGTTTTGGATATGTTGAGTGAGAAATGGTTGGATTTTTGGTTGTCACTTGGTTTTGGAAACTAGAGCTAAGGGTCATGCTCTGAAAACTTTGGCAATTCCTGTTTACATCGACAGAGAGTATGTACAGGGTAGGTACAAACTAGAGTGAGTTCTGGGGTTGAAACTTAGGAAAAAACAAGTGCTTTCCAGAAATTAATGCATATTATAGAATCTTATTTGTCATCATGGATAGAGAGAGAGGAGCCTAGAATGTGAGCTTAGGAAGAGTAAGGGATAAGATGAATCTTGAGGCATGAAATCTAAGGAAAATTCAAGGGGGTATGTTTTCAACAGGATTAAACTCTGCAGAGAGGAGTAAATTTAGCACTATTTGCTATGTGTTGTTTGACAGTGTATTTATTGGGGAAATTATGTGATATCTATGGAATTAATTTTGAAACAATTTTAGGGGGCCGCTTTGCTTGGTGCTATATTTTTTTCCATGAGTTGGATGCATTTTATATTCAGCAGTGGAAATTGAGCATTTTTTAAAAAGTAAATCATACACACAAATGACATTTTCATGAAAAAAAAATGAAAGATGTTAATACAGTGTAATACCAAGAGGATACAGTGAGTGCAATTACTTGTTTGCTCAAGGCATCATTAAGTAAGCTGTTGGTAGGTGCAAAAAATAAGAGATCCAAATAGAAATTTCCAAGCAACTGGTGTGTTGACTTTCCTGGTGGGACGTGCTCTTTAGGATAGCTATGGTAATATAATATCTCCGGAATATGTGGGAATAGTCTTAGAGGCTTTGAATAGAATGAAATTATTATGAATAGAAACATAACTGAAGATTTGGCATAGTAATTTATTTACAAAAATAAGGATTTTTTCATGGTTGTGAAGAACAGTTAAGACCTTTGTTTTTAATTTTTTAGGAATTTAAATTATCATTATAATTTAATTTTTAAAATATTTGTTGAGACTAAGGAATATATGTACCTATCTAAGTGTTTGTGCTGTGCAAGGGAAAAGAAGTCTACATTTTTTACAAAGAATTATTGAACATACAACATATAAAAGAAAAATGTCTGTAAGTGTGTCAATTGATGCACTCGATGATTTTTTCACAAACTGAACACAGCTGTAAAATCTAGACCCAGACCAGGAAACAGAACATCAGTAGCACCCCAGATGTCTTCTTTAATCTCCCGCCCAATCACTAAGAGTAAACACCATCTGCCTGTACAACAACAACAAAAAAATCTAAATTTTTAAACACTAGATTTCATCTGATTCTCTACCATGTAAATGGATAACAGTTTACTGAAGATGGTGCATTTATTGGTTTACTTGTTTTCTTCTTTATTTAAGCTTTAAACTTGTCCATGGCAGGGATTATGGCTTACTCTGCTCATGTTTGCTGAGGGAAGGGTCTGGTGCAGGGTTGGGAACATGGTAGGCATTCAATAATTAAATTGACTAATAAAAATGGAATGCAGTGGAAGCAAAGAAAACCTGAGGACAATTAGGGCCAGGAATTATTCCTTGTGATAAACGTGCTTTGGTCTTGGTGGCACTGAAGGACCAACATATACCTGGACCAGTTCTCATTCCGAGCTTGACTCAGGGCAGGGCAGAGAGAGAATAATAATTCTCTAGGGCTGGTTTTAGGTCTGGAATGATAGGATATCATACAAGTGTTGGAGGAGGGTTGATAATTGCACCATTTCAGGATCTGTTATGACATCAAAAAGATACTCTAATCTGACAAATTTTCTATAGGAGAGAATGTGGGCAAGATTCTTTCCTTCCATTCTTCAAAGAGGTTAAAATAGTTCCTTTGCTGAGACCACAAGGAGGTTATAGTTGAAGGAAATGAATTTCACTAGTAATATGTCACCGTTGTTGTTCATTCTACATACATTTTAGAATTTTCTTTTGGTGTAGTTACTGATAAATATTAGACACACTTAAAATGATACAAAAAAAGGAGAATAATCAACTATATATTTTGCTGTATTTAATTATCTAAATGTTGTCAATGACCATGATTTTCTTATTCTTTCATTGTACAAATGACATTTAATTCAATGATACTAAAAATAATAAAAATTGACTGCTTACTATAAACCAGCCCTGTAATTTACATAAATGAACCCATTCTAGCCTCACAATTGTTATCACACCTCATATTATATGCTGTCCTCATTTTAAGGAAATGAAGCTTAAAGAAGTTCAGCTACTGGCCAAAGCCATAAATCAAGTGGGTCTTTGACTAGAGATTCAAATCCAGGTCTGTCTGGCCCAAGAGTCTGGGCTTCTACCTTCTATTAGATACTTCAATATCTTAACAATCTTGATACTTTGGGCTTTTACCCACTATTAAATATTCAATACTGTTTATTGAAGTTTTGTTTTGTTTAATGACTCAGTAGATAGCCTTTTAATTAGAAAATATAGCAGTCCCGAGTGGAGGAGGGGAGGCTTGGATGGTGCTGTCTGTGGTGTTGGCAGTCATTAAGAGAGATTTCTGTAATACGCCAGAAGGTTGGTTATAAATTTGGAGCATCGCTACAAAACTAGAAGGCAAAAGTCCCAAGTATTACATTCAACTTAAATTGGAGTATGACAGAAAGGCATCCTTGACAATTCTATACATGGATAGAGGAAATTCTGACCAATTTAGGTTAACTTTTTGGGTAAATTTGTTGTCTCTGTAAGTCCAGTTAAAAAGAAAAGGCTATCTGTCAGTTTCCATTATTACTTCAGCATGAATTAAATGAACACATTGTAAGAAACTGAGGAAGGAGTATTATACCAGTGAAAGGCAAACTACCAGGGTAGGGGTGCTCAGAAAGGCAAATTGGTCTCTTGAGAGGAAGAGACAAAAATGTCTCAGGCCTTGATTATCTCCCTGATGAAGAGGGTTGAAAGGAGAGGGCGGTGGTCTTCTCTGGAGATAGTGAGAGCATACCTCCAAGTGGCTTCCTGTTCTCCTGGGATAGAGTTTGTGACCTAAAGTCAGACTCTCTTCCATATAAAACTGTTCCTAGGCTCCCTGTAGGATGAGTGTTCATCTCAACTTGTCACCCAGCCCTTGGTGGCCAATTCTCTAGCCTTGTTTCACATTTTGCTCCCACCGCGGGTTTTGGGGCATCTTTGAATTTCTCTCAATATATATACCCTTCAGGCATTTCGTAAGAGTATTCGAGAACTATTTTGAAAACAGCAAGTTAATGCTTGTGTTTGTGTATGCTAAATTTCCTAAACTACTAAAACTCCATGAAACAGGGTTTTGACTGCTGTAATCTACAACTCTCCCATGTGTAATTTTAAATACAGCAAGACACCAAATAGGTGACAAGGAAGCAGGTATTAATAAAAATAAAATACTGTTGTTTTGTCTTTTAAGAATGAGTCACACATGTGAAGAAGTAAATCTATTCCTTTAAAATCTGGTAGATTATTTTAGGACATATCAAGAGAGAAATAGAATGTGTTCAGTTAAAAATGATTGAGAAATGTTATTCTTTACTTGAAAATAGCTGTCACTTGAATTATTTAAAATTTTTATTCTCAGCTCAAGAGTAAAAAGACAAATTTTCTATAACCGGATAGCTATTATAAAGCTAACCAGATACCTTTGTCTTTCTTCTTGCTTTTATATTAAGCCCTATAGACTAAGCTCTTGGCTATAAATAAAACTATTGATGTTAAAAGGTCATGGCTGTGACCTTTCACATGTTTCTTCTCCACTGTATCTATATACACTGTATACTTTACCCAGAGAAGAGATTCTTTATTTAAGAGAGCTTAAACTGTTCAAATTTGTAATGTACTGGGGATTTTGGAATGTCTAGGGGACTTAGTGGATAAAGAACTGACCTTTCATCTCTGAACCCAGACACAGTCCTACCTCAGATAAGTGAAAAAGTTTGGTGTCAGTTGCCTGCATGATAAACTGGTACTATCCACTATCTTCCAACCCAATTAAGCATTACTGGCAGATCTGGCCTCAAGAGGCACATGCAGTATAGAAATGGAATTACTTCTACTCCTGGAGAGGGTGTCTGAACCTTCAAGATAGGATTTTAAGGTTATAAATGGGAAGCATTGACCAAAGTAGCATCTAGAGATAGAAATCCATAAGCCCATGTGAAGGCCACCCCTTACTCGCATAATCGAATGCAAATTTTAGATACTGGGAAATTTCCAAGGTTCATGCTTTTAGCTTTTATTTGCTATGTCTTCAGATGCAAATTGCAAAATATTTGTACTATTTTAATCTACAGGAAAAAAAATAACTTGAATGTAGCAGACAGTAGCAGATGTGTGAAGTGGTGGCATGCAGTGAAACTTGGGCTGTTAGAGCCAACCTGATGTTCACAAAGAAACGCAGACTAGAGTTTCTAACATACGAAATAATACACAAATTCCTGCATTTTATATTGGGGTATGTGATACGAAGTTGCAACGTTTTCATTTTTTATTATTTAAATTTCACTTCCTTCACATTAAAATGAATTCCTTTTTCAAATAAACACTGGAAATAATTAAAGAACACATAAACTTCTTGAGGACATGATTGCTGTTTTCTTTACATCTTTGGTTTGTCAAATATGCAACCCACCAATGCACAGTAGATGTTCACTATCTACTTTATCATGAATGGATGAGTGATGATCAAAAGAGGTACTACTGCAAGTTGGGTGGCCACTGTAAGTCGAAAAAAATCTGTTGAATGTTTCAGTTTTTCAGAATTAATGAGAGAGAGGAAGTTGAACAATTCCTATAAAAATATTCAGGTAATTTAAAATTTCAACAATGAAAGGTGTCAAATTTAACTTGAGAAGAGCCTTTAATGGAAGGTAGTACAGCGATTAAGTATCTTTATTTTTCTCCCCTTAGAGAGAAGACAATGGCCATTGTCATTTAATTTAATTTAAGTAGAGCTTCATTTACATATTCTGAGAATTTTGAAATATGCAGTTATACAGCAACTATTTTAAAATTAACAAAAGAAAAAGACACAAGATTTTTTTCTTGTGGATATAGGACAAATGACGAGGAAAAATGAAGTGGAGAAAACCACTGATTTAACCTCTTTGGTTGGATTAGAGCTTTTTTAATTTACTTTTTAATATTTTTCTATATATTTAAGTGCTGTACGCTAAGCATATTTGTTATTCTTTTTTAGCTAGGAAAAGTAGATTTTTTAAAAATTAATTAATTTATTCAGAGAGAGAGCATGAGCAGAGGGACAAGCAGATTCCCCCACTGAGCAGGGAGCCCAATGCGGGGCCCGATCTCAGGACCCTGGGATCATGACCAGAGCCTAAGGCAGACGCTTAATGACGGAGCCACCCAGGTGCCCCTAACCAGGGAAAGTAACCTCTGAAACAAACACTGAATTCTACCTGGTTACAAAATTTCCTGTAGCCATCATTCATGTTCGTAGAACTAAATACAGTATTCATTCTGTAAATTTGAAAATCACTAAGTCCTTAGGACATCAAAGGGACGATGCTTGAAAATGTTCCCGTGAGTAATTTGATTTGAAAGTTGAGTGAAGGTGAACTCAATAAAAGTGAAGATTCCAAGTTCAAGAGCAAAGGCAAGAAGAGTGTCTAGAAGGGACCAGGACCTTGAAAATACTTGAGGGGATCTGCGTTGAGTGGTTCCAAAGGAAAGACAGGAAGCCTATTTTGATCTATGTACATAGACGATCTGGATACTTTTATATACTTGGTGTTTAAAAAAAAAAAAAAAAGGAACCAACAGGCCCCAAATGAATCACTTGTGCTCAGTCCACATCAACAAACTGAGACTGAATACCTAACCTAACTGCAGTTGCAGCCTCCCCCGGGAAGGTGATCTTTAACCAGTCAGTCTGGAATCACCTGGTCAGCACTAGTGAGGTCGTCCGCCTGATAGAACCCCACCTTCCTTGAAACAATCCGCTCTTTCCTAGAAACTTCCTTGCCCCACCTCCTCCTGCTTATAAAAGCCTTCCAATTTGTATAGCTCCTCCGAGCTCCTTGCTTTCTGCTAGAGGGGATGCTATCCGATTCATGAATCATTGAATAAAGCTAATTAGACCTTCAAATTTACTCAGATTTTGTTTTTTAACAGTGGGTTTAGCCAGAAGTGATTCGATGAACCAAATCATTACTCAATAGTACTTTAGTGAAGACATTTCATGTGAATGGCAAAAATATTAGCAAAATAGGAATATTAATACAAAGAAAAGAAGTAAAAACCCAGAGGGTAAGAGACTGAAAGATCAAGATATGAAACACCCAAACTGCCCTCAAATTGGAGGTGAGAAAATGATGCTACGTTTTGTTTTCAAAGAGTAGATTAGAAATGCAGGCTGAAAATCTGAGAAGGATTGGAGCAGAATATTTTTGTGAGAAAAAACAATAGCTAAAATTCAAGTTTTGTGACTAAGGCTTTTTGGTTTTATGTTTTAAGATGATCTATTTTCTCCATATGAAGATTTCTCCAATCTTTCAAAGGGAGATTGGATATAATCAGTAAGAACCATTTAGAAATGGCTTATCCTAGAAATATTATCTTCTTACACTCACTATTCTTCCTATCTAACACGGGAAACTAAAAACGAAACCCTGAATTCTGATACCAGCACACAAAAATTTTAGTCGAATCTTTTGTTTAGAGTTGAAGTTTTTTGTTTGTTTGTTTGCTTTTATTTTTATTTATTTTTAAAGATTTTGTTTATTTATTTGGCAGAGAGAGACACAGCGAGAGAGGGAACACAAGCAGGGGGAGTGGGAGAGGGAGAAGCAGGCTCCCCGCGATGCGGGGCTCGATCCCAGGACCCTGAGATCACGACCCAAGCGGAGCTGAAGGCAGACGCTTAACTGCTTAACGACTGAGCCACCCACCCGGGCGCCCCTGTTTGTTTGTTTTTAGAAACTATAGAAGTAAAGCTCTGAGTTAACTTGCGGTAAATCACTGCATCCTCAGGGCAGAGATATACAACCTCAAATGGCTGCAAAGATCACATTCACGTGAATTACATATTTTCGTGACCTTTCTCTCTGCATCTCCTTTAGAGCATGGGTAACAATTATAGTTTAAAAAGCTACTTACTTATTTATTAATTTAGTATATGTGTACCACACTAGGCATGAAGATATGTTCACCTTTGCACCATTGTATCTGAAGTGCCCAACTGCACGACACCGAGTAGGTGCTTATTAACTGTTGAACGAATGATTAAATCAATCAATGAATGAAGCCCGCCTTGAGCTTTCATTTTGACTTAAATGCTGCCCCCAACCCCCATAAGGAAACAGATGCCTGCAATCAAGTGGCTTTCCATTGCTCAGAAATGATTTTTACTATATGAAGGAGGAATAATACTTGTAAATTTTATTGACTCAGGAATAAGCATTTTTCTAGAAACGAAACAAAAAGCAAATACACAACGACGAACTCCACCAAAATACTTAATGCATAAAATACCAATTTGACTAAGAAAACGCAAGTCACTGATGATCATTATGCATGTTTTTCTTCAAAATTTCTTCCTATTTCTCACATGGAAAAGCCTGTGTAGAGGTGTCATACATGGTCATTTAAAACCACGTCCACTGATTTAATGTCTGCAGGCACTCGATGCATAGTAAAGGCCAAGGGAAGATCACTTGCTTTAAAGATGATAACACCTTTGGAATGTTAATAGTGTAAAACTTTCTAAAGGAAAATGATTTCTTTACTGAACAAGGAAAGAGTCAGATTGGCTTAGTCCATTTTGCACCTTTGTGCTAGGGAATCTGTAGGTTTAAATTACAGCAGCTTCAGTCTTTGCTTTTCAATCCCTTAATCCTTAAGGAGCATAGGTTTCAGTTCAAGACAACTTCACACAGAACATAAGAAAAGACTCTGTGAGCCTACCTCAAGTATGATGATCTTTTTTTCAGCTGTGATCTTACACTTGCATCCCATAGTAAAAATGACTTTGAGGCAAACCAGTGTCAAATAATTAATGCATTTTCAGTGAAGGACTTTTTTCCACTCTGCTATAATGCAATGCATGAAAAGCAATAAATACTTTCATGTAAGCCACTTGTACCTGTGGTTTTCATCACTGTTTCACTGGGATCCTTCACATTAGAGAACCTTTGTGAGGTGCCTAAGCTGAAATGGAAAGAAAAGCTGGCCTGGGAGGTTTTACATCTGGTAGCCTACCCCATTACTTACAGCCAAAATCTTAAAAAAAAAAAAAAAAAAAAAAAAAAGTTCTACAGGTTGAATTGGGGCAATTATGTTCTGATCTAAGACATATACATTTGTCGATCATTTCCAGGTGTTTCTTAAAAAAACATGTTTTCTTGATCTATAATTAATATTTTGCTGATGGAGCTCTAGCAAAAGGCCACAAAACCACTCACCATTTCTCCATGCTGTAAATGATATGAACTAATAGTAACCATATTAAGATTCTTAGGTTTTTAAGCATTATCCTAGTTTGTGTCACAACTATTATTTAAAATTATAATATCCAGGTGTTGTATATGGTATTTGATCAAAGGGAATGGAAATGTAATGAGTTATAAGTTTTCTCCCCGAGGACTCAAAACTGTACATAATGGGAGAGGGTGTGATTTATTTTCTGAGTCATTCTGGAAACAGTTATAAAAACCTTTAGTTAAATGTTCGTAACCAGGGTTATTGAATCTGCTGATATTTACCACTTATGGGAGGGCTATAGGAATGTATTTTTTGGAAGGGAGAACCGAACTAAAGTATCTTTTAAAAAAGCCTCTACATATCAGAAAACATCAGTATCACCTGCTGTTTTTTAATGAATATTTCCAGACTCCGTATGACATGTTCACAGATTCAAAAACAAAACAAAACAAAACAAAACAAACAAAACAAAAAAAGCAAAAAAAAAAAAGATTTCAAAATTGACCTTTAGAGATAACAAAAAGTGACACTTGATTTTTTTTTTTTTTGATGGTGATGAATGCTTCCTCTAAATTACAACGAACAGGAGAGCTATAATTTTATGAGAACATTCCTAATTTCCCCCACATTAACCTTGTGTTAAGAAACGCTAACAACTTTGAATTACAGGACTAAGTCTTAGTCCCGTTCTCTGCCGTCAGTGGGAATGATCAGTCCCTCCCCTTTCAGCAAATGCAATAAGGAAGCATCAGAAGTGGGATGAACACTTCTTTTTTTTTTTTTTTGATCTTCCTCAAATATTGTTTGACCTTAATCACTGTCTTCCAACAAGCTTAATGTGACATCACCTTGAAACAAAAACACACAGCTCTCAAGTCTGGCTCTGGAATGAAAAAGCCCTGATTATTAGTCCTCTGTGTGATCTTTTCAGATTGCACTGATGAGATGAAGTTTAATCTCGTTTCTCTCCTCTCCAGCACCACAAACCACAGGCAGTTTGAGGCAGCCTGAAAATCTCTTACATCTGGAAGAGCAATAATTCACGGGATTTCGCCTGACAGCCATGACAGGCAGCAGGGGCAGCCAGAAACAACCGGCGCTTATGTTGTGCTATTTGCAAAAAATCAGAAGAGGAGGAGTCGGCAAAGGACCACATCCTCCTTTAGCATATGTTAGTGGGGAAAACCCTTTTATTTTCTGCCAGATGCTTCATGAATAGGTCCTAAATATTACATAGACAGTAGCTATCACTTCCAAACAAAAATTCCTGGGTGTCTGCTAAGCTGCAAAGCATATGAAGGCCTATTGTCTGGCAAAGGGTCATGGTTAAATTTGCACAGATTTTTTTTTTAAAATAGATCTCTTCGATTCTACGTGTAATTTATAGGCATTTGCACACCCTGCTGTGCATGAATATGATACCGTCTTCTGAGGAGGATTATTTCATGAAATGTATATGGGATTTAGCTACAGTAACTTTTACTGGGCAGCTTAGAATGGCCGGCAAAGTACTAGAATTTACTGCGGCACAGCTTGCGCTGTCAGGCTCAGGGTTGGTGTTTATGATTTCTGCAGAAGCAGAAATAAACAACTTCTCCTTAATGGCCTTCTTTATGTGTAGGCAGCAGTGATCCTATCTGGTCTCACAACAGTAGCTGGGGTAGCAGCCTGTCCTACTTCATGTGGAACCAACGACTGAAAATTTGCATTTCTGCTTCTCTGACTCTTCTGTGGCGGTAGCTAGAGATGGGGAAAAGAGACGGCAAATGTTTGAATGGGTAGCATTCCACTCTACTGTTTTTAGTGCTATAAATACACGGTGGATAGAATGACTCAATTCTAAGACTTGGACAGGGAGGAGAGAAGGAAACGGCCAGATTTATTTTCAGATTCTACCTTGTCGATAAATCCTGTAAAAATACTCATCAAAGGAAATTTAAATGACTTCTTTGAGAGGCCTGTTTTTCCGAAGTATGTGATAGAGTTAAGTCACCATTCAATATGCATTTCAAGGTGTATTTAGGCAGTGGTCGGAATTCTACAAAGCATGAGCAGGAGCGTATGAATATGTTAAATATGTATTTTCCTCCTTGGGCAAAGATTTAATAAAGGTAATTACCTAAAAGTTTTCTGATGTAACAACAGTTTTGAAAGTTCTGAGGAATGTTGACGTACGTTGTATGTGGGAGCAGGCAGAAAATACATTTTTTAAAAAACGAGACAACCGTTTCATGCCAAAGAAAAACAATTCCTTTGCCAAACTACACATTGTTAACTTAAAATGTGTTCCATGTGGAAATAGGAAGACTGGTTTTAAGGAAAGGCTAGTGATCTGAAGTCAGCTGGCTCGGTGCCTGTCAACTACACATTTTGGCTTCTAGTTTTACAGCTAGAATTGGAAATATTTATTTCCTTATTTAAGAGCAGTTCTTTTCCTTTGCCTAGTAAACCGATGACTTTGCCTGTAAACATGCATATAGAAAAAAGGACTTCCAGGCAATACGCAAGGGAGGAATAATTGAAAATCTCTCGTAGGCAACATATTATAGGTTGGAAAGATTGCATTTTATTCTCTTCTCATTCTGTCCGACCCTTTTGCCAGCGTTTTTTTGTTTACTCATCACATTTTCTGGAAAGAAATTAAATTATCGAAGCCTTTGGCTTTTGGGTTTGAAAACTTACGACCACAGGACAGACACATATTTGGAAGACGTAGCTCTACTGATGACAGTATTTACCCATCACCACTGTTTAGAATTATCAACATCAACAAGCCTTCAGATAGAGCCTCTTACTGGCTTCTTTGAACCAGTCATCCTATTGCCGTGGTCTTTTGCGGGTTACAGATGAATTCTCAAAGGCAGCATGAATGCACAGTGATGAGCAGTCATTGGAAGGACCTAACAGAGGGAAAGAGTCTTGAAAATGTTAAAAAAGATAATATATATCTAAAATTCATTTGCTAGTCATACCACACTTACCTTTGGGTCACTTAATGTATCACACATTTTTCAGTGTTTGATCTTGGCAATAAGGAAGGCGGGAAAATGATTCATCAAAAGTATTCTTGTGTTGTTTGACGTAATGTGAAATGGTGGGACTTAGAACTTCAAGTACATGTAGAGTTGTAGCATTGATCTCAGTTTTACTGTCTCGAAGGCAAATCCAGAGGCTTTCAGTAGTCAGATTTTAGTAAGTCTGAGTGGGCAAGAGCTACTTATTGCAATACTGAGAGCATAAAGCTCCTCCTTTTCACACATACCCTTTTGCTGGAATACCCAAGTTTTATTTATGATTTTGGATTTTATTTCACAGCATTCCAGTTTAGTTTAGCATGATGTATTTAATAACCATGTCGACTGTCTTAATTACCCTATAAAGCAGGGTTCCATTGGCATTTGACCCTCCACGGCATTCCAGAGAAACTGCAGGACCATGATAATTACCAACCGCCTGTGAGAAAATTAAACAAAAAGGCCCAACTTTTAAACCACCATTTTAAACGACCTATTACATCTCAGGAATAAATCATTGATGAAATCGCCTGCTTAACAGGAAAATAGCTATTCCATAGCAAAGAATTTCCCCTTGCATGATCATGAAGAGAATATTAAGTATTCTTCAGCTCAAAAGGTTAGATTTTATGTCTGTCCAATGCCTTTTAATGACACATTTTTGTGTAATTTTACTGTAATCAAAGCCTTTTCCCATGGAGGTTACAGACTGTGGGTATTTGTCAGTCTTAAACATTTTGCTATCCATGGGATATTAAATGCACTTACATATGGCCAAGGAAAAAAATCTGTTTATAATTGGAAAAAAATTCAAATTAAAAAAAGATCTATGAATAGTTCTTGATTAGCATGGCCATTTGCTATACATTTTACAAAAAGTGCTGATCAATCACTCTGTGTGATAAGATTGATTTATTAATTGCCACCATAGTCCAAAAAAATAGTGGCCTGCTTTGAAGATCTAAATGTCTGGATTAATTGGAGAGTGGTGCCAATATGTCACAACTAATCATGATATATCATTATATTCACTTCTGTGTAATAGTTCTATCAGTCTGAAGCTCAATAAACATAAAGCTTAAATTCTCTATCCCCCTACATTCCACCCTGATAAATATTTGTTTTGTGAAAATTGATATTTTACATATGTTTCCTATTATAGTTCCCTGTGTGACCTTAGAGATATACTAGATAACTCTTTTCTGATCTCACCATAATCCAGTGATTAGGATGATCACTTTAAAAAAATTGAATACAACTCAAGTAAAGACCTATAGGAATTGTAGGCTTTTGTTCTTTTTTTTGTGAGAATTTTGAGTCCCTTTGCGAAAAGCAAAATCAGCACATGCGCCTTGAGGTCACATAAAGTCCATTTCGAGGTTTCTAACACTGGCCACTTTTTTTTTTTTTTCCCTATTGGCAGATTGCCTGGGGCCCAAGGAAACTGGCCAATGGGTACTTGAAATAATCGGGTGAACAAGTGTGCTTTTTTGGCAGAGATCGATAGTAGAAAGGACAAGTATTACATTTATTGTTAAGCATCCCAGCATCCTGTACTTGTTCTGCTTACCAACTGTGTGATCTTCAATAGATTACTAACCTTCTCTGAGTTGCAATTTTCTCACCTGTAAAATGGAGATGGTGGTAGCTATTTCACAAGGTTTGGGGGAAGATTAAAAAAGATAATATGCGTAAGATGCCTTCTGCAATGTCTGACTCATAATAGTTACTCGGTTTTTGTTGGATTTGGTTTCTTTGGCTCTGTCCCCAGCAGAGTTCACAGTAATCTGACTAATGCTTTGCTAAATGTTTTCTTATTGAAACCCACTCAAAACCGCCAAGGTTTAACACTGAGAAGAGGCTGCCAATTAGCGAGGAGTGGCTGATCAAGGAGCCTCAATCTATTTCCCCGGACCATTCAGGCCACATAAATTCCTATGGCCGCCAATGCCAGTTTTCAGTGGCACATTCCTCACTGTTCTTGAAAAATGTGTCCCAGTTGTAGATTGTGTCCTTGGTTCTGAAAAAGGCCAGTGTCTTCAAACAGTTTTAAAATACTCTGAAAGAAAAAAAAAGGCAAATAAGGAAAAATTTAAAAAAAACATTAGGTTCTTGAAGTAGAGATTTCTGATTCTCATCATAGTTAGCTCTCAACAAGGTCTGTCCGGTTCTAGATCTCAACCTAAAGTTGTGTTCATGTGTGTCTGGTCTGTGTTTCTGCATTCTTCTTTGCCCATTGAAAGGAGGAGAGTGCCTCATCTTTCACCAGAGAACTGTTCCTTTTGGCACACGAAGCTGTGCTATTGAGGGTCAGTGCTAAACATTAGCCTTGCCACCCACTCTGGACTTTCCAACTCAAGTTAAGGTTTAGGGCTGAGAAAGAGCCTCTTCTCAATAGGGTGACAGCATAAATTATTTCACTCATCAGGTGAGACCTATAGGAAATAGCTAGGTCAGTAAAGGCACCACAACCCAATATAATTCCCAAAGTTGCAGTTACTGTAATATTTATGAAATAGCATTTCTTATTAAAATAAATCTCAGCATTGGCTCTGGTGTAACATTATCCAGGTGAAGATGGACAGTCCCGATCCAGTAGCCCCTGAAATCCATTTTTAATTAAGGCTCTCTCAAACTCTTACCTCACTGACCCTCTAGTGCAGTAGTTCCTGGAGGCCACGGTCCCCAAATTGATCCTGAGCAGCCCTCAGGCGGAGGGACGACTGGGGTGGGAGAAATTAGAGCTTGATTTTCACTAACCTCAGACTAAAGTTTCTAATTTTGCTGAAATTTGAATGTAGACAGCAAACCCCGGAAAAAGGAGCGGTACCTGTGAGGTCACCAAAGTAAATCACAGGTATTTCTGTACCTCTTTACCCATGCGACGGATATCATTTATGTTCATCCATATCTCAAAATTATTTGCTGCAGTAAAGAGGCCTGCTACCACATCTCATTATGTAATGTGTTAATAATGAAGCACATATGTTACTGTGTCAGTTATTCCTAAAACATTTAATAACTATATTTAAGTATCCTAGCTTTCCTTTGCAATCCTCTATGTTGCATTTCATGGATGGAAATGCACTATTTTTAGATGGGGTTTTTAGACGTCCCCAGACTGCCAACGGGTTTGTGGCACAAGAAGTTTGAGAACTTAGGCTACTGACTTGTCTTAAAACAGCAAACTGCTGTGTTTCTGGTAGTAGACTCTGCTTTCCTCATCAATCAAGAGAGAAACAAATGATTCTAGCTGGACAAATTGTTTTTCCCCCCAAATTTTTCAGGCTGGAAATGGCAATAAAATGTTCTTTTCTTTTTGATGAAGCTATGAGGATATGGGTGCAGGGAGCCATGTTTACCACCAGGTGAATTAAGTTCAGTGGTAGAAGAAAATAAAACCAACGAGCCAGAGAAGAAAATAGGGCTGAAGAGTAGAAAGTCCTGATAATTGTTCTTATCCCTGGATCCAGTCCCTGAGGCCAGCCTCACCTCTTCAGTGATTGGGTTGAATAAGCCAAAGAGTTTCCTTTTTGAGCTTGTTTAGGAGGGGCTTCTGGATGTTATACTAATGGTGACAACAACAAAAACATCCTAACCAATACAGAGAAATATCTTAGCCTCCTTTCATCTCTGACTCAGGCAGTATCACAGATCCCTTTCCTTAGAACACCTTTCTTATGGACGTTTTTAAAATTTTTGCCTATTTTTTTTAAGATTTTGTTTATTTATTTGACAGAGAGAGAGACACAGCGAGAGAGGGAACACAAGCAGGGGGAGCAGGAGAAGGAGAAGCAGGCTTCCCGCCAAGCAGGGAGCCTGATGCGGGGCTCCATCTCAGGACACTTCGCCCTTGAGCCAAAGGCAGGCGCTTACCGACTGAACCACCCAGGCGCCCCTATTTTTGCCTATTTAGAATCCTTCCCCTCTTCTTTTCTAAAAGTATACCATTTTTCCTTGGGATACTGCCTCCCCTCCTATTATCTGTCTACTCTGTGTAGATAAGGAGGACCCACTGTAAGCTGGAGGCGTGAGAATGTGATGCAGGACTCAGCCACTCAGCACATTTCATGGCCCTGGCCAGGTTCAACATGAGATAGAATCTAAGCCATTGGGAGTTAAGCCCAGTGCTTTTATAAGACTTGAGAACAGCTTTAGCTCTTTCCACTGGGATTGCTGACAACAAGAAGTGATGCTGGAGGTACTGGTGTCCTTTCTGTCGAATGCTGAGCAGAGACGTTGAAATGGACCAGATCCTGGTGACATTATCTGAGCCCCTACATCCGGGCATGCCAATGGTCAATTCTGAGGCACTCAGCAGTCTTCCTCTAGATTTTACAGTTCTACGAAACAATTAAGAGCCTCCACATTTGTTATCAGCTTAAGTCAGTTTAATCTTTTGGCTTCTGTCTATTGAAACCAAAACAGTCGTAAATAATATACCCTTAGAACACCCAAACCAGGCCAAAGGACTCTAAAATCTTTTTGTTGAATATTGTCAGCCAGGGTCCTATTCTGTGCCCAGTGTTTTGTCCATCTCCAGAAACACATGTGATGCCAATTGTCACTAGATCAATACACTGCCCCCTGTGAACAAGGAAGGTTTGAGGGTACTCACTGCTTTGTTTGAATTCTAACCCTGCATGTGACTCTGAACCATGATCCCAGGCACCCTGGTGGCCAGCCCTTGGGGGCCCCTGGGACTGCTGGCAGCAAGGAGAAGTGACACTGGAGGGCCTGGGGAAAGGGGAGAAGATGTGGCCTGAATCATCACGTTTTCTTTTTCTTTCTTTCTTTCCCTTTCTTTCTTTCTTTCTTTCTTTCTTTCTTTCTTTCTTTCTTTCTTGTACGATTATTTATTTATTTATTTATTTTTGAAAGAGAGCGAGAAAGAGAGAGAGAGAGGATGAGCAGAGGGAACAGCGAACTGCATGCAGGACGCAATCCCAGGACCCAGGACCTGGGATAATAAACCTGAGCCGAAGGCAGACGCTTAACCGACTGAGCCACCCAGGTGGGCCAATCGTCATGTTTTCTTGAAGTCAAAAGTTATTCATGCTTTTCTTGCCTTGTTAGGGGATGAAATTCCTTAAATGACACGGCTCGCTATCTCCATCATCTTCCCTCAGTACTTTCAAAGTTGTACCTCTTTCCTGTTTGTCCTCTTTTGAATGAATACAAGGGTGAAGAATGAACCAGATCTCTTGGAACTTGGCCTGAACCTCGGGTTGACCTGCTGTACCTATGACAGCTGCTGCCTCATCAAATTACCTTTGTTCATTTTGCTTTTTACTCACCTTCCTCTTTCCGGAGCTCGGCAACTTTTGGCTCCCAGCACACGGCGTCCCCGGGCTCACAGCCCAAGGGTAGATCTCAATCCTCAGGTAGAGGATAAGGAGGTCAAATAGGAAAGGATGACAATGGAAGTAAGCTTAGCGAATGCCCTAAGAATAACAACATCCCAGTTTCCATAGTCCCCAATTGCTTAGTTGTCCAGTTCATTTTTAGAAAACACATCTGAATTATCAATTCCCTCACCCCTAGGGCTGGGACAGCTTTTTGGCATTTTGATTTCTTACTTCTTGGCCTATCTCTGAATGAAGGACATCTTAACAGACATCCTACAAAACATCTTGGCACCTTCAGGGTCAAGACCAAGAGAGCAATATTTCTGTAGACACCCATTTGCTCTCCACCATCTCAGGTCTTGTATCTAGTCTGAGAAGCTTCTGTGCCCCAACTTACTGTCAACACAAAAACCTCAGACTTTGCATGCTCTTTATACCTTTTCAGACTCTATGTATAACCAAGGTATTCCAGGTCTCTGTAGATCTTTGGGTAAACATAGAAACATATGATTATTAATGACGAATTCTTAATTCCAGTTAAATATGCAATAGGTATTGAGCATTTCTCAAGGGCCAGACATTGTGCCATGTGCTGGGAATAGATTAGTTAAATGAGACAATATCGCCATTATCTGCACATAACTTAGCTGCCTGAAGAGAGGGCTGGCTTCAGACAAATCATTAAAAATGTACAGAATATTAAACATGTTTTGGTGGGATTTAAGCTAATCCAGGAGGTCAGGAAAAGCTTATCAGATGAGGTAAATTGAAGGATGAGCACTTGGTTAAACAAAGAAGCCAGACAAAGTCTTCCCAAACACAGTGAACAGAATGTCCAAGAAAGACAAGACAAGTGGATTAAAAGTATCAGTGTGGCTGGAGCCTAGAAGAGCAAGAGGGAACACAGCCCTCAGGGAGACCAGGGAGGTGGGAAGGAGCCAGATTTTGGAGAGGCGGCTAAGCCATGTTAAGATTGTTTTTAATTAAAGTAGACTTGAGGAAAACTATACAGATTTGGAACAGATGCTGTGGGAAATGGGAAATAGCTGTCGAGAGAGGAGCAGAAGGATTGCTAGTGTTTGTGAAGGCCCAGCTGAGGTTGGACATCATGACAATGTAATGAAAGCAATCAGCACGGCTATTCCGTTTTCTCCAACAACACTTAGCCTGGAAGTAGGCATGGTGAAAATGGGCAACTAGGTTGCCTTAGAATTTAGAGATTGGCTGGCTATGGGCAAATGCATGAAAGACAAAGAAATGAAAGATGTAGATATAAGCAGTGGTGTTAAGACTGACCATGAGAACTCATTTAGGCAAGGAAAGAATATTTCAAAAAGACACACATAGTAATGCACACTAGTACCACAATGGGAGTCCTGACTGCCTTCTTTCCCTCCACAGTCACCAGGCTCTCCTTTTGAGGAAGTCACTTCAAAGGTTTGGGCTAAAAGGGGAGCTTGATAGTCTTACCTCATGATTTTTTGGGGGAAAATGAGAAAATTTATGGAAAGAGTTTAGCCTAGACCTAGCATGTGGTGGATGCTCAACAAATGTTATTTTATAAGGAAAAGAGAAAAAGTAGGTGTGGGAGAGCCTACAAGACTTGAAGAAGAATTGATAAAGAGCAAGGGGTCCTGGCGGAGTTGAAGCTGCAACTTAGTAAGACTGCGGAGGTAACAGAGGTAGAAGGATCTTAATAGAAAGTTAGGAACTGATCTGGTGAAGAGAGGCAATGAAGGCCATTGGGGTAGTGACAATCCAGACACCACAAGAAGAGCAGCAGTTCCTAGGTCATTGGCTTGCATCCCATCATGATGACAAAAGAGAAAGGAAAACAGGGAGCCAGGGAGCCCTATCCTCAGTCAAGTGCTTTGTGGAAGGCATGGTGAAGGATCAGGAATCTCTTTCCATAGGAACAACAGCTGTTCCATTTCATGCCTTCTCGCCCTTAATTGTTGCCTTTCCTTCTTGGGTCTGAACGTTCTCCTACTCTTCTGACTCTTTCCCTGAGCCGCCTCTTGTAATTCTGCTCTTGTGATAAAACTTTGCTTCTTGTCTCTTTTAGCTGTGATTCTCATCTGCCCTCTCTGTTCAGAACCCAAGTTCATAGGGAGATCAAGAGATCGCTTCTTTTTCCATTGCCTGATCATGCTTTAAACAGGGGCAGCTATCAGAGTTTTTTGATTGAAGCCTGGCTTCCCAAATACCTTTTATTCACTAAATTTCAGATTCCGTTCATGGCCTGCACTCATTTATTCATAAACATTTATTGTGCGGGTCTATCTGCTCCAGCTGAGGGTTGTGTCATGGGCTGGGTCAGAGTCATTGTCCTTGCCCCTCTGTAGCTTGTAACACTGGGTTTCCCCCATTATGAATGCACTCCCCCTTTGCAATTCTATCCCTCCTAATTTTGCCCACTTTTCATGATCACTGACTGCTTCAGGGCACCAATGTCCTCGACCACTTTCTGCAGAGTGAATAAGCTTATTGCGCTGTCTGGGTTCCCTGGTTTCTCCCTACACACTTAACTGGGAGATTTCTTTCAATTCTCATTCATTTATCTATCACTTTCCTACAGATAATTCTCAAAAAGACATTCCACTTCTGACCCGGCCCCCAAGCTCCAGTCTGCATTCCTGATCACTCACTGAAACTAAAATGAAACTGATCATGCTAGTAACTAACATTGGCTCAGTGTTGTAGAATTTACAAATGACTCTCCCCTAACTTCTCTTAGGACCACTCTCCAGTGAATTGGCAGGCTGAGCGATTTACATTTCCCTCCTTCCCTCCGTCTAGATTCTGGAAGACGAGGCTCTAATCTTCTCTTCTTGGTGACATAGGTTTCCTTTCGTTTTACTCTTTGCACCGTGCCTCCTATTTCACGTGGGAACTTTCACCATTAATTGTCACCTCTCTCTCCTGGGTCTTCCATCTCCATGTTTTCCTTGGTTTCCTTTCTTCAGCCAGCAAACATGCTCACCACACCCACCCTCCCTGGTCCAGAGATGACCTCCCTTCAACCTTGAGTCCCCTGACAACATTGCCTCACTTCTCAGCTCTTGCTTTCTCCACTTCATTACTCTCAATTTCCTTCTCATTACTGTCAGGACTTCGTGCGCACCACACGATGGAAGCCTTAAAAATCATTGCATTGCCATGCAGGGCTGGCAAGCGTGAACTTAAATCTGACTGTTCTTTCCAGGTCAGGAAAAGAGAGAAAATCTCTTCATCTCTATGCTCTAAATCCCCTTCATTTTTTTTTTTTTTAAAGATTTTATTTATTTGCCACAGAGAGAGAGAGAGAGAGAACAAACAGGAGGAGCGGCAGACAGAGGGAGAGGGAGAAGCAGACTCCCCGAAGGAGACCCCCCACTGAGCAGGGAGCCAGACGCAGGGCTCGATCCCAGGACCCTAAGATCATGACCTGAGCTGAAGGTAGACTCTTCACCCATGAGCCACCCAGGCGCCCTCTAAGCCCCCTTCAAACCAGGCTTTGTCCTCTTCTAACCCAGAGAAAAATGTGCTACAGCTGAAATTCCAAGAGAAAATAAAGCACTTAATTTTTTGCTTTTGTTTCCAGAGCCTAATTACTGAAGTCATAAGGGCAATTTAAGAAATTTCCTAGGGTGAATTGGATGTTATGAGTTTATCGCTCAGGTACAGATTTTGGAAACTTTCCCCTGGAATCTGTTATTTTAACATACATCTTCATATAAACACTAACAATCTTAAATTTCCATCTTATTTATTACTTGACTTTACTCCCTCTTTTTATTTTATTTTATTTTTTTTCTTAAAAAGTAGTTTCCTCCAGAGTTCTATACTCAACCCTGTTCTTATTGGACCCAGTCTCTCTGGGCTGCCTCACCTTGCCCAGACCCTTAGCCCAGGGCCCCTGTGTTCCACTGCCTAGTAGGCATCTCCACCAGAATATACCAGAGGCATCTTAAGCAAAATCTGTCCAAATTTCGGCATCTCAACTCTGTTCTTCCTCCAGTTCAAAAGTGAATTTGAGCACCAATTCTGATATAAAAGGAGGAGCAGGGCTCACTATCTTATCTCACGTAACAAAGTCACCTTCCCCCAGTCACTCAAGCTAAACACCTGTCATTTTGGATGCATTCCTAACTCCACACATCAAATATTTGGAGTTCTAATCTGTTCTGCATCCTGGATAATAATCTCAAAATCTTCTTGCTCAAGCATCCCTCCCATTTGAGCCATTAGACTTCTTTTGTTTCTACTCATTCTGTATTATTTGGCCTTGACAAAATTGCTTTATTTTAACAACCTCCCAAATCTCAGTTTACTTTCAGCCTCAGTTACATGTCTATCACGGGACACTTCCGGTTCTTCACTCTGGAACTCAATCTGGATGTTGACGCACAGCAAAAAGAAAGGACAGAATCATGTTAATAGGTCTTAAAGTTTTGCACAGAATGGGTTAATGTTCTTTTCCCTCACATTTCACTGGCCAAAGAAAATCCCAAGGCCAACTTTTATATTAATGAGTCAGGAACTATAATGTTCCCCTCAGGGGCAGACCTGGAAGGGGTACCTCTAGTAGAAATGTCACCAGTAGGAAAGGGCAGTGAATATTTTGAACAAATACTACAATATACTTTACACTCTCCAAACATTCTGGAGATCCTACTCTTTGTTCCCGTGTAGTTCTATCTACTACTTAAGGTGATCTCACCCACATCCAGGTCTTCAACAATCACTTACACATTGATGGCAGTCACTTCGATATCTCTAGGCCAGATACTGCATCCAACCTTCAGACTTTTATTCCAAATACTATTAGCTGGATCTCTGAAGCTATGCCATAGGCAATTAAGTTTCAGTAAGCCTCAAACTGAATATACATTCTTTCTCCAAATCTGTTTTACATTTGCTCTTACATTTCTTATTTCGATCAACATTTATTAAAGCACATGCCACATGATATTTTAATTGCATTGTTTATTAAACTCCCTTCCTCCTCCTTTTTGACCCCCACAAGATAGTGAGCTCCCTGAGGCAAGGACCATGTTTTAATTTCTTTGTCCCCAGAGCCCAGCTTTATGCCTACTTCCTGACAAGTACGTACCAAATGCAACTTTGTTGAATAAATGAATGATGTGAGCATTCTTCTAAATGGCATGTGTCTAGCTGCTCTCCCTCCAGCCCATTCTCTACAATGGCGCTCTATTTCTTTTCTGAAACTTAAGAATACATTGAATGACACCCTCTTCCTGGTATCAAGAGCAGCCTCCTTAGCATGGCATACAGTTTTCGTCCCTTCTACAGCTTAAATTTCCCTTTTTTAGCCTAATTTCCCACCACTTTTTTCATCTAGTCCAACCCCCATCCAGCTAGTTGCATTTCCCAACTATGCTGGTTCTTTGCATCTTCCTACTTCCTCCACCTAAAAGAACTTAAGTCCACCCTTCCTCACCACTTCTATTTTTGCCACCTGTCAAAATTCTAAACTTTCAGAGTCAAATGTCAGATCATTAAAAAAAAAATCTTCCTGCATGGTTTTCTTCATAGCCCTGACTAAATTAATTTTAGTTTCCTAGTACACTTCCTAGTTTATCATATGGTTATACCTACCTTTCAGACATGTTACGTTGTATCCCGATTACTTACTTGGAGACTTCTTTCAGTAAAGTATACAATTCTAAGATTTGGGGGACCAGATTTTATTCATCCTATTGAAGGCTTGGCTCATAGTTCAGTGGCAAGTAAACACATGTCTGACTCCCTGAATAAATGAAAGGCCTGGCCTCCTGTCTCTGAACCTCTGTGAAGAGAAGCCAGAGAGTGTAAGGAAAGGAATGTCTTGTAGTGTGTTCAGGAGGCTCATCCTAAGTAGTCTCCAACTTTTTTTGAGAATCAGCGGATTGGAAAAGTGTTGGAAAGCTGAGGACAAGGCTGAAAGTCTAAAACAAAGCATAGCCGAAGTTCCCCACAATAGGAGTTCTCTGCAATGGAGTCTGCTTAAAAAATGCTAAAAGATCAGCAAACATTAGGCATTAAGAACTTACTAGGAAAGTCCCAATCGCCATGGTTCTGGACTTTTTCAAGTAATGCACTCTGCCTGAACGCAGAATGAAGAAATGAGATAATAATAGTGACCAAGATTTGGAGATTGGCAAATTGCACATCTCTGGAGACTAGTAAATTATACCTGATGCTCAAAAGGGCATTTCACGAGAGCCTATGTGGGCCCAAAGCAAGGTGTGTTCCTCTGACAGCCAATTGTGAGACTTTGTCTAAAATTTTCCTTCTTCAAGTAAATCAAACTTTCTGAACATCACTACTTATGTTTATTTGTAAAAGTATCATTCATGTCAATAGGCACTAAGTAATTTATTCTAACTCACTTGTTTTTGCACACATATATAAAATCTCCATAAGAATGTGTGTGAGAATAGAATTATACAGTTTTGATTCCCTAAGGCAAACAAACCTCCTTTGAAGTTTTCTTAAGGTAATTCTGATACTGCTATAATTGTTCTTATAATACTTATTTGCATATAAAAAATTGCAGATGTCTGACAACAATCCTGAATACCTAAAGAATGGAATAATGAAGATCAATTTTAGATTTAAAAACACTCTAAATTCCATGAATAGATTCAGGTAGCAATTATAATTTGCAATAGCATCAATTAAAATACTTAGCATTGGTTAATAATCAATATATATTATAATATGAAAGTGCTGCAATTTCCCAGAGCAACACTGACATTCAGATATAAAGCTATACATGAAAATCAATTAAAATAAACATCATGGGATTTTAAATAATTCTTTGTAGAAAATGTTTATACTCAGTGTAGTGCTTGAAATTATACCAGTTTGCAGTAACAGAAAACAAACCAATGTTGATCTCAGACTCCCTCACACAGGAAGTTAAAGAACAATATAGAACAAACAAAACAGAGCAAAACAACATCTAGAATTTAAGAGGGTAAATAATGAATTGCAATTTTTATTCCCCAAAATTTTGTTTTTCAAAATCCCTATGCAATGTGGTATATTTGATTTGGAAATGCATGTCTTGGGAGAATTTCTTGATGGAGTGATGGAGGAGGGTAAAGGGCGGGGGTTGTTAGGGTATGTTAAGTTATTATAGGACGGAGGATCAGAAATGTAGGTGCTTTGTGTCATGGCCCTTAAGTACCAGGAAAGATGGTGCAAAGCTCATCTCAGGAATTCTCTAAACTCCTGTTCTTTTGCCACATCCCAAGCCAAAGAAAGGACCAAAAATTAGAGCATCAGTGATTTTCATAATGGAGAGGTAATATTATATGGCAGAGATAATATTTGTGGATTTGAATTGCTTGTGGCAGAGATTTTTATATAATTAGATCAAAGAAGTATTAAAATTATGCATACACATTATCTAAGAACACCAGATAAGGTTTGCTTCAGATAAAAGACTCCAGCAGATTTGTTTAATTAATCTTTTCCTTTTCCTATACCTTTATCCTCATAAAAACAGTAAATTAAGATGTCAGATTACACAAAGCTAAATTTGATAATCCAGGTAAAACCTGAGGTTCATGAAATAAAAAAAAAGACTTGTGAAATCATAAAAGTTTTCATGAAAATAGTCTTGCATTAAAAGCATTACTTATAATTTGTAAATAAAAGTATGAACAAACAATTTCTGATTTAATTTATGTTATTTGCTATGGATATTTGACATGGTCAGTCATTAGGCAGAGATGAGACATACTTCACATTCAAATGGATATGCAGAAAATCAAACTGCATATTCTTTTTCATCTTGAGTTCAGCTAATACTCTTTTATGGCAGTTTATAATATTTTTTTCTTTACCTGATGTGAACTTTCTACTTTGAATATTAAGAAAATATTCATAGAAGTTTATGAATTGGGGGCGCCTGGCTCAGTTGGTAAAGTGAACCACTCCTGATTTTGGCCCACGTCACGAGCTCAGGGTCATGGAATGGAGCCCCTCATGGAGTTCCTGGCTTAGTGGGGAGTCTGCTCTAGGTACTGTTTGCTCTCTCCCCCTCCCCTAGTTGCTCATGCTCTCTCTCTGTCTCTCTATCTCTTTCTTTCTCTCCAATTAAAAAAAAAAGAGTTTATGGGCAACTGAGTGGCTCAGTCTTTAAGTGTCTGCCTTTGCCTCAGGTCATGATCCCAGGGCCCTGGGATAAAGTCCGGTATTGGGCTCCTAGCTCAGTGGGGAGTCTGCTTCTCTCTCTCCCTCTACCCCTCCCCTCTGCTCGTGCTCTCTCTCAAATAAATAAATAAATAAAATCTTCAAGAAACAGTTTATGAATTGACCCTCTGTCATGAACTTATATAGGAAGAATAATACAGCATAAGCCTAAGCAAATCAATTGGAAAATTTAGGATTCTTCAGGAAATATTGGAAAATCTGGTGAGAATTAGCATACTGAATGTGGTATTATTTAGGGTAAGCAGGCCAAAGTGCTGGAACAAATGGATGTGAAATGCACAATGGCTCCAATACAATGATTTAATGCTCCCTCTCACACAGCAGTGGTCTGTCAGGTGAGCTCCTCTATGTGGTGAGTCAGGGCCAGGCTCTGTCTCCCTAGGCCTCTGCCATCACGTGGGTTCTCGTCATTGTCTGCTTCATGCTGGAGGCAGGAGAGAGAGAGCATGGAAGACAAACCTACTTTTTATCCACTGTGGCCCAGAGGTTGGGGGCAGCTCTCTGCTCCCCTTCCAATGGCTAGAAGCCCCATAACATGCTTTGCTGCAAGGAGGCCTAAGAAATATGGCCCCTGGTGAGGCGGGTCCTTTCTAGCTACAGCTGTTCATATCATGTGAATGGAAGAACAGATCTGGGGGAAAGTTAGCGTTTTGCCGTAATTATCTATATCTGCATTCAGCATTCGATCTTAAAATTCAATGATCTTAATTTGGCAAGTTGTTTAATCTCATGTAGATCACATTTTTATCATTTGCAACTCTTCCATAATTATAGTGGATGGGGATGCTTAGGTAGCTCAGTTGGTAAAGCATCTGCCTTTGGCTCAGGTCATGATCTCAGGGTCTTGGGATCTAGTCCTGCATTGGGCTCCCTGCTCAGCGAAGAGTCTGCTTCTCCCTCTTCCTCTGCAGTCCCCCCAGCTTGTGCCCCCCCAAAGAATAAATAAATAAAATCTTTAAAAAATAGTTATAGTGGATAGATTCAATCAATAAATAACAAATAGATTTGACATAGTTAGGAATTACAATTGATTTCAATAGCAATTATTCAACTCTTTCTTGGGGATTAAACAGTGAATCCTTGGGGATTAAACAATGAATGTTTAACCCTTTTCTGACACTGCTATGCTGTAGTGAACAAGAAAGACACAAAGCTTATATTCCTGTGAGGAGACCAAAAGTCATACATATGAAAGCAGAAAACGAGAAGCCAGAAATGAACAAGAAGACTAGTAGCCGTAAGATCCACTGAAGAGCGAGAGTGGGAAGTGGTCCGAGAGAACACCCTGAGAGATGGTGGTCACATCATGACATGAGTGAGGAGAAGGTGTTAGCCATGCCTGTGCTCAAGTGGAGATCATCTATCCGCCCAGTGGTTCTCCTTTGCCTCCTAACAAAGGCAAACAAGGTTGAGCTGGGAGCATTTATCACAGTGGGTTGAAGGGGACAATGGGTTAAAGCACAGTGATCCAGGGGTGTGAGAGAGGGCCAGAGAGAGGCAGAAACCAGGTCGTCTAGGGCTTTGGAGGCCATAGGAATAAGGCTGGAACTGATTCTGTTTGGCATAAGAAACCACTGGAGAGTTGCAAGCCAGAGAGGGGCATACGCTGACACCACTTTAAAACTCTGCCACATACAGAATTACAGGGAGACAGGAGTGTAGATGTAACATGAGGAATATACAGGGAGGTGTTAAGACATGCACCTAACACACATGTGGGAAACTGAGAAAGTCTTGCTGGAACAGGTGATGTGTGAGCTTGAGTTTTGAAGGATTAGCTGTAGTTACCCAGTCATGTTGGGTAAATCTGGCCAAAGAAGCAGAGCAGGAGATTGCAAACAGAGTATAAAAGATTATAAATCACTCTGTAGTGGAGGTGGGTGTAGCAGAGATGAGGTCCAGAGGTGTAGACTACAATCATGTGTACAATTTGTGTTATACTAACGTATTTGGGTTTTAACTTCGAAACAATAGTGCACTGGGAGGACCTAAGCAGAGGTGTGGCATGATCAGATCTGCTTTTTAGAGGAAGCCCTTGTGATACGCAGGGAGAGTAGACTGGGTGAAGAGTAGCTGTCTACATAAAAGTAACCAAGGGCCTAAAGCCCCAAGCAAAGACCATGGCTGTGCAAGTGGACATATTAAACATCAGTGAGAAGAAAAAGAGATGTCTAGACTATTTTCGAGTCGTCTGGCGTTGGCATTTTCAATGATAGAGCATACAGGACGAGAAGTAAATATGAGTTGGTGGGGGGGAGAAAGGAGCTATAATGAGGTAGATGGCTTCAAGCGTGTAAGAGAAATCGTATTTGCAAAAGAAAGAAGCTTTTAGGAACAAACCATAGGGTGATAGTCAGAAAGTCACGCACATCAAAAGCTATTGAATTTTTTTCTATCAACTTGTAGTCTAAATATTTAAATAGTACAGGGTCAAGTTAAATATTGTCTTTAAAAAAAATACAGGGGTGCCTGGGTGGCTCAGTCGTTAAGCATCTGCCTTCGGCTCAGGTCATATTCCCAGGGTCCTGGGATCGAGCCCGGCATCAGGCTCCCTGCTCCGCGGGAAACCTGCTTCTCCTTCTCCCACTCCCCTTGCTTGTGTTCCCTCTCTCGCTGTTGTCTCTCTGTCAAATAAATAAGTAAAAAAATACATCTCTGGGGCCCCTGGATGGCTCAGTTGGTTAAGCGTCTGCCTTCGTCTCAGGTCATGATCCCAGGATCCTGGGATTGAGTCCTGCATCTGGCTCCCTGCTCTGTGGGGAGTCTGCTTTTCCCTCTGTCTGCATTTCCCCCTGCTTGTGGACATATGCGCTCTCTCTCTGTCAAATAAATAAAATCTTTAACAAAAATAAAAAATAAATAAAAATTAAAAAATACATCTCATAGCAACATTTTCAAAGCTGCTTATGTGGGTATTTTAATATCAATCAACCAGTTGGCAAAGATCATACCTACTTGTTCAACATTATATTAGCCTATTATATTAATAATCATGTAAAGAAGTAATAGCTAACATCTATTGAACACGTTACTTGTCGGTGTGCTAAAATATTTTACATATATTAATATCTCATTTAATCTTCTAAACAGTCTTGTCAAATGAGAGCAAATATTGTTCCTATTTACTATATGAGGAATCCAAAGCTCAGAGGGGTTGTGTAGTTTGCTCAGGGACACTAGCCAGTGAAGGCAGAGGTCAGAATCCTATACTTATTTTGAACTATAAGATAACGGTCTCTATCACATGTTTTTTAACACAACATGGTGATTGAGACACCTTCTTGGGGGATCTGACCATATGACAGGATGTCTTTTAAACCAAGCTATCAGTTTTGGAATTCAAAAAAAATGCAAACTGGCTCTTTCATTTTAAGCAAATTTGACAGTGTATGAATTAGGTAAAGTCCCTAACAAAAACAAGAGTCCTCAGAGCTGGTTTCTGTATTGGAAAGTGCAAGGTTTTTGAAGTCAGCAGGTCTGGATTCAAATCCAGCTCAGCACTTCTTGACTGCTTTATCTCAACCACGTTTCTTTTCCTCTTAGATTTCACATTTAAAGTGAGGGTTCTATCCCAACTCTCTGCTGGGCACAGAGTAGGCATTCAATAAATACTGGCAAATGCTCTTATGGATTGAGTACATTACCCATTAAGTTGGGGGCAGAAACATTGAACTAGTATTTCTCTATCAAAAATGAAACTGGCTGTTGATTGCCGAATGTTCTTCTTTTCTTTCTGTTTAAATCAAGATAAAGCAGGATCTCTTTTCTGGTCTTGGTAACTTTGCCAGTCTTTTATTTGTCTCTCCCCCACACCCTACCCTCCCTGGGAACAAAAACAAAATTAATCAAGAGATGACGAACACCAATCTTGGGGTGCCGGTGCCAGGGACTGGGACCTGCCTTTTGAGCGTGCTCGTCACCAGCTCCTTCTCGCTTTCCACTTGGCTTTTTGCCCTTCTTTCCCATGTGTTGGCTGTTCTCATTTCCAGATCAGAGTTGACCTTTTTTGTAAGGTTAAAAAAAGCGTTAAAAGCCTCTGCCTTTTTACTGTCATACATTATTAGCTTTCTCATCCCATCAAATAAAAGAGCTGCATTCCCCTTTACCCAGCTCTTGTGACTGATGTATTCAAAGGTCTTTTTCTCCTTTATTTTCTCAGAGTTTACAAAAAAACCCCCTAACATCATGAATAAATTTAACAAATGTAGTAAAATAGCCCTCTATCTTCATATGGACCACCTCCCCCACTGGCCCACTATAATTAAAAATTAATACTGAGTTACTTTGAGTCAATTACCCTAAAAATACCAACATAATCGCCAAATTAGGGCAGAGTCTCTTTCTTTGTCAAGTGCATGTATTTGAAATATTTCAGTATAAGTTGATATATCGAGTGACATACAGACGGCAAAAAAGGTATTATTGTGGCATAACATAATTTTTAAGCTCTTTATTTTGAGATAATTGTAGATTCACATGCAATTGTAAGAAATAATAGAGAGAGATCCCATGTCCCCTTTTTCTGTTTTTTTTCACAAATATTTTTCAACAAAGTCATTTCTATTTGAGTGTGCCACCACACAGTACTTTGATAGGCCCAATGTACTTGCTTTTGTTTGAGACCTGAAAAGAATTTCTTCAATGTCAACACAGTTTTTGCCTTCTCAGCAGTCACATGCTCGCAAATATTAGTTTCTTTGTTCTCTGAGAGAGTTCTTGGAAAAAAAAATACCTAAAAACTCAATATAAAACACCAGATTTATTTACCCTAAATGCGATCTTTAAAGTACATAAAATAATGACAATATTCAAATAAAGTATTTTACCCACTCCAAAATGTCTGTTACTTATTATGTAAAGCATATAGAAAAGTTCCCAAATACCACAGCATTGCAATTGATAGTTTCATTGTAGCTTGTCGTATGCCTGTGCGTGCGTGCGTGTGTGTGTGTGTGTGTGTGTGTGTGTGTGTGTTTGTGGTTACTTTAATTTGTAGATCATAAATTGTGTGTGTGTTTAAAGTGGTAGTCTCTGTTATTTTTACTGTGACATTTATTTTATTGAATTTTCTACAGGATTAGAAATCTCTCCGAAGATGCAAAGCTTTTGAGACAGACAAACTGAATGAAAGCTCTTTCAAAATAGAAGGGTTAAAAATCTCTTCAGAATTCTACAATGTTTTCCATGACCTAATCATAAAACTAAATTATCATGGTGACAGCCTTCCATAACTGGTTCCTCTGAGTCTCTTTAAATTAATTCAACACCATTACAATTCTGGGAAGCTAGAGGCTGTGACTTAGAGTCCAATTAAAAACATAACATAATTTAACTATTGATAAAAAGATAATCTTAGAAAGTTCATTTTCATGGGAATTATTAAAAACTTGATATATTCCACATGGGAATAACAATTTTATTTCACCTCAGGTAAGGAAAGTAAATGGAAATAAATTCAGTTGTAAGTACAACTAAAAAAATTGCCTCTAAAAATATACTTTGGATACTTACACTGGTATTCTTGATGACTGACAGAAGAAATTTGTGCTTTTCTTTCTAAGTTAAAAGTGGAAAAACAACCAACCAAACAATAAACCCTAACAAAGCTTTAGCCCCTTGAGTCTCACAAACCAAAACCACTGAATAGAAACTTCGCAGTCCAGAATGGATAAAGCGACTAGATCAGTGAACAGTTTTAGAGATGAATTTATAGACCACTCAAGTTCTTAGTCATATTAATAGTTGAATAGTATGTACAATCATTTGGGTCAAGTATTAAAAATGACTAAACCTTGCTAATTAGGTAGACAACAACTCATTTTTGGTTACAGCTTTAGTTGAAGCACAAGCTTATAATATCCTTTATTAACTATTCTATCAATTCTTAACTAGTGGGGTTACAAGTTCCTGTGTTACCACAGTAGATGCCATCAGGAAATAGCAGCTCTGACCCATTTTCTCCATTTGACCTGGAGATGGCTGACCTCTGGGCATTGGCACAGAGAGAGAAATGGAGAAAGGAGAAGACAGTCCAGGGAATACCTACTAGGCTGTGCCAAAGTTTTTATCTATTTTAAAAACATAACTTTTTATTACTTTTGAATATTTCATGAATAAGCTGTTTGTCCATAAAATACTGTGTAAATAAAAACAATGACTGGTTCAACACTCCAGGTTTGTACTGACTTCGATGTTGACGATGACCTGGTTTCCTATTATGATCTATAAAAAGAAGACTTAACAAACAAATTAATGGCGCCAATAATATCAATAAGTTATATTTAGCAAAATGTATTTCCAAATACTCATTTTTCACCTCTTATTATTTTGGTTTCAGCACCACCATCCTGATTGACCTTCCCGTCTTCCTTTTAATCTGGAGCCCCAGGGTAGCCGAAGTATTGAAAAACCTGATCCATATCCTGAAGCGCACTGAGGAGTCCAGACTGAAGGGCAAACATGTGATGCCCCGAGGTGAACACGGTTCCTGGATTTGATTTATCAGTCAGTCACTCAGTCAATCAGTCAGAGTGTTGGAGAAGGAGGTTCCAGTAGAAGCATAACAAGGAGGCCAGCCAGGTAAGGAGTTAGCTGCAGAGAAAGCCACAAGCAATGAAGATTCCAAACCCTGGTCTAAGGTAGAGACGGGGTTCCCATAACTGAAATGGGGGCTCACAAGAGTAAAGCAGCGTTATTCAGTCCCTAGATATACTGTTGCAATAAATCCTTCTTTGCTAGAAATGGATGCAAAAGACTGTTGGGTTATATGAAAACAGTGCATTGGACTGGAGTGCAGGGCCCTCTTATCCCAGTGATGCACTTTAAGATGAATGCCTTGAGGGAATGCTGTAGAAGCCCCAGACGTTGCTCGAGGGCATTTTATTGTTGATTTAATGGTAAGGTCATTGGGTAAAGAAGCTGAGACAATGAAAGAATTTTCTACCTCAGATGAGGATTGAACTGAAAACTGGTAGAGAACACCTACCCTTGAGGGCAAGTAGATTTATTAGTGGGACACAGGACTTGGAAGACATTGAAATTTACTAGGCTGAGTGGGAACTGACATTTAGGGTTTGCTGTGAGAATCCAATGAGGTAATATTTTAACGAGTGTTTTGTCAATTATGAATCATTATTTTAATGAGTTTATTGATACCTATTTCCCTAATACTTCCACTAACTCTAGTTCCTTAGGTCAGTGAATTTAATTAACAAAGATGTACATACACGATTGTTGAATATATACAAACTATAGAAATATCAGTTTAACTTTGCTATCTCGTCCTTTTTACCCTTCCCATATCAACCAGAAAGTGCCACATCAGTACCTCAGGTCTGTATCCGTTCGTATCTTCTTGAAACTCATAAAATTGTAAGTGTTCTGCAATGCCCTAATATTTCTCTTAGGTTTTTGCTAATCTTTCTGGAAATTCTTACAAATACTACTCTTTAGTCTCCAGCAATCTTTTGTTTGTTCAACGTGTGCTTTGCTTTTGTGCGTTTCACAGCACCGTGTTCCTGCCTGGGTTGCTTCTAAAGTTTGTCTTTTCAGATTCCCTCACTGTCTTGGTTACAGTAGGAATTTCGAATCTTTGCCTGTGTGTACTTCTCACCTTCTGCTCTCTCTCTGGACTCCTTCTTCTGCTCTCACCACAAAAATTAATCCCATCCTCTCTTTTTTCACAGTGTGGCTTTTACTCCTTTTAGTACTGCTTGCCGAATCCCAGCTAAAGCTACAGCTCGGTGTATGGTGTGATTCTGAAATTTCTTTTCAATGTTTGCATGATAAAGTGACTTACCTGTTCTGCAAGCAGGGATAGAGCAGGGTGAAAGGCAATGATGCTTTTAATATTTGGGGTTCTGGTACCCTTTGGGATCTAGTTAAAATTATTATGAACTCTCAAGAAAGAACGTACACATGCATGCATATTATTTTTATATAATTTTAAGAGGTGTAACCCGAAGCCATGAATGAATCTACCAACTTTGCCCAAGAGACCTTACTTACACCTCAGGAAAAGACTATTCTTACATAAAGAAAAAAAATATTATGAGCTTTGTAGGTAGGCCTGAGTGCAAGTCTTGTTTTTGACTGTGTGATTCTAAAATGAACAGCCTTTCACTGATCTGAAGTTTCTTCTTCTGTAAAATAAGATTAACAACGTTTATTTTTCTGAGTTGTTGAAGATTAGAGATAATTTGGTTATATTCTGGCATACAGATGTCCCTCAATAAACATAATAGAAAAACAATGTATCTCATCACTTTCTGGTGGAACATTAGGTCCAACATCAACATCACAGTATTGGGTGTGTGGTGAACTAAATTAAAATCATATACAACAAATTGCTTTGCTATAACTGTTTTCCCTTTAGATTTAAACTATGGGCTTTTGCTAATTTTCATGCATCATTACATTAGCATATATATGTCTTGGTTATATAAATAATAATTGGTGTTGCCTAGGGGCGCCTGGATGACTCAGTTGGTTGAGCTTCGGACTCTTAATTTCGGCTCTGGTCGTGATCTCAGGGTCCTGGGATGGAGCCCTGCGTAGGGCTCTGTGCTCAGCGTGGAGTCTGCTTGTCCTTCTTCCTCTACTCCTCTCCCCGCCCTGTGTGCTCTCTTTCCCTCAAATAAATGAATAAATAAATAAAATCTTAAAAAATAATCAGTGTTGCCTCAAACCTGTAGTTTTAAGTTCTTTCTGGCAAAAATGAAGGAGGATTTCATGACCGAGTCTAAAGCAGAGAATTTCTGCATCTAAAACTTTGTTCCTTTAGAATTTTCACTTTTAACTGCAGTTTTATAAATTGATTGAAATTCATATAGATTTGGGTTCTAACCTTAAGTGTCTTATATTTTTTTGAAGCTCAGACATCATTCCTATTCCAATTTACTAAATTGGCACCCAAAAGTTCGCAAGGAGAAAAAAACAGCTTACATACATTGTAAGGTTTTATTACATGTATGGGATGAAAGGGCTGAAATGCATCCAGATTTAATGCTGCTCAGATCACAATAATCGTGGTAATAGATCCCAATACGTAAAGACAGTTAAGAACGCACTTCCTGACCCATGGTGGGAATATAGGAAAATGAACAGTGAGGTTTACTTCATCTACACTGATACTCAACCATGTTCTTCTGAACTAAGAGGGAGAACAGGATTCCGTTTTGAGTTGTTTATGCAGTTGGTGTATTCACTTTATCACACACTCACAAGCACTTCATATGGGTCGGTCTCTGTGCTCGACCCTAGAGATATAAAGATGTATAACACATGGGTCTTGCCTTCAAAGGTGAAGCAGAGAGTGAGCCCTTGACTTCTATTTAATGGAAAACTGCAAAGCACAGGAGTTAAGCACACAGACTTTACTATCTGACGGACCTGTGTTGCATCCTGCCTTAAAACTTACCGTTATGCCAATTTAGCGAAATTACCAGAGCCTTTGGAGGTTCAATTTCCTCATCTGGAAAATGTGGGAATAGTGTCTGAGTTGCCAGATTATTGTAGGGACCTGATAGAAGTAATGTATATGACGTGCTTAGCAGAATGGCTGGCATATACAAATTGCTCAGTGAATGATGGTTCTTATTTATTATTTTTATTTTCTAGAGATGTACTTATTATTTTGAGGGGGAAGGGGCAGGGGGAGATGGGGAAAGCAAATCTCAAGCAGACTCCCTGTTGAGTGCAGAGCCCAAGGTGAGGTTCGATTCCACGACCCCGAGTTCATGACCTAAGCCAAAATCAAGAGTTGGACACTCAACTGACTGAGCCACCCAGGTGCCCCCAAAATGGTTATTATTATTGTATATGTATCACCTTAACTGCAGTAACTGCCATAGCTCCGGTAACCTATGGAGTTTTGTTTTATTACTGAGTGAGTAGTTCAGGTATCAACTGCTCCCAGGCATCTGTTAGTTGTTAAAAACAAGCAAGCTAATTATTTCAACCAAATGATTAGTTGCTGACAAAGAATCTCATCAGGTATGCTTTACTAGATACATTCTGACCATAATCTAAGGCTGAGGCATTCCAATTAAGAGAATCCTTTTTGTTGTTGTTGTTGTTGTTGTTGTTGTTGTTTTTTCAAATTCTACTTCAAGACTAGGTACAACAAAGGGAAAATACAAAATTAATTTTAAATAAAATCTGCCCAAGAGTTTTGTTATCATAAGCTCTGAAACAAATCTGCTAGCTTACATTTTATTTCTAAAATGCATCCAACTGGGGCACCTGGGTGGCTCAGTCCTACTCTGGTTTTAGCTCAGGTCATGATTTCATGGGTGTTGGGACCGAGCCCTGCACTGGGCTCCATGTGCTTCTTCTGCCCCTCCCCCCCACTAAAATAAATAAATAAATCTTAAAAAAAATAAAATAAAATGCACCCAACGGTTTGTTTCACAAAACTATGGATTAATACGTATATACATATACAGACAGGCATGCATGCATAGGCACACACACATATATGTATGTATCAACCAAGTACCAAAAAACCTCAAAAAGATATTTTATTAGTGAGTGTCTCACTTTCTTGGCTAGACATTAACACAGCTATGTGGGGAAAACTGCACAATGTCTGCAATTTTTTTTCCTCACTATACAACTTACAATGATAGCAAATGAAAACAAAATAATCTCAAAACTGATTTTTAAAATACTTCTTACCTCAACTACCCATCAGGAACCATAGTTCCTAAGTGAAAACTTCTGGTTTCACAAATTATTATGAAAAATAAAATTGCCTTATTTTCTGTTATGGCATCTTAATCAAGTAATGTTACAAAATATGGTTCCACAATCCATGTGCATTATAGAAGAACATGCAAAATGTAAGTGATCAATTCTCTGAACAAACTTCAATATAGATGGACTTTGGTATGATACCTTATCTAATAAGACCCTAAATTCTGGAGTGCATTTGTCGATACAATTCTATTTTTTATACATGTAATGCAATCTTTTAAAAACATTATTATTAAAAACCACAGTGCTTTTTCTTTTTCTGCCACTGACCCTAAAGTTACTGGTAATTTCTTGAATGTTTTCATGACACCTGACAAATATGTCTAAGCATTTCCATAATACCTATCAGAGTGATATCTAAGTCCTCTGAAAGAAGTATTAGACTATATATAAACATAATGAATGAGGGAGAGTGCAAAGCTCATTTGTTTCCACAACTTTGTTGGAGCCGTTCAAGTAGTTATGGTTTAAGGAAAACTGTAGAGGGTCAGTGCTTTTAGTTTATAGAGCTATAATTGCTATTTGGCTGGAAAAGGGAGAGAGTTGCAACTTCACTCTTGTGGTCCTAGGACTTAGAAGGAGTTAGAACATTTGTGAATTTTATACTTGATAAAACCCATTTGACTTTTCAATGTTTAAAAGTTCTAATATTTACTTATTCTCAGTTTTGCCTTGCCATGAACAGGGCTTCCTGATGGAATGACAGTGATGAAGGTACGATTCAAACGTGAAGTAAAGTAAGGTGGACGAAGAAAGGTTAGTAAAGTGGGATTGTCTAGTCTAGACATAAGCTATTAAAAGTGAGAAGCAATAACAGCCACTAAGCATGTAACTATTTATTTATGTAGAATCATTCTGGTGCTGTACATTTAAGCTACACTTCTCTTTGTCTAAGCCTTCTCTGCAGTATGTTTGTTGTGCATAGTATGTATGTTTGGACAGAGGGAAAAAAATCAAGTAAAATTGGACTTACAGTTTATATCAGCATGAGGAAGCTGGGTTTTATGTAAAGTAGAATTACTGATGGACATTTATTAAGAATGAAAATGAATTGATAAGGGGGATTGTGGAATTTTTCAAATATATACTTGAACATTTGTTGATCTACCTGGTAGTTCTGAGGCTCTGTTAGGAGGGCAAAAAAGTAGAATAGATGATCTAGCAAAGTTTCTCCTTTTTCTATAAATTTATTGTTTAGCTACAGTGTGAAAAGATCTCGGGCCCATCTTCAGTTTTCCTACTGAGCATTTGAAATTTGAAAACCAGAAAGATGGTTTCCAAGTAAATGGCTATTTTAATGGTCCTTTCTGGCAATATTCTCAAAAGATTACCAAAAAATTCTTCATCGCCATTAGATCACCTCGAGAAGGAAAGAGAGTTGTGACAAGTAGTACCTAGTACCCATTCATTAAGAACAAGTCAAGCCCACTGGGGAACCAGAGGGTAATGGATGGACACAGGGCAGCTGGAGACATTTGACAATGTATCTCAAGGAGTCCCAGTGTAGGTGCTAAGTAGACACAACGCTGCAGTGGCACAGTTGAGATGGATGTCTTAACTGGCTGGCTACTTCCCGGAGGCTCCTTCTTTGGGATTTCCCAATGCAGACATTTTATTAATGATTTTGTAGAAGAGAGTGAAAGCACTGTGCTCACATTTGTGGAAAAGCAAACAGCAAAATGCCTTTTAGGGTACATAAGATGATGTCAGTAGTTAAGTCCGAAGGGGTAGAAGAATTTATGTGAGGTTTGAGAAAGGAAGATAAGGTACAAAATAGTCATTGTGAGGAGCTTAAAAACTAGCCTCATAAAGACACACTGAATAATTGTGTGGAAGAACTGAGCATCCAACTGAGTTTTTTGATAATGAATCTAAAATAAACTAGTCAGCTTGGGTGGTTTACTCCAAACAACTTTAGCTGTTCTGTGCCAGCACCCCAAAAATGCTAGGGTTCATCTAGTGTTGGGATTTTCCAGGGGAAGATAATGAATGAAGATAGGAAGAAGAGAGTTGAAGCTATTTTGAGGGAATAATTCAATTACAGAGCATGAATTCTATATTGGACTCTGAGGAGAGTAAAGATAGGTATGGAGTTAAGGATGGTGAAATAGAGGTAGAATCAGTGGGTTGGGAGCTCAAAAAAATTGAACACTAGTGCCTTTAGAACAAGTTAATTTATAAGATTATGTGTAGTGATGACATGTTTGATACTGAGGCTTCAACAGTGTTACGATTTCCAGTAATGGTAATATCTAGGATGTGACCATGACAGTAGGTCACTGAAGTGGAAGGAAGGAAATTATCACTGCAGTTGTGGAGGTCAAGAACTGGAAGACCAGGAGGTACCTGTGGTTGGTAGCATGGATGTTAGGATGTTGGGTCAACACTGTGTTGTGATTGTTCTTTCTAAATGCTCATGTGATCTTAGGATGCATTAATGAAGATATAGTAAGTAGAACAAGGGAGAGGATAATTATGCTCTGTGGAACACTGGTAAGTCTTTAGTATTATATTCAATTCTATGTGCCACACTTTAAAATAGATAATGCCAAACAGGAAAGGAATCCAGGGTAAGAGAAAAGAATAGTGAAGAAAATGTAAAATGTATCATAAAAGGGATAGTTGAAGAGATTGGGGCACTTAGACTGGAAAAGAGAAAACCTTAGGGGAAACATGAGAGTTGTTTTCAAATATTTAAAGTGCTGTCATGTGGGGGAAAAAACTAGATTCATTCTGTCTAGTTTCTGAGTGAGAACTGATCAAAGACTAGGTGTTGCAGGAAGGATTATTTCAGCATGCTGTAAAAAACAAAAACAAAAACAAAAACAAAAAAACTTTTTTACAGTCAAAGTTGTCCAAAAACAAAATATATTTTCTTGGAAAACACTGAAGTGTCATCATTACAAGTGTTAATCTGGTAGGCATATTGATAAGGAGCTTCAAGAATCAGAGTTTAATGTCCTTTCATTTGGCCGCTGTCTACAGGGCATCAAAGTCCAGAACATTCTAGCATTCAAAATTACAGTTTTTAATATAGTGATGAATTCTTCCTGGTCTATGTATTTGGGTTGTGTGATCCTACTTTACTTATTTTATTTCACCTTTTCAAATATCAGTGACAAAGTGAGTGTGGTAGAGTTCAAAAATGATCAGACCTAGAATTGAAAGTGCCATATTTGAACTCTAGCTATTCTGTTTATCAGTCCCTTAATTTCACTTAACTTCACTTTTACACAGATACAACATGAGAATAATTGTTGGTTAAGGAGGCTATGAAAGTATTTTTGAGGGAAGCAGAACAGAAGATATTATAAAGGCCAATAAAAAGTTATTAAGTTTTGTATAGATTAGTGAATTTTCAAAAAGGGACTGGTGTAGATTAGATTTTCAGGACAGCATAACAAGATTCTAGTAGCTTGTAAAAGCTTTCCAAGTTTTTCTGATATTCTTACTGATGAAGATAAGCTGAAAAAACAAACAAACACAAAGACTGTAGACAAAACAATAGCCCTATTATCTACCATAAGTAATTGGTTCTTTTAATATTCCCAGCACCTGTAATAATTATTTTTTAAATCAAGATAGCCAGCTTGAGAATATTGGTTTTATGGCAATTTACAAGATGAGGCGTACCAAAGCTAAGGTAATAACGTGGTCACGTCTTCAGGCTCAGGGCCACAAGGGAGCTTTTAAATATATAGAAGATAGTAGAAAACTAACAGGCAGCCTATACCACCCTGGAGACTTTATATGATGATATGTAACTTTCTCTAGAAATCTTTCACATTTTTTACCTTGACTGTCTCTGTTACAGTCTTCCTGCACGACTTGAGAAAATGGAGAAAAAGGATTTAGAATCACTCCACCAGCAATCCAAATTAATTAAAAAAACAAGATATTTTGCATAAGTTTGTCTCAGAGGTTTAGTATTGATTTATCAGCTGGGCAGAGCCTGGATATGCCTTGGGGTTAAGAGCCCTTGACTTGTAAGTAGAATAGCTTGGGTTTGAGATCTTTTCTATTGGGCATCTTTGGCCTATTTCTTTAGTGTTCTTGAGCTTAGTGATCTTCCAACCTGGTAATAATTCCATTCTCACCTATCTTATGGTTCTAATGTGAAGATCAAAGTAGAAGGGGTAACATTTGGTGGAAGGGACTATAGGTAGACATGTACACATATGTCATTTCTTTTCATTCCCCATAGATATTCTTCAAGGAAGTTATTGATTTGCATCCCCGCCCCCAGAAATGATTACTGAGGCTCAGAAACCTATGTAACCTACCAAAGGTCACAAGCAATCACACAGCCACCTTTGAATCCTAGTTTACTAATTTCACAGCCCAAGATTTTTCCACAGCTCCAAAATGGAGCAGTGTGTGCCAGAGGTTGCAAACAGCAAAACATCTATTTGTTTCAGGAAAAACAAAAGGTTATCCCAGAAAGGGGGCATCATCTTGGTATACCACTTGGTTCTGAGGTGAATAATATTTACATAATTACAGCAATGCAAATCCTGGTTACTTATCTAACTAAAAACAGGCATATTGGGAGGACAGGATTTTAGAAGATAATGACAAAAATGAATAAACTGATAAGCGATGGTAGTAGCGTATTATTAAAAAATTCATAGATAATTACTAAACGAATTGGCCAAAACGAAGACATTCAAAGTAAGGAGCTGTACTAGGAGTGGTGGACACAGGAATAAGGAACTACTGGTTTCTGTCATAAGCTTTATATTGCTGCTGAAATTTTAAACTATATCTATGTTTTACATTGATAAACATATACAATGGAAGACCGAGAAAACTAAAAAGTTTAATGAGGTCACTTCATAAATATACTGCATTTTGTGCTGGGCTTTGGGAGCATGGTAGAATTGATCTTGTTCTGCATGTTTTCATATTCTTTTTTTTTTTAAAGGTTTTATTTATTTATTAGAGAGAGAGGAAGAAACAGCATGAGAGGGGAGAGGGTCAGAGGAAGAAGCAGTCTCCCTGCTGAGCTGGGAGCCTGATGTGGGACTCGATCCCAGGACTCCGGGGATCATGACCTGAGCCGAAGGCAGTCGCTTAACCAACTGAGCCACCCAGGCGCCCCTGCATGTTTTCATATTCTGACAGTTTGGAATATTTGGTGACTATTAAGATTTCAAACAAGTGAGGGGCTATTAAGTCCCTATGAAGAGTCTTCCTATGTTTGCAAAGTTTGAAAAACTGAGCTCTTAGATGCCAGTATTTTTTTTAACCATTGCTTAGAGTTAAAAGAGCATGTTTTTCTGTTGCACAATTTGGGTTCAGGAGAAAAGCCAGAACAGGATAAACTTGGAATTCTATAGTAAGGCTGTATGAAATCTTGGTTATGATATGTCCAGAAACACTCCCGTATTTCACTTCCTTCAATGAGGGTGCCAAACTTCATTAGGTATTCCTGGGGTTTAGGTACAACTAATGATGAAATGATGAGTGAAGTCCTTGAGGGCTGAGATTATATGACCAGGAAAAGACAAGTCTTTCCTGAATCACAGTATGAAAGTGACAGGTAAAGTATAGGGACTCACGCCGGACCACACCCAGAAAGCATAGGAGAAAGAGGCATCTTTCGCTAAAGGCATCTATTTATACTTGACGGACTGATAAAATGAAAGTATATGACAATGAAGTTTATGCTTCCTAACTTTTACGGAGAGGGTTTCCTCCATGCACGTGTGTATGTATGGAAGCATGCCCGTGTGTGTATGGTATGCTTCTATTCAAAATATTCATAGGTAAAAATGCATGACGGACTTTTTAACCTAACATGCCAAAACTTATATATCTAACTACATATTGTTCTTTGGGGAATATTTCTTCTGGAAATCTTTAACCCTGTCCTAATATTCTCCCTAATTTTAGATGTCTTTTTTTTTTTTTTTTTTTTTTGAATCGCCTCCTTTTAAAACACGTTTACCAAAGACCATTGAAGATAGGTTTTGGAGAATCCCTGATTTCTGGGAACAGCCAAAAGAATGCGGAATCAAGTTTTCTGAAGCTGAGTGAGCAACCTGAGTCATAGGTTTATGAGTAACTATGAAGTTTGATGATCAAAGGTAAGATTACATTTCTTGTTGGTCAAGCTAAAAATCCCCAAAGGAAATCCATGAGCAGGTTCCACATGTGCTTTTAAAAATGGCATCATCCTTGGGTTATGTCTTGAGTTCTTAAAAACTGATTGTTTTCAGTTGAAAAATGTAATTTTGCTAATCACAACCTAAAAAAAAATCATTGTCTAGTCACACCCTACACAGGAATCCAGAAATACTGGCAAGAAGTAAATGATATCAATATGAAAGATGAATTAAAGAGAGAAATGGCTAGAGCTAAAGAAATCAGCCAGGAGGCAGGCCAGAAGAGCAGCTTAGGTTGATAGCATGAAATGAGCCTCTGTTGGCCATTTTACCAACACCTATGGAGGGCCTCCTAAGAAATCAAGACAAGAGCCAGGGGGTAGAAAGTAAATGGTTGATGACAGTCTTTGCCTTCTTTGGTCCAGCGACTCCTGAAGAGAGATATCCTTAAACTTTATAATTAAGTGGGCCAATCAATACACTTTAAAAATTATTATTGTTATTATTATTATTATTTTGGGGGTGGTAATAGAGGAAGAGGAGGAGAGAGAAAGTGAAGACAGAAGACTGGGAGTACATAGAAATGTATGGAAAGGCTGAATCTACCCAGAGAAATTATTGTTACCTTTGAGAAAGATGAGAGAGTTGGGAAAGCAAATAATTTTGAAGAATTGGAGAAGCAGTTAATCCCATATTTCAAAGAGCTTCATTTTGAAAGGAAGATTTTTTTTTTTTTGAGGAGCTCATATTGTTCACTTACGTTTATGTTTCTAGGGTCACCTCAATACAAGAAGTTACAAGCTGAATGGCCTTTGACTTAAAGGAGCTTACTGTTTGGGGCACCTGGGTGGCTTAGTCAGTAAAGTGTCTGACTCTTGATTTCTGCTTGGGTCATATCTCAGGGTCATGAGATTGAGTCCCGTGTCAGGCTCAGAGCTAGGCGTGGAGCCTGCTGAAGATTCTCTCTCTCCCCACCCTCTGCCCCTTCTTTCCCCATCCCACACACTCTCTCTCTCTAAAAAAAATTAAAAAAAAGCTTACTGTTTAACATCAAACACATTTTTATTTCCACAAGGCTTCTAAAATAGGTACCATTATTCTTCTCATTTTCTAGATGGGAAATCTGGGGATTAGCTAATTTAAACTTGCTCAAACAATAAGTTTCAGAGCTAGAATCTGATCCCATTCTTTTTGATTTCAGAGTACAAGTCCTGGAATAACCTTGTTATAATATACTTTCTAGATTTCTTGCATTTTCTGCAAACTAAATTTCATTATACATTCCTCATATCTTTTGTAATGGAAAAATACACCAGAAGAGAAACAAACAGTTTCTAAGACTATAGATTTCAACTTAATCAGCTTGATAAAACTAATAATGAACTTTACACAACTTGTCCACATTGTCTTGAAATGAAATAAATTCAATGCTTCATTCCATGTTTATCTATAAAACACAAACTAATAATGCTTATCATTGTCATCAGTAAAATATTTCTTTAAATAAGAAGACATTCAATCAATACTAGCTATAAGACAAATACAGATTTCTAACTGGGGATTATATCAGAAAAGTCTGTGCAATTTCAGTACACTCTAAATACTATTTATTTGTCCCTGATCTGTGTACCAAACAAAATCTTAATGTTATTGCTTTTGCTTATCACTTTTACTCATAGCATCTCTTTGAACTAAGTTAATAGTACTATCTGCATGGTGCTTTCTACTTATTAAACACTTGAATTATTAAAGTCCTTCTTTATCTTTCTTAGTACCACTGGTGGCAATGTCAGCACTAATCTACCCTTCACTCCAGGTAAAAGTTACTATTTCTTTTGTTTTCCTAAAACAAAAATTACTTTGCACACAGTGAGTTAGAGGGGAGGCATAAGAATGTCCAGAGGAAGGTTAAGAGTTCCACATCCCTTCTTATGAGAAGATATTACTTTCATGGATAATCTGCATGGATAGTCTCATAACCGTAGAATCATATAGCTGGAAGAAAAATGACAGATCATCAAGTCAATGTTACACTAATACAGGAAGCCCTTCTTCAGCAATCCTGAAATAAGCTTCAGCAAGAACAACTGAAATTGGAAATTCCTGTCTTTTGAATGGCACCCGTCATCTTTGAAGATTAACTTTAACTGAATGAACATGTTTCTTATGTGATTGGAAATCAGTTTCATTGATGCTTAACTTTTTTAAGCCAGTAAGCTCAACTGAAAAAAAAAGTGGGTGCAATAGTTAACTCCTTTTGATATTTTCCCCTGGGGAAAGTGTTTTAAGAGATATTAATTATAGCTTGAGAAAAGTCTTCACAACCGTTAAAAGCAACTATTGGCAATTCATCTTCTACTCGTCACCTTCCTCATAATTATCTCAAAGTCATGAAGTTTATATTTCTAAGACCAATGGCATGCTATTTTAGGACTGTACCCAAGAAAATGATTTTAAGAAGTAGCACTGATCTTGTATTTGCATTTGTATGAAATTAAAACTAAAGACGGGTTTAAAAAAATACTGGAGGTATACCCAATCTGATATTTCATGGTAATGCTGTCAGAATTTCAAAGGTTTCTTACATGTTTAATGAACCACCTCACATGGTGTTTAAACGTTTTTCACCTTTTTAACAAGGCTTCACAGATATTATGAAATTGACATGATCTGTTAAGAATTAATGTAGCAATTTGACATACTCTTGAAATTTCAAGCATAGTCTAATTATTAAGCAAGTTAAAAAAAAAAAAAACCCTGAAGATTATGCAAAACCATTCCTAAAGCTGGAAAGGGAGATTCTTAAGCATTATTTCAATATGCAAGCTTTCGTTTCCATAAACCTGAACAAAAGCATTGTCATTGTCATTTAATCTGTTTCTGTTAGCCTGGACAATGGGCCACAGAATGAATTAGACACTCTGTGGAACATCCGGTGTTGGTTTTAAGGTCAATGTGGATCATTTGAACTATCAGTAAAAACGATGAAAAATTACAGTTTTAGATATAGTTTTAGTTGTTCTACATTGTGTGTGTGTGTGTGTAAATACGGGGTAGTGGCTTTAAGAAGCAATGAGAAGAGTTGGGGATGATAAAGCTAATTAGATCAACCCATCTGGATGATTTAGTCTCCTATGAGTGTTTCTTGCCCTGAATCATCTGGCTTGTCTGTCTAAGGGCTAATCACAACCTCTTTCTACATTCTTTGCCTCCTAGACCCAGCCAGACTCGTCATGCAGTTGGTTGTAGCTTTGGCTCAGAACTATTGGCTCAGCCATTGTGCTACAGCGATCCCCAAGAGGGTTTGTGGGACACAGGGTTTTCAGTGCTAAACCTGGGACAGTCCTGCATGTTGGTGCTGTCAGAAGCCAAGCATGTTTGCTGCTTTTTATGGTATCTGCTTCAGGTCTGCTCTTCTGAATCACAGAATTTCAACTGAAATCAATTCTTTATTTTACTGAAAAATATATTACCTTACAATAAGAATATAGAAGTCATTCTCTATTTAAAAGCAAACAGAGAAAGGGAGAAGCCGAGGAAGTCTCTGTATTTCATCTGGCCATCTTTTTCCCTGGGAAAACTTGTGGATCATGAGGCAGTGGTCATTGCTCCGTTCATCCTGATGCAGTATTTGATTAAACAAATCATGCTTGGCAAAGGTTGTGAACCCACCTAAATCATCAAACAGCACCAACACAGTAAGCCGCATTTTGAAGTGTGTGTCCCATCTCAATACCCCCTCCCAGCCCAATATTCCAGTTTCTGCTCTGGGTAGGTAGCCTGTAAATAAACAAAAGGTTGCGGCAGGCATATGTGAGGAACAAATAAATAAATAAATAAATAAATAAATAAAATTCTTTTGGAAGGTTTCTGTTTTCTTCGTTTTCTTATTTTCTCCCCTCCTTTAAATAGGTCGTTCATTTTATTTTAATGGTCATGTCTCGGATCCAGCAGGCAAACCTTTCTTACTGATGGGGTCTCTACTTAACCGGTGTCTCTGTCATCAGCCTGACCTTGCAGCTCTCTCTAGAGCCATTATACCCTGGGCTCTGGCTTATTTTCATACAGCAGCCCCCTCTGCTTGATCCCACTTCATCTACTTCACGGACACAGACATTTGTTGGGCTTATTAGCTCAGCGGGAGCCTTATCATATTTTGTATCTGAGGCTGTTGGAGATGTCAGGAGATGGAAATGCTGTGTAGCTTTTTATCCTCCTTTCTTTCACTTCCTCCTTGAGCCCAACACTGCATTTGGATTCAGGACTCTCTTCTACTAGCTGCTGAGATCTCTTTAAATATGTCGAGCTTTGCCATCTGTACCAATAACACTGCAAAGGCTTAGCCATGATTAGGCTGTCAAGATTTATTAAGTTAAAAAGTATCAAAGTTTCTTGCTGCAACCCCAGACCTTTTAAGAGTCTACCTTCTTTGGAGTCCCTTCCCCCTCCTCTCTAACATTACAGTCAACGTGCTTTGCTTGACCTTGACCAACATCTGCACCCAGGGAACGCTAATGAATTTGGGCCAATTCATCTCTAAACTACAAATTTAATCAAGCTGACGTGCCAGGGAAAGTGGACTATAATTAACTTCTAGCATTTTAGGTAATCTGTAAATTTTCATGAATTTTACCTGATAGGTTTTTACCACGCTTAACATTTCAGTTTTCTTTAAGAAGACACAATGTTAAGCTAATAATGCATATTTAGTAGCTAATTTTCAGTATTAGAGAAGTGAGTGTGTGTATGAGTGTATTCTTAATTTTAGAGTCATACTGAAATTAAGTATCAGTCTTTGCTATGCAATAACAACCCACACAAACTGCAAAGCTGTTACAAGTTTATTCCATTGTTTTGTTTGTTTGTTTTGCAGGTATCTATTGTAATCATTTTAATAAATTCACACAAACATGGATGTATACGATTATAAATGAGTTGTGAAATCATGTACTTAACCGTTTATCATTTGACCATCACACTATTAGAGAATGGGTAGTATCATTCTTGTAAGATGTTATTGCATTTTGTTGTTGTTGTTGTTACTTAAACAGGAATGTCTCTAATTTGACAGAAACTCCCATGGTCCCAAATGAATTGAGCAGTTCCCATGGATTCATTTATTAAGTCATTAATTATTCTCAGCTCAAATCATAATCCAGTTTGTCCTTAATAAACCTATACATGATGTCTGTGCAAGTTTGTTAGAGAAAGTAAGTCTGCATGTGTTTGTCACTAAATTAGAATGATACAATCTTCAAAAATGTTGTCTTTATTTCACTTCTATTATGTCTCTACTGGTGCTGTGTTTGAAAATGAGAACAGTGGCATATAGTACAAAATCTTTAATTTTCAAAGTACTTCGTATTGCAAGAAAAAAACATAACAGCATTTTATTGCCATTTAATATCCTATTTTCTAGAAACAAATCCAAAATTTAAGCGTGCTTTTTTATGAGCGGTACATGGTAAGTGTCGAAACATGTTTGGTGCCATAATGAACATAGAAAAAAAATCTGTACCAATTTTCCAATAACTGCTTCCAAAAATAAAGGAAATTAAAACTAAACTGAATTCAAGGAACACATTTTTAAGTATTGTGTTCTTCAGTGAAGAAATTTCCAATTCATGTCATAGAAAACTCTATTGATCACACAGTTTTAAACATGATACACATAAGGGCTAATCTCACATGTCTATACTGGCTAGGAAGAATTCAAATTTTAATTCAATATTTGCATATGATTTATTATAATATTGTTGAAATGCGTTTTAGTCTTAGTGATGTGCTTTTTACATGACAGAAAATTTTGTTAGAACTTACCTGAGGACCATAACACATATAACTATTAATCTTGTATGACAAAATTTTGGTCATTTGGAAGAAATGGAAGTTTCAATGATGCAATCGGAATAGTATATTCTAATAAAATATTTATTTAAAAATACTTTTTTGGAGTTAAACCTAATTGTGACAATAAAAAAATCTAGGATATTCCTTTATGCTTTTAGCAACTGTTAAAATCCTCTCAATTTTTTTCAAGAGTTAACTTTTGTTCATTCAATAAAAATAATATTATTTTCTTTTAATTTCGAAAAGAGGTATGCCAAGAATGGAACTGCTCACCTACCATTCACCTTTAAATCTTTAATGAGTTCATTTAGCCAAGACCTCCGTAATCAAATTTTATCTTGTGGCAACGGATATCAAATAACAAGTAAAAAACTGTGTGTTTTATTTTATTCCTTTTCAGTAGTTACGTTGTTAGTATCTAAATAAAACATTCCTTCATTTAATGTTCTTCTTCATATAAAGAGCTTTAGGTAAATGCATTTACTAACTTATGTGAGAAATTGAAAAATGAGGTGCCGGGTGCCTGGGTGGCTCAGTTGGTTAAACGACTGCCTTCGGCTCAGGTCATGATCCTGGAGTCCCAGGATCGAGTCCCACATCGGGGGGGGGGGGTCCCTGCTCAGCGGGGAGTCTGCTTCTCCCTCTGACTCTCCTCCCTCTCATGCTCTCTGTCTCTCATTCTCTCTCTCTCAAATAAATAAATAAAATCTTAAAAAAAAAGAAAAAAGAAAAATGAGGTGCCAAATTTTGAGAAAACTTTCTTTAACTTGAACCATACATTTTTGGTAAGGTGGTATTAACAATGGAGGCAATCATTTTTTTTTAATTCCTCCTTTATGGCTTTGTTCACAAAATCACATTGTTCTATTAAAGGTACAAAAGAATGTAAATGGTAGGAATGATGTCAAGTAGGTAAGCGTAGGAGATGGAGAGTTTGTTTGTTTGTTTCCATTTTGTTTCCTTGATTTTATATGTTTTGGTTTTAAAGCCCTAGTCTGGGATAAAAATTGCGTGGAAGAGAAAAATTCTGTGTTAAATGGCACCAAAATTAAATTAGAGATTCTGGTGGAGTGAAAAACATGTTACATTTATAAGGTCTGCAGGTGCTATATTAATGTCATCATTCTCACTCAATTGGTGGATAACCCTAAAATGCCTAAGGAATTACTAAAGATGTTCCAGGTCTAATGTAAACAGTAGACTTGTGCTTTCTAGAGATTTTCATATGTAGAAAAATGTCTTACTTGGGTTTGTATTTGTTTAATATTCACTAAGGAGTCATGTATAACTGGCTGGGAAACACCGATAGGGAATCCCTGATAGTGTTTCTGTTTCTATAGATGGATTTTTTTTTTTTCTGGTCTGTGGGTGCTATTTACATGGCATGGTCCAAGTTATCTGAGTGGGGGCTATTAAGGCTGAAAGCAATGTAAGCAAAAATCTCTGTTATTTGCATGCTAACAGGAATGACAAAAGGTATTGCTATAGTACATTCCCGTGTATGGCACTGTCACATACCTTTTCTCATTTGATCCTTACGAAAATTTTGTAAAATGTTGAAGATCTTCAAGATGCCTTACAAAATCAAAAGCAGGAAGTCCAGCGTCACATGGAGGTGTGTGTTCAGGTCTTGCCTCTAGCCCTAGTTTATTTAACCTGTCTAGGGTTAAGTATCATCCTCTATACTCAGGATAAACATTGCTAGGCTTAAACATGCTAAAGTGTGTAAAGCATTTACATAGCGTCTGGCATGCACATTAGCCGCTCTCATTATTTGAAGACTGGGACCATGTATTTTTGACTTTGTTCTCTCAGCTCCTTGTTTAGTACCTAGTAGAGTGCATAGAAGTCCAGTGGATGTTTGTTGAGTAAATGAATTTTAAAAAGTTAAAACTGAGAGTAATAGAGTCAAATGATTTATTTAAGCTTTTGCAGCTGGGAAGCAGCAGACCTGAGAATCAAGTCCATGTTTCCTAAAGTCCAAGGTTTGCCTTGTTGGTTGCTTGTGCTGGGGAATGTAACCACCGCCCTGCCTTCCTATCTTAAGGGGTGGTATTACCCTTTACCAATGAATCCACTGATCACTGCATAACCTTTTTACTGCCCCAGCATCTGCACCAAAGATATCTAGTAGCTGTTTGCTGTTTCAAATCTTCAGCAAAGAATAAAATCCAGCAGGAAATTATAAACACCCAAGCACATAGCCCAAGAAGTTGCTCAAACTTATGCCATAGTGACGCATATACTACCAACTTTGCTTCCAGCCTTCCTGCTCTGATAAATGTAGATGTATTATAAGGACTTTTCAAAATAATCCTTTATATAGAACACATCATGCTCTTAAAGAACAAGAAAAGAATCTCTATTTGGTTATAAAACCACAAGAGCCAGAAGCATGTGTGTTATTTCACATTGTGGGAAAAGCTTAAGATTCCTAAGGCACTTGTGCCTGGAACCCCACATACAGAAACCAAACCTTAAGGAGAATTTGGGGAGCCACAACTCCATAAACATAAACACAGCATCAAGATAGTAGACACTTTAAGGCCAATCACCCTCAGGATGGTATACAACAAAAAACAGCGACGGTATTAACAACAACAAGACTCACTACCATCAACGGCAACGAAACCAAAAAATAAAACAAAACCATGCAAGAAAGAAAACAAAGAAGCAAGGAACCTGAAAATTTCAGTCATTGTAATCTCCTTAAGATGAATTTCTCTTTTATTTTCATGTGATTTACTTGGAAAATACAATTTTATTCATAATCCTTTCCAGTATTTTTTAAAGCTAAACTTCATATGATCAAGACAGTCAGTTAAAATGATCACTTGAGTAGAGATGAAGAGCTCTCATGGAATTCTCAATATACAACACACAAAAATTTTTTTTTACTCTAGTCATACAATTCTAGCAAAGTACCTATAGTGCTGATTAAATCAACCAGAGATTTAAGCATGTAGAAGAAATATCTATCTTTTTATATAGGATGACTATAAACTGCTAGATTTGAAAATCTTTATTAGAAGAAAGGGAAAGACCTATCTTTATGGTTGCTCCATCTTTTATTCAAAGATGGGAGCCAGCAAGATACTGAGAGAGGAGGGAAAAAAAAGGGTTGACTCCATGCTATGTGTTCAGCAAAAAGTGCTTTGGACCAAAAATAATAATAAAAGGTCACAGTTCAAATTAAACTGCCAGGCAGTCTCTACATGACCTGCTCATTATATATTTATTGTTTCTTGACTATGGAAAAATGATCATTATCATCATGGTTTTCACCTGGCTTTCAAAAATGAATGCACATTATCTTTTGCATTATCTAAATAGAACAGGCTATGTTCCATGCGGTTGCTAAACTTAAAATGATAGAATGTTCATTTAGCCCGTCTGTCTTACTCATTTCTTCTCCCCCCCCCCCCCCCCCCCCCCCCCTTTGCCTTCTGTTGGGAGGGAAGAAAAGGGGAGACGGTCTTTTTCCTTTGGCAGGCTGGTAAGCAAGCAGTTTCAGCAACCAATGCCGGTGTCATGAGTCAGCAAGACACATTTACCGCTTTCTTGGAGAGGGGCTAACTCGATTACCCCCCAGGGCTTTAACCTCCTCTGGCACAGTGCCCCAGGAGTTTGACCAGGTCCCCAAACCTCCAGCCAAGGTCCAATCTCACAGCTCTGTGGAGCCTCCTACAATGTCTGCAATACCACACAGAACACTTGTTTATATGGCTAAACGTGGTCTCTCATTTCCCACTTAGAGCTGATGTTTAAACAAAAAAAAAAAGCGTTAAAAAAACAAAACAAAACAACTAAACTTCCAATTTCCAAGACATGCACTAAAAATGAAAGTGACAAATATGATTTTAAAGTACTTCATTGTACACTTGCATCTATTGTCGTCAACCCAAATTGAAAAAAACACAGGTGTTTTGCAATATGCAGCTTAGGTCTGACATCTAGTTTTTTGATGTTCAGGGTTAAATTTAAATCCACATGGCCTGGTTACCAATCTCCACAGTTGCACCCAGGCAGGACTAGGAAAGATTGATGATTGAGATTGCGAGATTAATCCTGTAATGTTTACAAGACTCCTGAGCTGAAACCTGGTTGGTCATATCATGCTACCCAGAGAAGGCCGCTTGGCTTGCCGGGGTAATTTCTTCTGATGCAGTAAATAACTAAGCATAATGAAAATACTCTGATGTATTCCACTGCCTGATTGATGCTCTGCATGGGATACGGTAAAAGCAGTGCACTTCCTATCACAAATTTACATATACAAACCAGCAGAAGACGCATGATAATGTCAGCATCCTGCAGAAGCCCTGGGATGCTACACAGTTTTATAGCAGTTATGAATTACTGTTGACCTTTCTGGCCTCTCCTACCAGTGTGCTAGACTTGAGCATATTGAAAGTCATCAGTCTGAAGCAGTCATTCTTTACATAATTATGGCTATTTGTGTGGGGGGAGGGCAGTGTTTCTTTTATTGTTAAGAATTAGCATTAAGGGATAGCACTGCTGTGACCTAGGACCGTCTCTGATGCTTTATATACATTTTAATAAAAGCAGGAAAAGGACACTGAAAATACTTCAGCATATTTTCCAAACACAATCATACCAAAACAGAAAGGCTAACTGCTTTTCAGTATTTCGTTAAGCATCAGAGAAACACAATCCTGGCAGCTCGTATTCATTTTTTTTTCTTTTTAATGTAATGGTTCTCTACGACACTTAAGCCAAATTTGCTTGTTGTGTTTTGTGTACCTGTGAACTGGAAAACTAGTTGGTGAGACAGAAGAAGACTTTTGAGTCCATATATAGATTAAATTTTTGAATTGGTGTGGATGTATTACTGCACGCAGCGCCATACTTCATACTAAATATTTGAATAATCAGGCTTTCAGAACATCACTAAATGCAGCTCCTTATTATCATTTGCATCTTAATGTCCTTAAAATTATTACACTAAGGGAAATGTTTTTGATACATTACAGCATTTCCTCTAAATGTGTGATTATGTTAATGAGTTTTCAATCAGTATCCTAGCCTGACACCGTAAGAAAATTTATGCAAAGTTCATACCCTGTCAGGGCCTTTAATCAGGACCATTTATTAGAGCCCTGCCTTCTTTGATGGTTGTTGCTGCCTTTATTAAATATACTGACTTGGCCATCTGAAGAAAAGGACAATAAAAGGTTACTGGGATGAAAGCATGAATGCTATTTGCTCATGTTTCCTTTATAGACACTTCTTCAATAATTAAGGAAGAGCTTTCTTTGGCCTTTAGGCGTTTGAAGTGCATATCAAACAGAACAGTTCTTGTTTTTATGAAATACGTAATACCTACATTTAGTCTTAAACACAAGTAAACTAACTTAGAGTCTGTAAGCACAGGAACACACACACACACACACACACACACACACACACGTAGTTTTTTTTTTCCTCTACCAAGAACAATCACAACAATCTGGTCAAATATGTGACGTTACGTCACTGGATTTTTTTTTCCTAAGGAGACCAGATATGCTTTAAATCATATAGAAAATAATTAAATTAAAACTGCTGCCCCTGTTTTTCCTGATTAAAGGTAGATAGCTTTGGCTTTCCTATTCTTCCATAGGGGACTTAGGCTGGGCTGTGGTTCTAGTATATTAACGAGTTGTGAATTTGACAAAACAGCTTTCAGTAAAAGAGGTGTGTTTTTTAGCCTCTGCCATTAGCACTAGTGACTTTCAATTAGTTAATACACTGCCTATAAATTTATACAAGGGTTGAAACTGACATGAACGGTACCATTTTTCTGGATTACATGCAGAGAAAAACAAAACAAACAGAAGCCCTAGCTAAGCAGTATTGACAACCTGGGGTTTGGATACAAATTCAATATGAGAAAACAGACTCACTTCAGTGAAATACAAATAAACAACAAATTCTGTTTTAACATGTCTAAATAGGAAGGAGGTGACTGACAGACTTGGGTCTCCTAGGAAAGCCATTAGTTGAGAACTTGATAGGAAAACGTTTGATTTGAATGCACGTGGCGTTTCCCCTCAGGGGGTGAACTGAGTGGTACAGGGGGATTCACAGGCACCCTTTCACTGAACATGCCTGCTGGGCCCTACCTTAGAAAATGAAATCTGTAGGGTCTCCTAATACTAGCAAGTGTATAACTCTATCATCAATTTGGAAGGCATAGTAATTATAGTTGTCTGCTGATTGCTCATTTTCTTAACTCCCTTACATCGAACTCTCTTTCCTTCTATCCACATTTTAGAGGCAATTTTATAACTAGAATTGTGTCTGCCTTCACGTAAAAATTAGTTTTTGGGTTCACGTTATTTGTCGATTGCAAAAAATATTCACATCCCTCCTAAGGCAACTTCGAACATGTTTATTTAAAAGAAGATGACTTGTTGTCTAAGAGTTGGTAAGTGAATTAATTATGACGCACTTCCTAAATTTTTTCTCTCCCCATTTAACATGGCTATCCATATCTACCTATTTAAGTGTAGGAACAGCAACTGCTAAGTCTATAATATCGTACATGGAATCGCTCTGATTTTTTTGACTGGTGATGCCTATTATACTTGCCGTGTGAAAACATAAGCCTCATATAGACAGGATGCTAATTCACTAATTTGGATTTTTAAAAATACAAAAAATAGGTAAAGTGAATTGTTGGCTATATTGATTATTTTTTTGGACCCAGAAATTCATAGTAACAAAAGTTATAACATTAGTCATGCTATAAATTTGAGCAGTGGTGCACAAAAGAATTGGCATTTAAAGGCATTCTGAGTTAATCACATTTACGTAGGAATGAAATTAGTTTAAAGAAAATCTTAGTAAATGAACCCTTTGACATCAGCATTGTGTTTAATTTTATGCATGTGTTTCTGATATAGTGCATCATGTAACAATCATTTTCTCTGACTGCTGGTCCATCTGTAGCCCCTTCCCCCTTACCTTCACCCTGCCAACACACACACACACACACACACACACACACACACACACACACACACACCGGCTAATCGCATGAATCAAGACGTGTTTACTGGTTTGTAGAAAGAAATATATAGAATGCATCTCCAAGCACATCATAACAGCCCATATCACGTCTCTGTTATTATCTTCAATATATTATTATAGAGTACTGAATTATTATTTCACTTATTTGGGGGTTAGGAATATATATGTCTTTGGTTTTATCAAATAAAAAGGAATATGGCACTTCAATTCACAGGGAAGGATGCAGAGAGCATACATGAATATTAAAACTAATAAACCTTGCCAACAAGATATATATTTTTGGCATTAGGTATTTATTCGGACCACTCTGTATATCTGAGCAAATATTCAGAATATTTCTAAATATGTACGTGGAGAGGGAATGCATGTACACAGAGCTTCTCCTCTCCCTTCCCCCTCCCACATGCTGGAGTCTTATGAGGTGAACAATAAGAATGAAAATCAGCTCCTGCAAAAGGCAGGAGCAATCCCATGATTCCATCGGAACCAATCACTTAACATATCATTCATAATGCTAGCCTGCTCCCATCATCCTTGCCCTGTCAGGAGTATCTTTCTTCATTTTCTTCTGCTCCTCAGTTCCAAGAAAGTGGAACCACTGTATCATTTACTGTCCACAACCTAAGCTGCTGATTTAAGGGTTGATTTGTTATTTTCCATAATGTCCTGTACAATTCTTTTTGATTTCAATGCAAAGTTTAAGTTGGAGAAAAGCCTTGGATAATTTTGACAGTGGAAGGTTTGGATAAGATTAAATTTATCTATCGCTTTGGATTGCTCTATATGGTTTTAGGCATTTTAAAAGATTTAAATAAGTGTTTTATGGTAAGTGGTCCTTTTCTCATTCGAGACTGTTATACACTAAGTGAACAAAACAAATGACCTCAGATATCTTTAGCACAAGTTAAAGGAAATCTTTCTTATCACTGAAAATTGGTGACTCAAAACTGTCTATAATGAGAAGGAAAAACATTTATTCACCATATCCTGAAATAGTTATGGTCCCATTATGTCTAACAAGGCCTCCTGAAGGCAAATTCGTTATAATTTGTATCCTTTCTTATTATTTTTCACAGTGGACAGTGATGACTCTCTGACTTAAAACCTAATCACCAGTGCCTATTAAATTTGGGTTTATACGTTGCTGAAGGTAGAACTGATTATCATAGCGAATGAAATACTTGTCTGGCCTATTCCCAGAGGGCAAAAAGTCATTCTTCAAGGTGATGCATCTCATTTGAGGAATACATTAACAATTGAAGGCAGTTAAAAATACATGTGAACTCCCAGTCAGGCAGATCTGAGGTTGACCACATATATTTACAGGCTGACTCTTGCCTCATTCAGGGAGGAAAACTGTGATATGGAAGGCTGATTCCTGCAACACACCATACTTTCATTTACAGCTCTCATGTAGCACGTGGATCATGTATGCTTAGCAAATATATAGATTCTTAACACTCTGTATAGGTTTGGTATGCTTTTGTACACATTCAGGTTATAGAAAAATTATTAGAAAGGAGAAATCCCAGCCGCATGAAAAGTCAACATTTTTAATTAAAATAAATCTCTCATTTCAAAAATGTACTATGACTCAAACGATATCAATGCAGTTGTATAAGCATGGGTCCAAAAGCTTACCAGAAAATGCATGAGGCCTAAATTATTTAAAAGACAGAATTATTGGTAACATAGAACAGGTTGGATAATGATTTTCTAAATTAGATTGGCATCCACAGTCAAAGAGATAAGATGTGATATGATTAAAAGCTACCAATGTCCGTTAACATGCTTTTGCATTTTCAATTTGCGATTTTTTTGGTACAAAAAAATACCAGAATTTGAAAGTGAAATTATAACTCACTAAAATGAAGAGATGATTCAAACTTAACGATATACTTTTCAGTCTTTATCACTCCTAAAATAGTCTAAAGAAATCCAAGAGTCTTCATAGTTTTCAGATACATATTGCTTTAAATGCCAATAAACCACAAATAAATACCAGTAATAAACTAATTTACCAGTAAGTTAATTTATAAAAAGCAAAAATTTGTATTAAAAAAGTAAAACCGTACATTTATTCGTAGGGTTCGGAGCCTCCCATAGCAAAAAAAAATATATGTATAGCAATTTTTCTGAATGCTTTTTTCATGCATTAGCTCAATTAGTTACCACAAGGACTCTGGGAGTATGGACAGAGATGTCCCGTTGGTGTGCAAACTGATTTTCAGAGAGGATATGCAACTCATCCAACACCCGGAATCCAGAACATAGCAGGGCTGGGACTCGAGATCTAATCTTTGGACTTCTGGTTCAGTGCTCATTCTTCTAAACCACACTGCTCTTTTTTCATCAAGTAAAGAGACTGTGAATATATCTCACTCTGTATGATGTATAGGTTTATTGGGAGAGTGACACAACAGAGCAGTGAAGTGCAAACCATAGAAAGGAAGTCATGCATAAAGCTGTATAAGAAATATGTATATTGAAGTCCCATTTCATGAAGGTACTAGGGCCATGTGGTTTTCTCTTTTATTTATGAGCACATTGTTATTCCTGTATTATTATTACTATTATTGTTTACCTTCTCTGATATGCCATATTGTTTTAAATAAATTGTGCCACAGGCAGCATGGAACATGAATGGTGCACTTTGATTAAAAAAAGGAAAAAGGAGCATTATCGAGGCTCACGTGCTAAGCTCCTCCCTTGCCACAACCTGAGGGCATTCCAGGTTCATCATGGAGGGAATGCATTTCTGTCTCTAAGGAGGGCATCCTTTTCAGCTGTGTTGTAAAAGCTGTGACCAGAAATGGCAGTGATTGAGGATTTGAAGAAGTGAGGGAGATAGAGCAAACAACCACAGGAGCCCACGTTGCCCTGAATGAAACCTACTGGTTTGACATTCTGTTTGAATCGATTTTGAAAAGCCTGACATTTCCTAATTCATTTCGAAGTCATTAAAAGGAATATAAAAATTACAAAATAAAAAGGAAAACTACTAGAAAGGATATGTAAAATATCTTCAAATATGATATTCTTGGCCATTTCTATTTTTCAATGTGCATTCAAATCTGATTCTTATGATATTTCAGTTTCCTTTGAATAACCAGATGTTGGATGTTATACCATTTGCCTGTTAATTTATAATATTAAAGCATTTCAGTTAATAATTAATTTTTAGTTTAAAAAGGTTATTAGGAAAATTGATCATACCATTTTACTTCCTAAATTAATTTATAAAGCAATATTATATTAATAACGTGACTTATTTTGAAAAATAAAATTAGAAGTACTTAAGAAGGATTTTGTTTGAAACATGGTTAACCAAAGATAATCTTTACAGATAAAGAAAGGCAGTGTAGCACATCCCTGAAGAATATGGCCTCTGGAGTCAAATGCCTGCATTCAAATCCTGCCATCAGGCAGGATCTCTGTGAGTTGATTTTCTGATCTATAAAATAGAGGAAAGTATAAAATCCTATTCCATAGGGTTGTTGTGAGGATTACATGCAAATGCTTAGAACAGGGCCTAGAAAATATAAAGTACTCAATATGTCTTAACTTTTCAAGAAAGATCCAGGTACATCTCGTTTTACTGTACTTCATTTTATTGTACTTCACAGATGCTATGTTTTTGGCACATTGAAGGTTGTGGCCACCCTGCATGTAGCAGGTCTGTTGGTCCCATTTTCCCACCAGCATCCGCCTACTTTTGTGTCTCTGTGTCATGTTTTTTGGTAATTCTCACAATCTTTCAAACTTTTTCACTATTATTAATTTTTTTATGTGTGGTGATCTGTGATCTCTGATGTTGCTATTATAATTTTCTTGGGACACCACGAACTGCTCCACCAACCAGCCGTTTTCCATCTCTCTCCCTCTCTTCCGGCCTCTCTATTCCCCGAGACATAACAATATTGAAATGAGGCCAGTTAATAACCCTACAATGGCTTCTAAGTGTTCTAGTGAAAAGAAGAGTTGCATGTCTTTCATCTTAAATCAAAAGCTAGAAATGATTAAGCTTAGTGAGGAAAACATATCAAAAGTTGAGAGAAGCCAAAAGCTCATCCTCTTATGCCAAATGGTTAGCCAAATTGTGAATGCAAAGGAAATGTTCTTGAAGGAAATTAAAAGTGTTACTCTGGTGAAAACACAAATGATAATAAGAAAGTGGAACAACCTTATTGCTGACATGGAGAAAGTCTGAGTGGTCTGGTTAGAAGATCAAACCAGTCACAACAGTCCCTTAAACCAAAGCCTAATCCAGAGCAAGGCCCTGACTCTTTTCAATTCTATGAAGGCTGAGGGAGGTGAGGAAGCTGCAGAAGAAAAGCTTAAAGCTGGCAGAGGTTGGTTCATGAGATTTAAGAAGCCATCACCAAACATCAAAGTGCAAGGGGAAGCAGCCAGTGCTGATGTGGAAGCCGCAGCGACTTCTCCAGAAGATCCAGCTAAGGTAATTAACGAGGGTGGCTACACTAAACAACAGATCTTCACTGGAAATGAAACAGTCTTCCACTGGGAGAAGATGCCATCTAGGACTCTCATAGCTAGAGAGGAGAAGTCAGTGCCTGGCTTCAAAGTTTCAAAGGACAGGCTGCCTCTCTTGTCAGGAGCTAATGCAGCTGGTGGCTTTAAGTTGAAATCAATGCTCACTGACCATTCCAAAAATCCCAGGGCCCTTCAGAATTATGCGAAATCTACTCTGCCTGTGCTACAAAAATGGAACAACAAAGCCTGATTGACAGCACATCTGTTTATAACATGGTTTATTGACTATTCTAAGCTCACCTTTGAGACCTACTGCTCAGAAAAAAAGATTTCTTTCAAAATATGACTGCTCATTGACAATATGCCCGGTCACCCAAGAGCTCTGATGGAAATGGACAACACGGTTATTGCTGTTTTCATGGCAGGTAATACAACATCTATTCTGCAACCCATGGACCAAGGACTAAGTCTGACTTTCAAGTCTTATTATTTGAGAAATACATTTGGTAAGGCTGTAGCTGCCATACATCCTAATTCCTTTGATGGATCTGGGCAAGGTAAACTGAAAACCTCCTAGAAAGGAGTCACTATTCTAGATGACATTCAAAGCATCTTCTGTCATGGGAAGAGGCCAAAATATCAACATTAACATGAGTGTGGAAGAGGTTGATTCCAACCCTCATGGATGACTTTGAGGGGATTCAAGACTTCATTGGAGGAAGTAACTGCAGATGTGGTGGAAATAGCAAGAAAACTAGAATTAGAAGTGGAGCCTGAGGATGTGATTGGACTGATGCAACATCATGACAAAACTGGAATGGATGAGGAGATTCTTCTATTCATGAGCAGAAAAAGGTGTTTCTTGAGATGGAATCTACTCCTGGTGAAGATGTTATGAAGACACTGTCATGATTGTTGAAATGACAACAAAGGAATTAGAATATTACATAAACACTGCTGATAAAGCAGTGGCAGGGTTTGAGAGTATTTACTGCAAGTTTGAACATGTGTCAAATGCTATCAAACAACATCAGACTTTAAGGAGAAATCTTTCATGCAAGGAAGAATCAGTCGATGCAGCAAACTTGATTGCTGTCTTATTTTTAGAAATTGCCACAGATGCCCCAACCTTCAGCAACCACTACGCTGATCAGAAGGTAGCCATCAACATCAAGGTAAGACCCTTCACCAGCAAAAAGATTACAACTCACTGAAAACTCAGACAATGGTTAGCATTTTTTGGCAATAAAATATTTTTTAGTTAAGATATATATATGTATATATATATATATTATCCATATATCTATTTTTTTAGGTGTAATGCTATTGCACACTTAATAGACTACAGTATATCGCAAATGTAACTTATATATGCACTGGGAAGCCAAAAAACTCATTTGACTCACTTTATTATAATATTTGCTTTATTGTGGTCTGGAATGAGACCTGCAATATCTCTGAGGTATGCCTGTACATTTGAATGGTGTTATAATATAATTGAGCCCAAGGTAGTCTTGTCCCAAGAAAGGGTAGGAGTTTTAGAGATTCTAGAAAGAAGTGCAGTTCAAGCAGTTTATAGTGAAAGGAGTAGGAAATCGGTTTTAGCTCTGAAGACAGGCAAACACTGTGAAGCTTTGCCTCTTATTAGATGTATAACTTTAAATTTATGTGTCCTTTTAAAATAAAAGGTTTATTTATTTGGGAGAAAGAGAAAGAGAGAGAGCATAAACAGGAGGGGCAGAAGAAGAGAGAATCTCAAGCAGACTCCGCACTGAGCAGGGAGCCCCATGTAGGGCTCGATCTCACAACCCTGAGATCACGACCTGAGCCAAAACCAAGAGTTGGCCACTCAACCCACTGAGCCACCCAGCCACTCAACCTGCTGAGCCACCCTGAATTTATGTGTTCTTAAGCCTGCTGCTCTATCTGTAAAATGAATACTATTGTACAGGTCTTTATTTTTTTCTTTTTTGCAGATAAGGAGAGAGACATCAATATAAATAATTAACAAGTGCCTGGAGACAGTAGGCTTTTAAGATATGGTTGTTGTAGTGTTGGTGGTGGTGGTGCTTAAAGAGGGATGTGGTACAAATGGGCCAGGAGGAGAGGTGTGCTAGAGATACAGGGCATAGAACACAGCACAATCATTTGCAGAACTGAAGCTAGGGATTTGGTTAGATCTAGCAGTGCAACCCGTTGAGGCTCAATCTATCTCAACTCAGTTGTTTTCCTGAGGCCAAACAGCCCAAAGGCAGTGGTGGAGTGATTATGGGCCAGCACCAGGGATAGCTCCCAGTAATCCTCTAAAAGGCAAGCAATTTGTGTTCTCCCAGTTCCTGCTTGGGTTTTCAAAGGCTAGCTTCTTCCTTCCTTCCTTCCTTCCTTTCTTCCTTCCTTTCTTCCTTTCTTCTTCTCTCTCTTTCTCTCTCTCTCTTTATTTCATGATTTATTTTAGAGAGAAAGAGAGAGTGAGGGGGAGGGGAAGAGGGAGAAGAAGAGGGAGAGAATATCCAGCAGACCCCTCGCTGAGCATGGGGCCTTAGTGGGGCTCAATCTCATGACCCTGAGATCATGACATGAGCTGAAACCAAGAGTCGGATGCTCAATTGACTGAGCCACCCAGGCATCCCAATGGTTAGTTTCCTTTTAAGACCATTTCCAATTTCTTTTTTTAAAAAGATTTTATTTATTTATTTATTTGAGAGAGAGCACAAGAAGGGGGAAGTCAGAGGGAGAAGCAGACTCCCTGCTGAGTGGGGAGCCTGACGCAGGCTTGATCCTGGGACTCCAGGATCATGATCTGAGCCAAAGGCAGCTGCTTAACCAACTAAGCCACCCAGGCACCCCACCAATTTCTTGATGAAAACCAAGTCAGGTCCCTCATCCACCCATGAGCCTCAGTAATGATGAGATGATAACTTTGGTCTGCACTAGATGGGGCCAAGGTGGATAGGTTTCTCTCTGACTGGATGAGAGTTGTTGCTTAAGCATTTTCATAATTCTTTTGGTTATCTTATTCCTTTAAGTTGGTAGATTCTTAAGGCCAATGTCACACAGGACACTGTTGTGTTAGGGTCTGTTTTTAGGTATTTTGCAAATATTATGTAACCAATAATAAAGTCAGCCAATCCTGCAGTTTACCAATGATTTACATTTTAAAATAAACAAAATGTTTTTGAATGAGAGTTTTGAAGTTAGGAAGAAAATAACAGAAAACCGTATTGTGATAGAATTTCAAAAACAAAATTCAGAAAAAGAAAATAAAATAACATGTTGCTTAGGAATACATATCTATGTGGTAGTGAGTAAAAAAAAGGCAAGAGAATGTCAAGATAAGGATATCTCTGGTGGCAGGTGGATCAAATCAGGGAGGAATTTATTGGTAGATTCCACTGCTCTGGTAATATTTTACTTTTTAGGCAAGACTATAAGTTTATTAGATGGGGAAATTTCCAGAATTACTAAAGTTATTTCAGGTAACTGCCTCTTTCTCTGCCTAATCATAAGTGCAAACTTTTTTTTAAATCCCTATTACGCTATATAAGCGTAGAACCATTTTACGCTATAGAACCATTTTAACTATGCACCAGTTGTGAAGGTGGACAACTTTCCAGCTAAATTCCATCAAATTGGCTCCAGATGCATCAGCTTGCTCCCACATCATTTATTGTTTAAAAAATGCTTATTAATAATTGTGCTAATATTAAAAAGGTTAATAATGTTTAGCATTATTTACCATATAAGAAACTCATTGGCACATGTGCCTGGGACTAACGCTTTGGATAACTGGACTTTGAGCTCACTGTCTTAGAGTGGGATTAATTTCTATTGTTATCATTCCACAACTCTGGTGACATATAACACTTAAGGACGATTTAACCGTGTCCCATTATGCTTCCCTGTAGAGTTGATTATGGTGCAGAAGGGTTCTCTGTTTTTCTTTTTCTCTTTGTTTTGTTTTCCTCTTATTTTTGAATGCTGCGTGGGTTGTGGCCTTGCATTTCTTTGCTTTGAAGTTCCTGCCAAATCGATTGGGCTCATTGCCCAGAGAGATTAGAATTGAGAGGTGAGTAGATAAATTAACACCCAGTTGTGATCCAAGGGCCTTCTCAGGGACTAGCTTCTCAGAAAAGGGCAGATTGGTGGGTTTTCAACAGGAAGTATCCTGAACTTGAAGAAAGAATTCCTCAGTTCAAGTACAAGCTCCAAATACTACCAGTTGCTTAAGACCCAGGTTAGGTCACTTAGCTTCTTCAGTCTCTGTGTACTCTTCTGTAAAATCGAGAGTGATAACTGTCATTCCTTCCACAGTGTCAGAATTGAGTGAAATAAACATAAAAAGTTCTGCACGTAGCAAATAGCCGTGCTATTGTAAGATATTATTATTATCGTCCACTTCTCTTTATTTCTGTCCCCCCTTGCTAATCTCTCACAAAGTGCTGTCAGTTTTACTTTCTAGATATCTCTAGTATGTGTCCACTTCTCTGCTTTCACCACAGCCTAACTGAAACTAATTTTTTTGTCTCTACTAGGTTATGGTTGTAGCTTCTTATCTGTCCTTCCTTCTCCTTATTGTCATGCCACTCATTTTCCTAACCGGAGCCAGAGAGATCTTTTAAGAATGCAAATCCGATTATAACACTCTTCTGCTTAAGAGCCTTCACTGGCATCTCATCATTACCAGGATAATGATACCAAACCTTAAATTGGTCTAAAATCTCTGCATCGTGTGCCCCAAATAACTACGCCTGCTTCATCTCCATATTCTTCAAATTTTGAGTCACAATGTCATGACTATGTAGACAAGTTTCTTTCTTTTTTTTCTTTTTCCTTTTTACCCTACTTGCTTGGGTATCACATAGTGCAATGCATTAATCATATCTTATTCATCACACACCCTAATTGAGGAAGGCAAGATTTAAAAATGAAACAAAAGACACAGGAAGAGAAAGATGAGCTTTTATGTACTGGGAACATTGATGGGACTCTGAATGTTGTTATTTTACTATTGCCTTATTCTTGAATTCAAAGCATTCCAAAGATAATTCACAAGGTAATACCTTGCAGGGAAGTGTTTGATAGTGAAGTGGAAGGCATCTTGATGGATGGGGCTGGGAAACCTTCATATGCTCATGGATATTGACAGAATGACATTTTACTCTTCCGAGTAGTACTTACTTCTAGGTAATAGGTAGGGAAATTTAGTATGTTGCCTGTCTTTTCCAAAACATTTTTTTATGCTTTGACATGTTGAGTTGGATTGATTCACCTGTGTAATTGAAAAGTATAATTTGGTCTTAGTGTAATTGGTCTTCTCTTGGAATGCTTATCTGACAGGACAGATCAATTATTAGGTTGGTTCTGCCTTCTACCTACACACAGATCAGAACATATGTAAATTTCTTCTGGAAATTCACTTATTAATGATATCCATATATAAACACATATGTGAACCTTCCATTATATTTGCCTACTAGTCTCTCTTTCTCTCTGTCTCTGTTTCTCTCTCTGCACATATATGAGTATGTGTATAAATATACACACATAAATTTTCATTCATATTTATTACTTCTGTTAACAATAGTTTTACTATATTTCATAAGGTCTCACTAATATCTTTAATATGTAAATATGGAAAAGCAATAAGGGTGGTTAATATTGATTGTCTGGTAAATTCTTAATAATTAATATGCCAATATAAAAATGTATATGTCTTCTTATTCAAGTTATGTACTATACATGAAGTTAAAATTACTCTTGCTCTTACATGTCTTCCTGCTCTAATCCATCTACCTCTCAAATTGCTATCAGAGTTAACTTCCTAAGAAACAAATCTTACGGTGTCACTCTCCTGTTTATGAATCTTGCTGACTCCCCATGACCTAAAGGAAAAAGTCCAAAGTTATTTGCCTTCAAAATCTCACCCAACTTACCTCACATATGTTGCCATTCTCCCCTTATATACCTCAAATGTCAGTCACAATGAACTTTTCAATATTTTCAGTGCAAAGACATGTCTTGTCACGACTTGGGAATTTTACATCCCAGGACTATCCTTATTTTTTTAATATCTAGAAAAATATTATTTATCCTTAAAGACTCAGCCAAATGTCTCTTTTTTCCTATGAACATTTTCTTGATTTCCTTAAGCAGAGTAAGTTGATCCTTTTTCCCTGGAATACTCACTTTATACTTTTTTTTTTAAAGGATTCATTCATTTATTTTAGAGAGAGAGAGTAAGAGAGAGCAGGGAGTGAAGGAGGGTCAGAAAGAGTCCTAAGCGGACTCTGTCCCGAGCATGGAGCCCAATTCAGGCTTCATCTCATGACCCTGAGATCACCACCTGAGCCGAACCCAAGAGTCCGATGTTTAAAGGACTGTGCCACCCAGGTGCCCTGCTTTATACTATTTTTAAAGCACTTGCTGATTAACAATTAATGTTGCAATTGTTTGCTGACATGTTTCTCTCTCTTTTGATTGTGACTTCCTCTGTTCCAAGAACCTGATATTAGTTAGGATACAATGAATTTGCTATAACTAGAAAACAAATGAACAAAAATGTAGTGGCTTAAAGAAGATAGATTTGTTCATGTCCTTCTGATCATAAGCAGTTCACAGTTGACATGGCAACTCCATAATGTTATGACAAATGTTCCTTTTGTCTTTACCTCCTTTATCTTTCAAATATCTGCTCCATCCTGTCATCTAAAGTAGTTGCCCTAACTTCTGCCACTACATCCATATTTCCCTTTGTGAGAGAGGCGGAGGAAAGGTAAAGAGGAGGTGCAAGACCCAGAATTTGACTATCTACATCACTTCCAATAAGATTGGTCTAGAGGCTGGGAGATGGAGTTGGATTTATTCTCAATCTTTGCCCACTCGAAATACTACAACTCTGCAAGAAGTGGAGAAAAATACTGGGCAGATATATATAATTCTTTATCATAGAATGCATCTTTGATTTTCCAATGCCTAGTACAGCGTTGGTTCATATCAGGAATCATTAAATACTTGATGAATAAATGGAGGCATTGCAAAAATCATAGCAATTTAGAATCACAATGGACCTGTAAATCATCTGTCTCTCCCCTCTCATTTCAGAGGCGAGAAAGTTAAAAAGACCTTGTGATTTTGCTGATTTTTACTATATAACTGATATGTTCAGAAGCTTATTAGTAAAAAATCTTTTTCAAAGCAGTAAAATTACTCTGATAATTTCAAGGGATCTTTAATAGAACAGCACACTTTTTAAAGGGGAGATTGCATCTCTGCTGTGTTTCACTGAAAGCCTCTCTGTAATATACTTTATTTTCAGAGACCAGTGCAAAATCAAAATAAAACTAGGCAAGTTTGGATTGAATCTCCATAATGAAACATTAAAAAGCAATTAATATTTTGAACTTAAAAATTAATTTTTTTCTTAAAAGTAATACAAGTACATGACAAAATTGATAAGGTGATAATGTGAACAGTAGATGTGCTTCCAGACCTTCTGCAGCCACCCAGTTACCATCCTTCAGGCCACCATCATCATCAGTGTCTCATATAGCATTTCTGGATATTCTATGCATGTAAACATGGATGATGACATATAGTTTTGCATCTTGCTTTTTTACATTTCCCTTATTTTGGAGGTCTGAGAAGGCATATTTTAAATAAAGCAAGGTGCAACCGTGGAAACGTGGGTTTACTTTATGTAATGAAACCTCTGTTATATTCAGAAAGTAATCTTCAAAATATACTATACTTTCTTCAAACAGCCTTGAGATTTGCCCCGCCACCTGTAGCTATCACCCCCCTCTCTCTTTTTTTTTTAATTTGGTTTGTGCTCTTGATACCCTGGCTTTGTGCCAGTTTTAAGAACAGTCCAAGCCCTTCCCAATGTTTGACTTATTTTTCAGCTTTCAGCTTAAATGTGAATTCTTCAGAAAGGCTTCCCATATCATTCCCTTTGGTTCAAAGCTCACCTCAGCCCCAACTGCTATTTCTGACAACATGCTGTATATATGCTTCATAGTACATACCCAATCTGCGATTGCGTTGTTTTTATTTGTCTACTTGTTTACTGCCTTAGTGCTCCCCTGAAATATGATCTCTGCTGAGGCAGGGACAGCATCCATCTTGTCCATCTTGTATATCCAGCATCTTGCTTGGTACACAGTCAAGATCAATGAATATTTGGTAAATGAAAACAACAACAACAAAAACTCAAAACAAAACAAATGAATGATAAACAAATTCCTCTTTGAAGCCTGTTCCTTGACTAATCTGTGCCCCCATCTTCATTTCACTGACCCGATTTTCAATCCCTTACCCACAAAGATATACAAAATATAAAATATGTAAAAAAGTTTTGAGGAAAGATATAGTGGCTCTTTGCTTTTGTCCTGATAAATAACTTTACAGACATACGTGATCTACTGAATCCCTTCACATAGGATTTCCCATAGCATCAGAAATTTTTAAAAGGCAGTATTTTCTCAATGACCTCTTATCCTATATTTACATTTACTGTTTCTTTGAACTTCTCTGACATTAAATAGGTTAACTACTACCTAGGAAAGCTTGACAAATATGGGTAGTGAAGCATTTAGCAAGAATCTTTTAAAATAAAATCAGATAATCATTTCAATGATCAACAAAATTAATCTTAGTTCTAGGGATGAAGTAAAGTTAACAACAGTGAGGCAGCAATTGAATGATGTTTGAATTTGATGTGTTCATATTAATTCTTCTTCCATCAGCATTCTTCACAATGTCATAACCGAAGAGCCTATGTGCTTACGATCAAAACGCATAAGTAAATATTGAGCCATATTTGACTGCTTATGAAATAGTACCACACAGATGTTAAAACAAGAATGTCTAGGGGCCCCTGGGTGGCCCAGTCCGTTAGTGTCTGCTTTCAGCTCAGATCATGATCCCAGGGTCCTGGGATCCGGCCCCACGTCAGGCTCCCTGCTCAGTGGGGAGCCTGCTTCTCCCTCTCCTCCCCACTCATGCTCTCTGTCACTATTTCTGTCTCTCTCTCTCTGTCAAATAAATAAATAAAATCTTAAAAAAAAAAACAACAAGAATGTCTATACTAACCATTTTTTTTAAATCATGTCTTTGTTTTGTATGTAAGTATATTAGCCATTTATTCCCTATTACAAATATTTCCCCCAGTTTGTTGCTTTTGAAAATTTTTGTTTGTGCTTTATCTAAAGTTTGATTGTATTTTATTCATGAATACTCTTTCTTTCTTTTCATTCTCCAAAAAACATTAATTAGGCATTTCTAACATGTCAGGCACTGGGGACATGGGGATGTGGGATATGCTAAGAATACTTAAGAGTAAAGTCCTTTTTATTTTCTACTGCTAAGATCAATGAACAGAATTTCAAATCTTTATTTTTCTCCCAAATTGAGTCAAAGATATTTCTTGCCACATACCAAATAACTTGTAAAAGGTATGTATTTGAATTATCATTTTTAAATTAAATCTATATAGTAATATAAGTTCACGGGAGAAAATTTTAAAAGTACAGATAAGAAAAAATTTAAAGTTACATCTAATGTGACTAATTAGAAATCTATCTCTTTATTCTTCCAATTATTTTTCTAAATATAAGTACATTAATATATATAACTATGCTATTTGTTTACAAAATGATTTTATATTATATATGCAGTTAGTAACTATTTTTTACATAACCATCTACTGTGAACATATTTGAATAAATAAATGAACATATTTATTAGAAACATACATGATTACCATGTTTAATACCATAATTTGTTCAATCAATCCTTATTGTGCATTATTCCTTTTTTCAATCTATTATACAAATCACTGTGGCAAATATGCATATGCATACATCCTTATTTTTTAAGTTAAGTTTTCTGAAAGCATAATTGTGGAATGATAATAATAAAGCCTTGCTAGATGCTTTAAAAGTATTTACTCAATTTTTGCTTTATATATTTTCACTCTTCTAATCCTCAGAAGAACCCTATTAGGTAGTTACTAAGATACTGATGCATAAAAAAGACCACATTTGATTGAATTGAAAGGCCATCAATTGTAAGAAACACTATTATTACATGCAATTAAAAAAGAAAGCAAATACTGCCAGCTAATTTCAGAGTCAATTCGCAGACCCAGAGATTACAACTATTTACTCAGGTAACCATACACTAGGGATAGGAAATATACTCGTTTTTTTCAAAGGTTGTTAGATTCTGGGTCCAAGTTGTTTCAAATACCCGGGGATTCAAAGTGCCAGTGTAGATCCCTATTAGAATATGGCCACATGTGAATAAAATAACAAAGGGAGTTCTTATTCAGATACAGTTAACAGTGGGAAATTTGGCAGTCATTTCCAATTTTCCAAATATATCATTGCAACAGACATACTTAACAGTTGGCAAAATTCTCATACTGGTGCTTGACTTAGCAGTAAGAGACATTACAATAAAGTAAAAGCTATTATGGTAGAAAAGGCCACATGAAAGTCCCTGAAACTTGCCCTAACCCTCTCAGCCAAAATGGTGAGTAAAAGACAGTATTCTGGACTATATGTTGGTATCTTTACTAGAGTAGATTAACAGTAATCTAATTAACCATAGTATGTGGTATGTGAGTAGCAATCAAGTGAATGAGTGTGTGTGTGTGTGTAATACCCATCAAGAATTTATCAGGAGCAGTTCATATTCACAGAATTTATTCATTGTTTTATCCAAGGGGACTTGAACTATATTTCAACTTTCTACAGAACAACACATTGGTGCCATTGATGACATATTAACTGGAGCAGATGAGCAAGAAGTGGCAAGTATTCTAGCTCTTACACTACAACCCTGCTTGAGTGGCTGGGAGAGAAGCAGTGAGTAGAAATCTTGTCAATGCATCAAGCTGTAGACAGGACAGCTGGTCATCTGTTCTGTAGAAAGAGGAAAGTGGCCTGAGGTAAAGACATTTATAGGTTCATGGATGATGGTGAATAGCATAGTTAGTTAGTCAGGAGCTTCAGTGAAGATGAGGCAAGGAAGTCTGGAGAAGTGGCATCTAAGTAGCCCTATGGGGATTAACCAAAATGTCTTTTTTTTTTTTTTAATTGCATCAGAGAGAATCCACTGTGGAAGAGATGCTAAACCATGTGATCAGGATGAGATGAACAGTTGATGTCAATCCACCAGCTATCCACATACATCAATAGAAGTTCTAGCTGAAGGGAAAGGAGTCTCTGCTAGGTTGGGTAGGAAAGACTTAATAACTATTAGTTTGGCCTCAAGACCAACTACAGCAATGGTAGAGGGAGTTTGCCCAACTAACCCTCCTCTCATAAATTCCCCTCAAATTTTGAATAAACAGAAATTATCATCACATGTTTCAAATCCTATAAATGTGTAAAATGTGTACAAAAATGCTATGGTGTATTATAAAATACAATTAAATGTTCATTCAGGTCATATATTAAACACAATAAACATTACATGATTAATAGTTAATCATTTTGTTTACCTTCTTGAATTTCATGAGCAATTAGAGGGATGATTTACATGACAATTTTTTAAAAAAATCATACTTTTCCATTCTTCAAGTACAATATGAGGTGGCTTTATAAAATAAGAAACATATATAGAAGGTATCTGAAATAAGGATAAGAGAAGGCTTGGAAATAAAGAATAACGGAACTAGTTCGGTCAGGAATTCGAAACAGTTATTGCACTGGCCAGTATGTTTCTTTCCAAAAGTTAAATTCTTGACAACTAGGGCCTAAAGGGAAATAAAATGATGAGGATAAAACTTTATGTGACACCAGATATCATGCATTTGTATAAAACATCACAAAAATATTTTTAAACATATTATTTAGAAAGAGTTCCTTATGATAATTACATAGTGAGATTTGAACAAACATAATGGAGATTGTCTTAAGTTGTAGATTTAGGGGGAAGGAAATAATACTATTTTTTAAAAGATTTTTATTGTTATGTTAATCACCATACATTACATCATTAGTTTTTGATGTAGTGTTCCATGATTCATTGTGCATAACACCCAGTGCTCCACGCAGAATGTGCCCTCTTTAATACCCATTACCAGGCTAACCCATCCCCCCAACCCCTCCCTTCTAGAACCCTCAGTTTGTTTTTCAGAGTCCATTGTCTCTCATGGTTCGTCTCCCCCTCCGACTTACTCCCCTTCATTCTTCCCCTCCTGCTATCTTCTTCTTCTTTCTTTTTTCCTTAACATATATTGCATTATTTGTTTCAGAAGTACAGATCTGTGATTCAGCAGTCTTGCACAATTCACAGCACTCACCATAGCACATACCCTCCCCAATGTCTATCACCCAGCCACCCCATCCCTCCCACCCCCCACCACTCCAGCAACACTCAGTTTGTTTCCTGAGATTAAGAATTCCTCATATCAGTGAGGTCATATGCTACATGTCTTTCTCTGATTGACTTATTTCACTCAGCATAACATCCTCCAGTTCCATCCACGTCATTGCAAATGGCAAGATCTCATTCCTTTTGATGACTGCATAATATTCCATTGTGTATGTATACCACTTCTTCCATATCCATTCATCTGTCGATGGACATCTTGGCTCTTTCCACAGTTTCACTATTGTGGACATTGCTGCTATAAACATTGGGCTGCACGTACCCTTTCAGATCCCTACATTTGTATCTTTGGGGTAAATACCCAGTAGTGCAATTGCTGGATTGTATGGTAGCTCTATTTTCAACTGTTTGAGGAACCTCCATACTGTTTTCCAGAGGGGTTGCACCAGCTTGCAATCCCACCAACAGTGTAGGAGGGTTCCCCTTTCTCCACAACCCCGCCAACATCTGTTGTTTCCTGACTTTTTAATTTTAGCCATTCTGACTGGTGTGAGGTGGTATCTCATTGAGGTTTTGATTTGGATTTCCCTGATGCCGAGCGATGTTGAGCACTTTTTCATGTGTCTGTTGGCCATTTGGATGTCTTCTTTGGAAAAATGTCTGTTCATGTCGTCTGCCCATTTCTTGATTGGATTATTTGTTCTTTGGGTGTTGAGTTTGATAAGTTCTTTATAGATTTTGGATACTAGCCCTTTATCTGTTATGTCATTTGCAAATATTTTCTCCCATTCTGTCGGTTGTCTTTTGGTTTTGTGGACTGTTTCTTTTGCTGTGCAAAAGCTTTTTATCTTGATGAAATCCCAATAGTTCATTTTTGCCCTTGCTTCCCTTGCCTTTGGCGATGTTTCTAGGAAGAAGTCGCTGCGGCTGAGGTCGAAGAGGTTGCTGCCTGTGTTCTCCTTTAGGATTTTGATGGACTCCTGTCTCACGTTTAGGTCTTTCAACCATTTGGAGTCTATTTTTGTGTGTGGTGTAAGGAAATGGTCCAGGTTCTTTCTTCTGCATGTGGCTGTCCAATTTTCCCAACACCATTTGTTGAAGAGACTGTCTTTTTTCCATTGGACAGTCATTCTACTTTGTCGAAGATTAGTTGAGGGTCCATTTCTGGGCTCTCGATTCTGTTCCATTGATCTATGTGTCTGTTTTTGTGCCAGTACCATACTGTCTTGATGATGACAGCTTTGTAATGGAGCTGGAAGTCGGGAACTGTGATGCCGCCAGCTTTGCTTTTCTTTTTCAAGATTCCTCTGGCTATTCGGGGTCTCTTCTGGTTCCATACAAATTTTAGGATTATTTGTTCCATTTCTTTGAAAAAAGTGGATGGTATTTTGATGGGGATTGCATTGAATGTGTAGATTGCTCTAGGTAGCATTGACATCTTCACAATATTTGTTCTTCCAATCCATGAGCATGGAACATTTTTCCATTTCTTTGTGTCTTCTTCAATTTCTTTCATGAGTATTTTATAGTTTTCTAAGTACAGATCCTTTGCCTCTTTGGTTAAATTTATTCCTACATCTTATGGTTTTGGGTGCAATTGTAAATGGGATCGACTCCTTGATTTGTCTCGCTTCTGCTTGTTGTTGGTGTATAAGAATGCCACTGATTTCTGTGCATTGATTTTATATCCTGCCACTTTACTGAATACCTGTATGAGTTCTATCAGTTTTGGGGTGGTCTTTTGGGTTTTCCACATACAGTATCATATCATCTGCAAAGAGTGAGAGTTTGACTTCCTCTTTGCCGATTTGGATGCCTTTGATTTCTTTTTGTTGTCTGATTGCTGTGCCTAGGAGTTCTAATAATATTTTGAATAGCAGTGGTGATAGTGGACATCCCTGCCGCGTTCCTGACCTTAGGGGAAAAGCTCTCAGCTTTTCTCCATTGAGAATGATATTGGCTGTAGGTTTTTCATAGATGGCTTTTATGATATTGAGGTAGGTACCCTCTATCCGTATACTCTGAAGAGTTTTGATCAAGAAAGGATGCTGTACTTTGTCAAATGCTTTTTCTGCATCTATTGAGAGGATCATATGATTCTTGTTCTTTCTTTTGTTAATGTATTGTATCATGCTGATTGATTTCTGGATGTTGAACCAACCTTGCAGCCCAGGGATAAATCCCATTTGGTCGTGGTGAATAATCCTTTTCATGTACTGTTGGATCCTATTGACTAGTATTTTGGTGAGAATTTTTGCATCCATGTTCATCAAGGATATTGGTCTGTAATTCTCCTTTTTGATGGGGTCTTTGGTTTGGGAATCAAGGTAATGGTGGCCTCATAAAATGAGTTTGGAAGTTTTCCTTCCATTTTATTTTTTGGAACAGTTTCAGGAGAATAGGTATTAATTCTTCTTTAAATGTCTGATAGAATTCCCCTGGGAAGCCATCTGGCCCTGGGCTTTTGTTTGTTGGGAGATTTTGGATGACTGCCTCAATTTCCTTAGTGCTTATAGGTTTGTTCAGGTTTTCTATTTCTTCCTGGTTCAATTTTGGTAGTTGATACATCTCTAGGAATGCACCCATTTCTTCTAGATTATCTAATTTGTTTGGCATAGAGTTGCTCATAATATGTTCTTATAATTGTTTGTATTTCTTTGGTGTTGGTTGTGATCTCTCCTCTTTCATTCATGATTTCGTTGATTTGGGTCATTTCTCTTTTCTTTTTGGTAAGTCTGGCCAGGGCTTTATCAATCTTGTTAATTCTTTCAAAGAATCAGCTCCTAGTTTTGTTGATCTGTTCTACTGTTCTTTTGGTGTCTATTTCATTGATTTCTGCTCTGATCTTTATTATTTCTCTTCTCCTGCTGGGTTTAGACTTTATTTGCTCTTTTTTCTCTAACTCCTTTAGGTGTAGGTTTAGGTTGTGTATTTGAGACCTTTCTTGTTTCTTGAGAAAGGCTTGTATTGCTATATACTTTCCTCTTAGGACTGCCTTTGCTGTATCCCAAAGATTTTGAACAGTTGTGTTTTCATTTTCATTGGTTTCCATGAATTTTTTTAATTCTTTAATTTCCTGGTTGACCAATTCATTCTTTAGTAGGATGCTCTTTAGCCTCCATGTATTTGAGTTCTTTCCGACTTTCCTCTTGTGATTGAATTCTAGTTTTAAAGCATTGTGGTTTGAAAATATGCAGGGAATAATCCCAAACTTTTGGTACCAGTTGAGACCTGATTTGTGACCTAGGATGTGATCAATTCTGGAGAATGTTCCATGGGCACTAGAGAAGAATGTGCATTCCATTGCTTTGTGATGGAATGTTCTGAATATGTCTGTGAAGTCCATTTGGTCCAGTGTTTCATTTAAAGTCTTTATTTCCTTGTTGATCTTTTGCTTAGATGATCTGTCCATTACAGTCAGGGGGGTGTTAAAGTCCCCCACTATTATTGTATTGTTGTCAATGTGTTTCTTGGCTTTTGTTATTAATTGCCTTATATAATTGGCTGCTCCCATGTTCGGGGCATAGATATTTACAATTGTTAGATCTTCTTGTTGGATAGACCCTTTCAGTAGGATATAGTGTCCTTCTTCATCTCTTATTACAGTCTTTGTTTTAAAATCTAATTTGTCTGATATAAGGATTGCCACCCCAGCTTTCTTTTGGTGTCCATTAGCATGGTAAATGGTTTTCCACCCCCTCACTTTCAATGTGGGGGTGTCTTTGGGTCTAAAGTGAGTCTCTTGCCGACAGCATATTGATGGGTCTTGGTTTTTAATCCAATCTGATAGCCTGTGTCTTTTGATTGGGGCATTTAGCCCATTTACATTCAGGGTAACTGTTGAAAGATATGAATTTAGTGCCATTGTATTGCCTGTAAGGTGACTGTTACTGTATATTGTCTGTGTTCCTTTCTGATCTATGCTGCTTTTAGGCTCTCTCTTTGCTTAGAGGACCCCTTTCAATATTTCTTGGAGGGCTGGTTTCTTGTTTGCAAATTCCTTTAGTTTTTGTTTGTCCTGGAAGCTTTTTTTCTCTCCTTCTATTTTCAGTGTCAGCCTAGCTGGATATAGTATTCTTGGCTGCATAGTTTTTTTCTCATTTAGTGCTCTGAAGATATCATGGCAGTCCTTTCTGGCCTGCCAGGTCTCTGTGGATAGGTCTGTTGCCAATCTAATGTTTCTCCCATTGTAGGTTACAGATCTCTTCTCCTGAGCTGCTTTCAGAATTTTCTCTTTGTCTCCGAGACTTGTAAGTTTTACTATTAGATGTCAGGGTGTTTTCCTATTTTTATTGATATTGAGAGGGGTTCTCTGTGCCTCCTGGATTTTGATGCTTGTTTCCTTCCCCACATTAGGGAAGTTCTCTGCTATAATTTGCTCCAATATACCTTCTGCCCCTCTCTCTCTTTCTTCTTCTTCTGGGCTCCCAATTATTCTAATGTTGTTTTGTCTTATCGTATCACCTATCTCTCGAATTCTGCCCTCGTGATCCTGTAGTTGTTTATCTCTCTTTCTCTCAGCCTCTTTATTTTCCATAATTTGGTCTTTTATATTGCTGATTTTCTCTTCTGCCTCATTTATCCTAGCAGTTAGTGCCCCCATTTTTGATTGCACCTCATTAATAGCCTTTTTGATTTCGACTTGGTTAGATTTTAGTTCTTTTATTTCTCCAGAAAGGGTTTCTCTAATAACTTCCACTCTTTTTTCAAGCCCAGCTAGTGTCTTTAAAGTCATGATTCTGAACTCTAGGTCCGACATCGTACTAATGTCCGTATTGAGTAAGTCCCTGCAGACGGTACTACCTCTTGTTCTTTTTGCTGAGGTAATTTCTTTCGTCTTGTCATTTTGTCCAGAGGAGAATAGATGAATGAGAGAACAAAATGCTAACAGGTTAACAACGTCCCCAGCAAATATACTCTATACAAATCAGAAAAGACCTGAAACCAGGGGAAAAGAAAGGGAAAGAAAGGAAAAAGAAAGAGAAAGAAAAAAAAAAAGAAAAAGATAAAAACAAACAAAAACAGAACAACAACAACAACAAAAAACAGAATATAATCAGATATGATCAGGCCAGTGCATAGATCAGTGCCACACACTAGATTTTGGGCGTATTTTGGTCTGTTAGAAAAAAGTGCCTCCTAAAATTTTAAAGAAGAAGGACTTATATATGTACAAAATAAGGGTTGATACAATGAAGGGATGGAAGATGACTGTAAAGATGAAAATTAGAAAAGATTTTATAAAAGGAATTGATAAGAAGTTGTTTGAAAAAAGAAAGAAGATTTAAAAAAAAAGAAAAAAAAAGGGAGAGAATGTGATCAGGCAGGAGACTAGAACAAAGCCATACACTTGTGATTTAGGGTATATTTTGATCCGTTAGAAGAAACTGTATCTCAAAATTTTAAAGAGAGAACAACTTATATATATATGCCAAAAATAAGGGTAACTACTATGAAGGGATAAAATATGATTCTAAAAATGAAAAATAAAAAATGTTTTTTTTTAAAAGGGATTGATAAGATGTTGGTTGAAAAGGGAAGAAGAAAAATTAAAAAAAAAGTTAAAAAAATTAACTTTGAAAAACTAATGAATCATGGTAAAAAAGCCATGAATTCTATGTGCAATATTCCCCTAGCGCTGGAGTTCTCCCGTTCTCCTTGATTGGTAAACTTGGTCTTGGCTGGCTGTTCGTGCTGATCTTCTGGGGGAGGGGCCTGTTGCCGTGGTTCCCAAATGTGTTTGCCGGAGGCGGAATTGCCCCACCCTTGTAGGTCTGGCCTAAGCAATCTGCTTGGGTTTGCTCTCAGGAGGCTTTGTTCCCTGCAAGCTCTCGGCACACCTTTGGAGGACCAGAGTGAAAATGGTGGCCTCCCAATCTCTGCCCGGAGGAACTGAGAACTTGGGGCCCCGCTCCACAGTGCACCCCCAGAGAAAAGCAGTCACTCCCGTGTCCCCGGTCTCCGGCCGCACCCCGTGCTCACCTGGCCTGTGACCGAGTGTTTCTCTCTCTGGCACCCGACCCGGTATGGAGTCTCCAAACCCAGCAGATCCCTGCAGTGTGCTCCAGCACTGCTCCTTCCAGGGGAGGAAGGGGAGTCTCCCCGGCTCTGCTGCTTGTTGGGTCCCTGCTGCAGGAGCAGTGGCCCAACTGGGCCGCGGATCACAGTTCATGGCCATCCTGAGCTGAGAGCCCGTGCCCCGGCTCCGTCTCTGCAGCCGGCTTCCCCGCTCCGATACCTGGGAGCTCTGCTGCTCTCAGGCACCTCCGGTCTTTCTGTGACCCCAAGGGTCCTGAGACCACACTGTCCCGCGAGGGTTCCACACCCTGCTTAGCCACTGGAGCAACTCCCTCAGTGGATCTGACTTCTAAAAGTTCCAATTTTGTGCTCCACGGCTCTATCACTTGCCAGAAGTGGCTGACGGAGGCCCCCTCCCCCGCCGTCTATCCTCCCGAATATCACCTGGGATTCATTTCTCCGCACCTCCTACCTTCCAGTAAGTGGTCGCTTTTCTGTTCAGAGAGTTGGTGCTATTCTTTTCTTCGATCTCCTGTTGAGTTCGTAGGTGTTCAGAATGGTTTGATCCCCATTCAGCTGAATTCCTGAGACCAGACCAAATCCAGGTCTCCTACTCCTCCGCCATCTTGCTCCACCCATCAATAATACTATTTTTTATTGAATGATTAGTATTTGGTAGGCATGTTTTATTATTGATCTTATAGATTTTTAGAATGATTATACAATTTATCTGATGTTATGTAAGTAATATGTTGTGGTCTGAACTGGAATTCCATCTTCCAAAGCTTGTATGTGTTCTTTCTACTATATTAGGCTGTAGAATATAGATCATGTTCTTGATGTGATCCTTTCCTATATCGATTCTTTATTAAAAATGGCATCCATAATTCAAATTTTGTAATGTAACAAAGACATACTTGGTGTATATTAAGCTAATATAGACTAAGTAGAACATTCTCTTGATCTAAGTTAATGTAGGTTGAACCGTATGAAATTGTCAATATTGATCATTTTTGATGCACATAAATGGTTACAGAATGTTTTAAGCTAATAGAAAGATAGAGCTCTGAGGAGAAAAGTAATCCTTAGTAGCTGAGCCTAACATATGTGCCTTGAGGTTGCAAGTTGGCCTGGTCCTTACAGCTTGGCTGGAGTTACCTGTGGAACATAAGTCACCTTCAAGAGAGTCAGACAAAGTTCTTTTTGTGAACATAGTGAATTGAGACAAAAACAAGCCTGCTCTTGGTATTCTTTTGAGTACAAACAAGTAGAAGATCATTGTGCAGGGGCGCCTGGGTGGCTCAGTTGATTAAGCGTTTGTCTCTTGGTTTCAGCTCAGGTCATGATCTCAGCATTCTGGGATCTGGCCCTGCGTCATTGGGCTCCATGCTCAACAGGGAGTCTGCTTATCCCTCTGCCTCTGCTTCTTCCCCTATCCCTGCCCTGGCCCTCTCTCTGGAATGAGTAAATAAAATTATCAAAAAAAGGTCATTGTGCAAACCTCAAAAATTATCAAATATCCCCATCTATCAGCTAACAGCACAAAATGCTGCTTTTTTACCAATCACAGCTTCAGCCCTGCTTTGTTGCCCCCTCTTTCTTTATAAAAATTATTAAGATACCTAATTATGGTATTGCCCACCCTTTCTAAGAGCACCCAAACTAGAGCAAACCCTGCTTCCTTGAACACTCCCCCCAAATCACCTTAAGCCCAAATCCTGGAAGTCTCTTCCAATTCCTTCTCAGGGAGATATCCCACAGTTCCCCACCGTGTGTGGTTTCCCTTGTTATAGTGAATGAATAAACCCAACTTTGACTTTCAGGTGTGTTAATAGGCTCTGGCTGCAGGGCGTGGGCAGAAGTGGAGGTTCCCAAAATTCATCTGAGATTTGCTGCCTTAGACCAGGATCAATGATTGAGGAATAGTGTACATGTCTGAGACTCCTTGGATGTCTGGCTGTGTGAGGCACCTCTCTGTTCCCAATAATTTGGTCTTAATTGCTGATGATCATTAGAGAATCTGGAAATAATGTGCTCCCTCAAACAATTTCCTTCACGCTGCTGCTGGGAACTGGTTAGGTCAAAATGGACCTCTTTGACAAATGCCTCAAATCATGTTTCAGAGGTGATTACAGAAAGATATTGTGGCGAGATGGACGAAATAGAAAAAGGGGATTAAGAGTAAAAAAAATTAAAAAAACAATGTAAACGGGTGCCAAGATGATATTGAACATTGAAATTAGAGAGGCTAAGATATGCAGGCTGAGGCAGAGGGTCATCCTACCTCTGTAGGAATACGAGCTGTGCAAAGTCCAAACCGAGGAGATAATATTACCTGTTGGGTAACTCAAATGTAAATGAAATGCTGGTGTTCCACCTTAAAAAAGCATGGAAGATTTTATTTTGCCCCGAAAATAATTTAAAAGTGAGTGAATATTGTTAACTGACCATTTTGACCATAAGATGATTTCATTATGAAATATATAAAACATTTGATTTTCAATGTATGTCCTCAGTAGCTGACAAAGCAGTGATTTATTATGACTGTGTTAGCATTTGATAATAATTCTGAATATTGTAAAATGAGGACTCTCTTTTTCATAATTTGTTATTATAAAAAATATCCCAAACATAACACGTGTATATCGAACCCAAAGAGAGCGGTATATATCACTCAACTTCAGCGCTCTGCCATCTTGTTTTCTCTGTTCTCACACCCTTTTCCCCTCCCTAATGGTTCAATGTAAGGCAAATCCAAAGCATAATCTAAGTTTAACACTTTATTTCGGAGATGGAGTGTGTGAAGATATCTCTGAGGAGAATTAGCTAAAATGTCGCCATGTATTTGGAAGGTGTTTATTATCATATATAAATGAAAGTTTCATTAGTCTAGAAAAGGCTTTTACCTTCTTCCACATGCCTATCTGCTAGCGAAGGTGGGAAAACAGTCACATTATTTAGTTATAAACCTTATTTATTTGGTTAGTTCGTTCGTTTTTAGTTTTTACATCCTATTTTATTTTATTTTAATTTTTTCTTTCAAGTTTTTATTTAAATTCCAGCTAGTTAACTTATAGTGTAATATTAGTTTCAAGAGTAGAATTTAGTGATTCATCACTTACATATGACACTCAGTGCTCATCACAAGTGCCCTCCTTAATACCCATCACCTGTTAAACCCATTCCCCCCCACCCAGCCCCTACCCCCTCTTCCCCTCCAGCAGCCCTCAGTTTGTTCTCTATAGTTGAGTCTATTTTATGGTTTGCCCCTCTTTTTTTCCCCATTGTGTTCATCTGTTTTGTTTCTTAAATTCCAAATATGAGTGAAATCATATGGTATTTGTCTTTCTCTGACTTATTTCACTTAGCATAATACACTCTAGCTCCATTCATATCATTCCAAATGACAAGTTTTCATTCTTTTTTATGGCTGAGTAATATTCCGTTATATATGTGTGTGTGTTTGTGTATATATATAGATATATACTACATCTTTATCCATTCATCAGTTGATGGACATTTGGGTTCTTTCCATAGTTGCCTGTTGTTGATAATGCTGCTATAAACATCAGGGTGCATGTGTCCCTTTGAATCAGTATTTTTGTATCCTTTGGGTAAATATCTAGTAGTGCAATTGCTGGGTTGTAGGTACTTCTATTTTGAACTTTTTGAGGAGCCTCAATATTGTTTTCCAGAGTGGTTGCACCAGCTTGCATTCCCAACAATAGTGTAAGAGAGTTCCCCTTTCTCTGCATCCTCACCAGCATCTGTTGTTTCCTGGGTTCTTAATTTTAGCCATCCTGACAGCTGTGAGGTGATAATTTCATTGTAGTTTTTGATTTGTGTTTCCCTGATGATGAGTGATGTTGAGTATCTTTTCATGTGTCTGTTGGCCATCTGTGTGTCTTCTTTGGAAAAATGTCTATTCATGTCTTCTGCCCATTTCCTAACTGGATTATTTGTTTCTTGGGTGTTGAGTTTGATAAGTTCTTTATAGATTTTAGATATTGACCCTTTATCAGATATGTCATTTGCAAATATTTTCTCCCATTCTGAAGGTTGCCTTTTAGTTTTGTTGATTCTTTCCTTTGTTGTGCATAAGCTTTTTATTTCAATGAAGTCCCAATAGTTTATTTTTGTTTTTGTTTCCCTTGCCTCTGGAGATGTATCTAGTAAGAAGTTGATATGGCCAATGTCAAAGAGGTTGCTGTTGTGTTCTCCTCTAGGATTTTGATGGTTTCCTGTTTCACATCTAGGTCTTTTATCCATTTTGAATTTATTTTTTTTTGTATGGTGTACAAAAGTTGTGCAGTTTCATTCTTCTGCATGTTGCTGCCCAGTTTTCCCAACACCATTTATTGAAGAGACTGTCTTTTTTCCACTGGATATTCTTTCCTGCTTTGTGGAAGATTAGTTGACCATATGGTTGAGGGTCCATTTCTGGGTTTTCTATTGTGTTCCATTAATCTATATGTCTATATTTGTGCCAGTACCATACTGTCTTTATGACTACAGCTTTGTAATATAACTTGAAGTCTGTAATTGTGATGCCTCTAGCTTTTCTTTTCTTTTTCAAGATTGCTTTGGCTATTTGGGATTTTTTGTGGTTTCATACAAATTTTAGGATTGTTTGTTCTAGCTCTGTGAAAAATGCTGGTGGAATTTTGATAGTAATTGCATTGAATGTGTAGCTTGCTTTGGGTAATATAGACATTTTAACAATATTTGTTTTTCCAATCCATGAGCCTGGAATGTTTTTCTATTTTTTGTGTCATCTTTAATTTCTTTCATTGGTGTTTTAGAGTTTTCAGAGTACAGATCTTTTGCCCCTTTGATTAGGTTTATTCGTAGGTATCTTATGGTTTCTGGTGCAATTGTTAGTGGGATCAATTACTTGATTTCTCTTTCTGATGCTTCATTATTGATGTATAGAAATGCACCAGATTTCTGTACATTGATTTTGTATCCTGCAACTGAATTCATGTATCAGTTCTAGCAATTTTTTGGTGGAGTCTTTCAGAGTTTTTACACGGAGTTTTACATTTACATGTTGTTTGCAAATAGTGAAAGTTTGACTTCTTCCTTGTTGTTTTGGATGATCTTTATTTCTTTGTGTTGTCTGATTGCGGAGGCTAGGACTTCCAGTACTATGGTATCCAATGGTAAGAGTGGAAATCCCTGTCTTGTTCCTGACTGTAGTGGAAATGCTCTTAGTTTTTCCCCATTGAGGATGATATTAGCTGTGTCTTTTGCACATGGTCTTTATGATGTTGAGTATGTTCTCTCCATCCCTACCTTGTTGAAGGTTTTTATCAAGAATGGGTGCTGTACTTTGTCAAATGCTTTTTCTGCATCTATTGAGAGGATCATATAGTTCTTCTCCTTTCTTTTATTTATATGGCATATCACGCTGATTGATTTATGGGTATTGAACCATCCTTGCTGCCCAGGAATAAATCTCACTTGATCATGGTGCATCACTCTTAATGTACTGTTGGATTTAACTTGTTAGTGTGTTGTTAAGAATTTTTGCATCCATGTTAATCAGGGATATTGGCCTGTAATTCTCTTTTTTAAGTGGAGTTTTTATCTGGTTTTGGAATCAAGGTAATGCTGGCCTTGTAGAAAGAGTTTGGAAGTTTTCTTTTCATTTCTATTTTTTTGAAACAGGTTGAGAAGAATAGGTTAACTCTTCTTTAAATGTTTGCTAGAATTCCCCTGGGAAGCAATCTGGCCCTGGACTTTTGTTTGTGGGGAGATTTTTGGTTACTGAGTCAATTGCTTTGCTGGTTATTGGTCTGTTAAAGTTTTCAATCTCTTCCTGTTTCAGTTTTGGTAGTTAAATGTTTCTAGAAATTTATCCATTTCTTCCAGATTGTCCAATTTGTTGGCATATAATTTTTCATAATATTCTTTTATAATTGTTTATATTTCTGTAGTGCTGGCTGTTATTTCTCCTCTCTCATTCCTGATCTGTTATTATTTGGGTCCTTTCTCTTTTCTTTTTGATAAGTCCTGGCTAGGCAGTTATCAATTTTATTAATTATTTCAAAGAACCAGCTCCTGGTTTCATTGATCTATTCTCCTGGTTGGTTTTTTTTTTTTTTTTTTTTTTTTTGCCTGTTTGCTTCTAAATCATTTATTTCTGTTCTAATCTGTATTATTTCCCCTCTGCTGGCTCTAGGCTTCATTTGTTGTTCTTTTTCTAGCTCCTTTAGGTATAAGATTAGGTTGTGTATTTGAGATTTTTCTTGCTTCTTAAGGTAGCCATATATTGCTATATAGTCCCCTCTCATGACTGCTTTTGCTGCATCCCAAGTGTTTTGGATTGTTGTTTTTTCATTATTATTTGTTTCCATGTATTTTTTTTCTACTTCTTCTTTAATTTCCTGGTTGACTCACTCATTCCTTAGTAGGATGTTATTTAACCTCCATGTATTGGTGGTCTTTCTAAATTTTTTCTTGTGGTTGATTTCAAATTTCATTGTGTTGTTGTTGGAAAATATGCATGGTATGATCTCAATCATTTTGGACTTGGTGAGGCCTGATTTGTAACCCAGTATGTGATCTATTCTGGAGAATATCCCATGTGCACTTGAAAAGAAGGTGTATTCTGCTGCTTTAGGATGAAATTTTCTGAATATATCTCTTAAGTCCATCTGGTCCAGTGTGTCATTCAAAGCCATTGTTTCCTTGTTGACTTTTTGCTTAGATGATATGTCCATTGCTATAAGTGGGGTGTTAAATTCCCCTACTATTATTGTATTATTATCAATGAGTTCCTTTATGTTTGTTTTTGTTATTGATTGTCATATATTTGGGTTCTCCCACGTCGGGGACATAAATATTTATAATAGTTATATCTTCTTGTTGGATAGACCCCTTTATTATGATTAGTGTCCTTCTTCATCTCTTGATAGACCCCTTTATTATGATATAGTGTCCTTCTTCATCTCTTGTTACAGTCTTTGGTTTAAAAATCTAGTTTGTCTGATATAAGTATGGCTACACTGGCTTTCTTGTGATGTCCATTAGGATGATAAATTTTTCTCCAACCCACTCACTTTCAATCTGCTGGTGTCCTTAAGTCTAAAATGAGTCTCTTGTAGGCAGCATATAGATAAGTCTGTTTTTCACTTTTTTTATCCATTCTGACACCATCTGTCTTTTGATTGAAGCATTTAGTCCATTTACATTCAGAGTGATTATTGATAGATATGAATTTTGTGCCATTGTATTACTTGTCAAGTCATTGTGTCTGGAGATTTTCTCTGTTCCTTTTTAGTCTTTGTCCTTCTTGGTCTTTCTTTCCTACTCAAAGGGTCCCCTTTAACATTTCTTGCAAGGTGGTTTAGTGGTCATGAACTTCTTTAGTTTTTGTTTGTCTGGGAAACTCTTTATCTTTCCTTCTATTCTGAATGACAGCTTTGCTGGATAGAGTATTCTTGGCTGCACGTTTCCCACTCAGCACGTTGAATATATCATGTCACTCTCAGGCCTGCCAAGTTTCTGTGGAGAGCTTTGCTGCTAACCTTATTTGTCTTCCCTTAAAGTTAGAGGGACTTCTTTTCTCTTGCTGCTTTTAGGATTTTCTCTTATCTCTATATTTCACAAATTTAACTATGATATGTTTTGGTGTTGACCTGCTTTTGTTGATTTTGATGGGAGTTCTCTGTGCCTCCTGGATTTGGATGTCTGTTTCCTTCCCCAGAGTAGGGAAGTTTTTAGCTATAATTTCCTCAAATAAACTTTCTGCCCTTTTTCCCTCTCTTCTTCTTCTGGGACTCCTATGATGTGAATGTTATTACACTTTATAGAGTCGCTGAGGTCCCTAAGTCTACATTCATGATCTAATATTTTTCCCTCTTCTTTTTGGCTTATTTTCCATAACCTTTTCTTTTATATCACTGATTCATTCCCCTGCTTCTTCCATCCTTGTGATCATTACATCAAGTCAGTTTTGTATCTCAGTTATAGGATTTTTTATTTTGGCCTGACTAGTTTTTAGGTCTTTTATCTCTATGGTAAGGGACAACCTGGTGTCTTCTATGCTTTTCTCAAGCCAAGCTAGTATCCTTATGATTGTTATTTTAAATTCTGCTTCAGGTATATTACTTACATCTGTTTTGATTAGATCCCTGGCCATGACCTTTTCTTGTCCTTTCTTTTGGGATGAATTCCTCCATCTTGGTGTTCTGTCTAGGTTTCTGTATTCTTCTGTGTGTTAGGAAAGGCTGTCATGTTTCTGGCTCCTGAGAGCAATGGCTTTATAAAGAAGAGGTCATATACTGTCCAGGGCCTGGTGCTTTAAGAAGTGTTTCTGGTGTGTGCTGTGTGTACTCTGCTGCTATGTTTTGGCTGCTCTTTCCCTCAGGTCAGTCCTCAGCAGAGTTTTTCCTTGTCTGCTGTGGGGAGTATTTGGGTCTTCGTCTGAGTGGTGAGTTTTAACTAGGTGTGCTCTGGTCTGCTTGTAAAAGAGACCTGATGCTATTTCCACTAGAGCTGAAGTTTTGTAGAACGCTATGGTCACTGGATGTGGTGCATATGGGAATTTGTGCTGGTTTTCTGGGGATGGGGCCTTCTGCTCTGATTCTCAGGTTCACCTGCCCTGGTAAAGCAACACCTGCAGAGCACAGGAGGGAGGGCCTTGGTGTAAGCAGTATAGACCTTCACTGTGGGTGTTGTGCTGCTTACTGGGGTTAGTTTATGCTGAGGGACTGGCTGGGGGTGGTGGGGAATGGGGCCAGCCTTCTCCCTCAATACTGGCAGAGGGAGTTTGCACCTGCTGCTGTCCAGGAAGCCCTCCCAGAAGAGAGAACAATCTCCCCTCCTGCGTCCCAGACGTCCTTCAGATTCCTGCCTTCATCCTGTCTGTGTCTGGGCTGTCTGGCTGCAAAGCAGTGCAGTACACCTGTCTTCTATCTCAGGCAGGCTGGATGAGTTTTAAAACTCTCAACTTTAGGGACCTGGCATGGTGTGGACCTGCACTGGTCCTCTGGGGGAGGGTCTCACAGCACTGGGGACTGGTGCCAGTTTGTGCCAGAAGGGCAGAAGCACCAAGGTGCAGGAGCTTGGAGTTTAAAGTAAAGCACAGCAAAAAGCTGGTGTCCAGGTTAGCCACCCTCAGCAGGTGTCTCTGTGCCTGTCCTGGGGGCAGGGGAGCAAAATGGTGCCTACCAGCTCTTTTGTCCCCCAAGAGGCAATGCCACCCACCACTCCCAGATACGCTCCAAGAAGGGGGAACTGTCTTTCTGAATGCATCCCAGGAGAGTCTCAGGTAGCTCCATCAGCTCCCAAGCTATCTGCTCTTCTTCTCCACAGGAACACTGCAGTGCCCAGTGGGCTCAACAGCATCCATGGCACAGATGTCTAAAACTCCAGTCTTTGGGCTCTGCTGGTTGTAAAAACTCACAATACCAGCCCCTTTCATTTTCCTAATCAATGGCTTTGGGGAAGTGTTTTCCTTGTGCAATCCCTTGAGTGCTTACCCGCCCGCCCTTGCCTCCCTCTCTCTCTCTCTCTCTCTCTCTCTCTCTCACCTCTCTCTGTGATCAGGGGTCCCTCCCCAGGACCCCTGATCCTTTTCTCCCCCAAATCATGTCTCCACACCTCCTACCTTCCATGATCCCTCTAGTTGTGCAGTTTGTTCTGTCAGTCCTCAGGTCGATTTCTTGGGTGTTCAGAATGATTTCATATTTATCTAGCTGTTTTTGAGGGACAAGGCAAGCCTAGGGTCCTTCTACCACTCTGCCAACTTATCTCTCCCCTCCTATTTAGATATAAGCTTTAAAAGAAAGTAGCAATGTCATTGTTTTGATTTATACTATTTATTCCTTAACTTACAAAAGACAAATTTCTCACCTGGGCAAGTAGAAATATTCTATAGGATCTGAAAAAAACAACCTTCTTAAATTGATTCCTTAATTCATTCATAGCTTCATCCCATTGTTATTGTCTGACTGAATAATCAAAGACTGATGATAGATCAATAAGCAGTAAGTCATAATATTTTATTTTCTGTCTTGAAAAGTTGTACATGTTTGGGGCACTTGGGTGACTCAGTCAGTTAAGCCTCTAACTCTTGGTTTCAACTCAGGTCATGATCTTAGGGTCCTGGGATTGAGCTTCTTCTGGCTCCCTGCTCAGCGTGGAGACTGCTTCTCCCTCTCCCTCCCCCTGCTTGCACTCTCTCTTACTCAAATAAATAAATAAAACCTTAAAAACATAAAAATAAAAGTTGTGTATGTTTATTCTAAACCATTTGGTAAGTAAATAAGAAAAAATGTTGCAAATACAATTTTTATGTAAGCATTTTGGTGTATTTCCATTCCTGATAAAACCTACTTTGGGCAATTCCTTTAAAATTCCAGTACCCTGACATCCTCCCCACCTGTTGGCGACATTTCCAATTTCCTGACTCTGCTCTTTTATCCCATAGCATTTATCACTTTTAGTTTACTATATATATAGATAGATAAGATATATACAATTCCGATGTCAACATCTTTTTATATAAATCTATCTATCATCTATCTATCTATCTATCTATCATCTATCATCTATCATCTATCTGTATTTATCCCCTTGCTTGGTCACTTCCTGCTTTCAATTTTAAGCTGCATGAGGGCAGAGAATTTTGTCAATTTTAACTAACATGTCTCAAACCCTTAGAAGAGTGCTTCAAGTACGCATTCAATAAACATATTTTTAAATATTTTATTTATTTATTTGACAGAGAGAGAGAGAGAGAGACAATGAGAGAGGGAACACAAGCAGGGGGAGTGGGAGAAGGAGAAGCAGCCTTCCCGCGGAGCAGGGAGCCCGATGCGGGGTTCGATCCTAGGACCCTGGGATCATGACCTGAGCCAAAGTCAGTTGCTTAACCAACTGAGCCACCCGGGTGCCCCTTCAATAAATATTTAAAAAAAATTTTCCCTAGATCTTCTTCCAAAGCATATATGTAAACAAACACGTGCACACACACACATACACACATACACAAATCATTTCAAAATTAGAATCACAATAAGTTTTTAATTTGACTGTTTTTGTCCAGTGATGCTTTATCTCATCATTAACTATTCTACAAAAGGCATAATTTTAATGGATGCACAATCATCCAAGTGATGCATTTATTATAATTTATTTTGATATTTTCTAATCGACAATTTCTATTCCAAGAGAATATAAGTCAAAATGCATATTTCCTATTATTTCCTCAAATGCCAGCATGGGTCATTCAGCTGTTCTGCATTATAATTGTAATAAATTTCAACATCGTTTACAGGGCATACAGACATCTCTCTCCCCTTATGTGATCCACTCTCTACTCATGTCAGGTTGCTTCTTCCCTCTTCTGACTTGCCCGAGTTCACTGTGTTACACATTTGCTGAATATCTACCATGTGGCATGCATTTTGCTGTATGCTGGCATTCAGAGATAAATAAATATTTACAGTTTTAAAAGCTTTCTTTAATAATGTACTCAAATTCCACCTCAGGGCAAACAGGAAACCCTATTTCTGGCCAATCACAGCACTGGGTGTTATAGCAATTAGCCATTTGTGATTTGTTTTGTCACCTGATTTTGCCATATATTGTAAATTCTCAGAGAGCAGTGCCTCAATCCATCTGGTCTGTGTTCACAAAAATACTATATACTAGGTGGCTTCTAAACCACAGAAATTTATTTCTCACAGTCCTGGAGCCTAGAAAAGCCAAGGCTGATGTGCCAGCAGATCTGGTGTCTAGTGAGAGCCTGCTTCTTGGTTCAGAGACGGCTGTCTTTGTGCTGTGCCCTCACTTCATGGGAGGGGCAAAGGAGCTCCTAGGGGTCTCTTCTATAAGGGCTCACTAATCCCATTTATGAAGGCTAAACTTTCATGGCCTAATCACCTCCCAAAGACCCCATCTCCTAATACCACCACACCGACGGTTAGATTGCAACATATGAATTTTGGGGGGACACATTTGGTCCATGGCAAGCAGTGATTGTGTTTTGTTCATTTGTGTGTCCCCATCACAACATATAGTGCTTGACATATGATAGACCCTCAATTCATATTCACTGAATTATTGAATGAATGCATAAGTAAATGAATTTATTAATTCATGAATAAACGAATCAAGGGTTCTTAAGAATACTGGTTCATAACTTACTCTGTTTTTCAATGCTCAACTGAAATGCATCTCTTCTAGTCCTTTCTGTGTTCCTCCTTTACTCCACAACTAGAGTCCTGTTCTCTCCTGTCCTCCTTATACTTAGAGAGCACTTAGGACGTTCTCAGCAACATGTGTAGTACCTTTGACATTGGGGCAGATAATTTTTAACCCCTTCTCTATTATTTCACACTTAGGACAGATTATTTTTATCCCCTCTTCTGTTATTTTCAATAATAATCATGAAGTGAAATCAATAATAATAATCAGAAAAAAAACCAGACCAATATTTCCCAGAGAGTAAACTCTCTAAGGTACAGAGACTAATTTGCACATAAAATGACAAAACTGAAGGAATTTAAGTTCCATTTCTTTATTTTAGAATCGCTATGCTATCACTGTTCAAATCTCGTGCTTAAATGCAAGAATATGCAATATCACAGGGGTCGTAGACACAAAGAGCATCCAAAGAGAGACGGAATTACTCCAAAATAGTTAGAAACTTCATCTCAAAATGCACATGTGTAGCAGGTGTGGTCTGGATAACCGGACTTTTTTGACACAGCATACAATGTTTATGAAAAGATAAGTAAAATTTTCTAATTTAAAACTTGATATATTTATTATTAAAATTCAACAGGAACCACAGCATTAATTGCTTTTATAAGCAGTAATTTGCTTATAAAAGATGTTTTTTAGGGAGGAGTATTTTATCTTTCACGTTGTTTAGAATTGCTAGAACTTGGTGATAAATAAAACGGCAGACTAACTTGCAGTCAGTTTGTTATTGCTGTTAACTTCTCTGTAGACATTGTAGGCTCTTGTTACCTGTACTCAGGGCAGATTGTGCCCACCACTCTACTCTCTGTACACCATGTGTTTATTTTGACCTACCACTTTTGCCTTGTCTCTATTTGAATGTTCCAGGAGAGAGGGCCTACTGGATACCTTCTTGTTCCCTCCTCTTACACTCTCTTGGTTCATCTTTCATTCTAGCCCTGATGGTTAATTTTCTGTATCTACCAGACTAGGCCGTGGGGTGTCCCAGGTAGTTGGCCAAACATTTTTCTGGGTGTTTCTGCAAGGGTACTTATGGATAAGACTAACATTTTAGTTGGTAAAGTGAAACATATTGCCCTCCATAATGTGGGTGGGTCTCATCCAATTAGTGGAGGACTTGACTAGATCAAAAGTATAACCCTCTCCTGAGCAAAAGAATTCTCCTGCAAACTGCTTCTGAAATTAATCTGCACCACTGGCTCTTTTAAGTCTCCAGCCTGCTAGCCCACACTGCGGATTTGGAGATATGGACCTGTCAGTCTCCATTATCATGTGAGCCAATTCCTTATATGATACTTTCAAACCTGAAGTAATGTGTAGGTCCCTGCAATAATGTCAGGCATTTTGAGGATAAAAACAAACATTTTGTTTGGTTTTTGGTGGAAGCGAGAACCTAGAATCGTTCTGGGGTAGAGGGGTGGGCATCAAACACTTCTACCACGCATTTTATACCATTCCAGCATTCTTCCTAAACCTTCATTCTCTTGGGAATGAAAAACTAGCCCAGTGTCAGTCTGATCTTCTGCACCATTTGAAAAGTGATAATTTATCTAGATAATCAGGTCCCTTGTTTCATGTATGACTACTTTCTGTTAAAAATTAGCATCACATAGTTTTACTGTAGCCCTTCAGATGGAGACAGGATGGAGACAGCAACTTTGGTACAAAATAATGGTCATAACAACAAAAAGCATAACAACAGAGAAGGACTGAAAAACACTTGACACTATTTTAATAAAATTCTAGCCTAAACAACAATAATAGAATTCTTTCTTTCCTCAATTCTCAAGTTGCCCAGTAGGTACTTTACATCGAAGGCACTCCCTCTGCCCACAGAAAGCAACGGTGACCCAGGAGATGTGTTGTTCCTCTTGAGAAGATCCTATCAGGACAGCGCGACTCTCACTGTGGGCAACCTGCGGATTCTCAGTATGTTCTCCACTAGAGATTGTCATTTATTACATTAGTTAACACTCCATGGAAAGAGCAAGCTTCCCTAATTAGGTTAACTGTATTCCAAGGTCTACTTTCACTAAAGAAAAGGTTTCACAGGTTCTTCACAAAGTTATTTAATCCCCACTTATTTGTTTAGGTGTGTACAGAGAAAAATGAGATGTGTGGTGATGTGAGTCTCTTTCTAAAACACAAAAGAACATATTAAAAATTGGTTGTGAACTGAACTTTCACTGGACAAATGGGTATATGCACTGATTATTTGTTAACATTCTCTTCCCCATAAATCAATCACTTATTTTCATATGCCGGGTGTTCAGTGATCATGTTCTTTAAAGATACTTGTATTAGTTACATTCCTTATGGTTTCTAATGAAAGAATATGCTAGGTTAAGGAAGGAATTTTGGAAGCCCTGGGTTCAGTTTAGGGTCCTGATTCTTAAGAAAAGTATAAAGATGAAAAGGTTAATCTTTTAGGAGGTTCAAATCACATGACTGTTTCTTTTTAGGAGAAAAAAAAGGAATGGAATTATAACATCAGAGGAAAATTTTTCTCTTTTTGAGTCCCTACATGAAGATTATAGTAAGTAACCTCAGTTAAAATTGAGGAAATGAGTTTATAGCATAGTATAATAAAAGTGGATTAGATATAAAGACTGATATTATATTCCCTTATATTATATATATATATATATTTAAATATATATTCTTCATACATGTGTTTATTGACCACCTACTAGGTAAAACTATTGGGACAAAGAAATATGGAATGTGATTAAGCCTGTGTATTATAAGTCAGGGTTCTCCAGGGAAACACAACCAATATGAGACAATGAGAGAGAGAGAGATTTTATGGAGGCCAAGACCTACAATCTGCTGTTTGCAAGTCGGAGACCCAGGTGTAGTTCAGTCTGAGACCAAAGGCCTGAGAACCAAGAGAGCTAGTATTGTACATCCCAGTCTAAGTCTGAAGGCCTGACGACCACGGGAGCCAATAGTAGTATTATTCCCAGTTTGGGGGCAGGAGAAGATCAGTATCTCAGCTCTGGCTTTCAGGCATAGAGAACAAATTTTTCCTTCCTTTGCCATTTTGTTTTACTCAGGCCCTCAGTGAATTGGATGAAGCCCACCGATATTGGGGAAGTAAATCTGCTTTACTCAGTCGGCTGATACAAATGCTAATCTCATCCAGAAACACCCTCACAGATACACCCACAAATAATGTTTAGCCAGATATCAGGGTACTCGTGATCCATTTAAACTGACACATAAAATTAGACATCACAGCCTACAAATAGCTTATATTTTCAAATGGAAATAAGATAATTAGAAAATACTGAAATTTTGAGTATTAAGAGAGGAATACATGGTATATTAGAGGTATTAAGGAAAAAACTGTTCCTAAGACGAGGACATATACTTTTTTCAATGCTGCAGACCCAGTGCCTGTTATCGGAGATGTTCAATTGATACTTATTTTGATAACAAATGAATGAGCTAGAGATTTCATCTGGAAAAGGACATATAAAATAACCTACGCATTTGTTAAGATTTGAGCTGGTTAATATGTGTAATATTTTGTGTGTTCAATAAATACAACTTACTATTAGTACGAGTTTTAGAAATATTGAAATGAGGAAATTGCAATCCTGTGGATATCTTCCTTTTTTTACTTAATATTTTGCCTCTGTGATTTCCTTAGCCCTCATTTTTTCTGTCAGTATATAAAAAAATTCTCTCCTCAATATATCATTTAAGAAAGGGCTGTTACCAATTTGCTCTTACCATCTTCCATCTCAGACCACAAAGATATATATATATATATATATATTTTTTTTTTTTTTTTCTCTAAAGGGCCAAGTGGACCTAACTGCTGAAGCTGGGTGAGGGGTTCACATAGGTTCACATCTTCTCTACTTTTGATGGGTTTGAAAATTTCAATAATACATTTTTTTAAAGATTTTATTTATTTATTTGAGAGAGAGAGAGAGAGCAGGGGAGGGGGAGAGGGAGAGGGAGAATCTTAAGCAGGCTCCACACCCAGGGCAGATCCTGATGTGGGACTTGATTTCATGACCCAGAGATCGTGACCTGAGCTGAAATCAAGAGTCATACACTTAACTGACTGAGCCACCCAGGCACCCCTTAATAATACATTTTTAAGACATATGTTAGAGGACATGAGACTAACTACCTAAGTACTGTGTGTATAATGTCTTGAAAACAAATGTTCAAAGTGATGACTGAGTTCATCTTTCTGTCAGTTTGCAGATTTGTATGCATATATTAGTGGGTAGGGAACACAGTGGGCATGGGGTACTCGTGTATTATTCATGTTCATTTTGGTCTAATATTTGTCACCTACCTTTGGAATGGTTTCTCATCAAATGTATGTAGACAAAAAGTTAAACTCATGCATTTGTTGATATCTTAAAATAATAAATATAAATGTAAAACTCATGCAAGATAGGAATTTTTGACAACTCACCTTTATTTAAGAAGTATATCAAAAATGAAAGCAAGGGGGGAAACACATTTTTTCTTTTGATTTAATGTAACTGACATTTGAGACCTATCAGTAAATATAGATCAGGATTGGAAGAAGCAACATTTATATTTTTTTGTGGGAATATATTATTAATATAAACATTATACTACCATTCTATTTTTATTTTTTTAAGATTTATTTTAGAAAGAGTGAGTGGTAAGGGAGGGGGAGAGGGAGAGAGAGAATCCCAAGCCAACTCCCCGCTGATCACAGAGCCCGATGCGGGGCTTGATCCCATGACCCTGAGATCATGACCTGAGCTGAAGGCACGAGTCTGACACTTAAACAAGTGAGCCACCCAGGCACCCCACTATCATTCTGTTTTTTTAAAAATTTACAAGTTCTCTATATTTGCTGATTGACTTGCTGATTGTTAGGAAAGAATACATGGTCTCAAAAATAAGGAAATTGTTTCTGCAACATACATTTATCTTTCTATAAAACAGGAAGATGATCCAAGTAGCATGTGCATCAGCCTGAAGAATGTATTTCTTTCGCCACCAATATAACCAAGTAATTTTTTTTAGTCATATATGTTCAAACTTTTAGAACTTAATTTTGTACACACTGAAAGAGTGCTGATTTTGGAAGACCCTTAAGCTTAATATCTTTGACACATTAAAGCCATTTTGTTTAGAAATTTAAGCTTCAGGTCTTATTGATTGATAGTCTCCCATAGATCATAAATGCATGATTCCCAGGCATGAGAACATAGGAAAAAATCTCTCCTTTTTCTCTTCAACCTTGCCAATTTGGGGAGCAAATATCTTAACATTTGGCTGGTTCCCAGTAAAAATCAAAAGGAGACAGAATCTGGGGCATCCGGCTGCATGATCCTCGTAAAGAACTGTGAAGGATCTGAGATCTTACTCTCCTTGCAAACTAGTAAGTAAACGTGCCACAGTTTTCATGCGTGCTGGCAGAACACTTGAGACTCCTGGGGTCAGACAAATGATTTCTTTATTAGCAGCAATAGTAGTAGCCAGAGTCTCAGTCTGTGCCAGTTCTCTGAGCCCAATTTCCTAAAAGATGAAACAGTCAGGTGGTACCTGTACATGCATACTCAGTGGATTGTGTTACAGGAGAGGAACTTAGGCTCAAGGAGCCCAAATCTTTTATAATGAACAGTAAACCTGCCTAATCTTTGCCCCAGAGGGAGTCACTATCTTTATTAGAAGAAGCAGTAAGCAGAGCTGCCCTTTGCTCTTGAGAGAGACACAATCCCTAACTTTCATCTGTTTGTTATACAAACATTCTTGGAAAGATAGTCCAGAGCAAAGGCAGTTCATGCTTCTGCTCATAAGATGTGCGGAAGTACAAGACACCCACAGTAAATTTTCCCTTCACAGACACAGAAAAAAAACCATTAAGATCAAGAGTTTTTCTAGAACAGTAGTCAATTGTGTGCCATACATCAGGCAGTGGGCTAGAACAGGAGGTAAGAGAGCCCAAGAAAGTGAAGAATGACCTTGGACGGGAGCTGGAGCTAGAAGAGAGTTGGTTACGTTTACTGCTTGAGAAAAGGAACCAATAGAGAGAGGGAGACAGAGAGATGAGGAAAAGCACACAGGAAAATCTCCATAGGAACAATTACTATGATTGTGTAGACAATACTGCTTTTTCCCTTGTTCGAAGCCTCCTCACATAGACAATACATAGATTTCCAACGGGGCTTCGATAAGCTATAACCTCAAATACCTTAACTCCTTGTTGTTACAAGGCCAGTCAACTCTAACCTGTTCTCTTTCTCTCTGTCCTTAGGCTTTTCTCCAAAGATATAAGGTCAATTTAATTCAATTTAACTGATTTGACCTGTTGGTGCTTATTGATGGCTCTGCCACTGATTAAGCATCCTATCTATTCTACTTCCTAATCACCCACAGTTTCTTCTTCTCCTGGAGTTGGAAAGAATGACTCTCAGGCTGTGCCGGCCTCCAGGTCAGCAGGGAGATCCTTCCTCTAATGGAACTATGGATGACATCATAGCTGTGATTGTCTTTATGAAGAGACTCCCACTTCACTAGTTTTCATGTATGAATTTTGCAGAGAAAGACATCATGTCTATGGTATGAAGTCAGGACTGCTGTCAGTTTCTTACTTATCTGCTAACAAAAGAAAATGATTTTGTTAAAGGCAATAAATGATAGTCTCGAATTTATTTCTGGGGAGCAGATCTAAATATCTTGGTGAAATATAACAACCCTTTTGTGCTTTTAATTTGGGTGAGGATATTTGCCCCTCTTCTGCTGAGCTAATACACATTTATTGAAATTCAATGGCACTGGCTGTCTCCTACATTTGTGGAGGGCAAGTGTACGTTTCATCTCCAACAGCTGGTAGAGATGAGTGCGGAGATTCCTTCCTGTGTGCACAAGAAGCAGCAGTTTGGCCCATCTGCTAATCAATCCCTGCTCCCGCACTTACTGTGACTTGAGCATGTCACTGAACTGCCATTTTAAAACTATATCACAAACAGAGTGACAAATACCTATCCTGTAGTTATTAATATATGCAGAACACTGAGTCCAGTGTTTGTGTGCTAAAGAAAAAAAGAATTAGTTTAGTGAATATTAATTATTAGGGAGCTGCTAAAAGTGGAGCGCTCCAGAAAGAAAGGAGGAAGGGGGAAATAATTCCCATTATCTCCATCGCCTACACCAAGTATGCATTCCTACTTTGCTCAGATAGTTTACAAAAAATTCACCCTGCCCCCTGTCCTTAGTTATAAATCCAATTCATTTTTTTCAAGATTGTATTTATTTATTTAAAAGCGTGAGAGAGAGAGAGAGCAAGCGGAGAGAAAGAGGCAGAGGGAGAGGGAGAAGCAGACTCCCTGCTAAGCAAGGAGCACAACTGAGGGCTCCATCCCAGGACCCTGAGATCACGACCTGAGCCGAAGGCAGACGTTCAAACAACCCAGCTGCTCCTAAACCCAACTCATTTATTCATTTATTTTTTTACTGAGCAAACACTAATGTTTCAGGATTTTATAGGCTAGCTGAGCATGAGGGAGGTTGGGAGCCTTTCAGGGGTCAGGGAACATGGAGAATATTGGGTTTATCTTGAACACTCAGCTCAAAAGTTTCCAACTCCTTAGTGAGTCTTTCCCAGACCCTCCACCCCCACCTTCCAGGTCTTGTTTCTCCTCACTCTTACTACTACACTGTCATCTTGCACTGTCCCACTGTGTTACATTAATTATTTAGGTGCCTGTCTATCCACTTACATAATGAGCCCTAGACCGTGTCCTTGACCTCTAGCACTGGGAAAATGCTCAGTACATGTGCGAATGAACTCATAAATAAATAGCATTCTGAATAAATTAATTAATGGCAATAGAGAAGTCCAGAATGGGAATGAAACTGTAGCCTTGTTTAATTAGAGCAGGGTACCTGACATCTTTACCTGCACAGGGGCAACATGAAGGCAGGCAGGCACGCACACTTTTAGGAGTTATCTGGAACAGCTATTTTACGGGGACCATGAACAAAAGGATAGGCCTTCTGGGGGGATTGGTCTGCTTTAGGGCCCTTTTCTTTCTCCTGGGATTCACTTTCCAACTCTACCTCCTACTGGTCTTCACCCAACATTATTCTGTTGAAGGGAGTCAGACTCAAGAACATTCTTGCTCAGTACTAGTGAGTGACCTGGTGACTGTAGCAGAGGCTGGGAGGAAAGTCCAACCAGGCTGCAGAGCAAAGCCGACCACAGTGTTGAATAGGGAGCAGAGTAATCCTAGCCTGTTAAAGCAACCCTGCCCCAGGGGATGTAGTCAGTGAAAAGGGAATCAGAGCCCTTAAAATTCCAGGTGCAAAATCATCTCTTTCCTGAGTTATTATAACAACCCTTTTGGATGAAACTGGGGGTAGCAATATCAAGAAGGAGAAAGGAGCAGATATGAAACATTTTGGAGAATTACTTAATAGTAATACAGTTAGATTTTATTAAGCATCTACTGTGCCCCCAGGATTAAGAGTTTTGCATGCTTTAATCAGTTTTCATCTTAAATTTAAACTCCATGATGTAGGTATCCTTGTGCTGATTTTATATGGTATGAGTCGTCGTATCTAAAAATGATGGAATTTTCAGAGTTCTGGTAGAACAATTGGAAAGGACATTTTGAGTAAAGATGCATCTGTACTTTGTACTACACTTTAATATAGTTATTCAGTATACAGTCAGTACAACTTTGGGAATAAACTATGGTTTAGTTCACTCACTTTCTAATGGATATATTTGTATTAGATTCCTCATAAGCTTGCTGTGAGGATGAACTCAATAAATATTATTATTCACTTATTATTTCTCATTATGAGTATTTGGTTAAAAAAGAACACCATGTTTACTTCTGGTAATGTATATGATTTTGTTTTCAGCTGTTTGAATGAACTTTCTGCATTTGACTGGGAATGATTTTCTTCTACCCTTAAACAAAAACAGTGTGTTAATGAGAATAGTGTGCTATTCTTCATTGAGCCCTATAAGTCAAACTCTGTGTAAACATTTTACATCCATTATTTTATTAATTTAATTCTAAAATTACATAGAAATCAATGAATGCTGGAGATAGATTTAAAAAATACTTTTTGTCACTAATATGTAGTTCATGGATGAGTCTATTACCCACTCTCTCTCACCCGAGTAATTAAAAATTGCTCTTCTATAGGTACCGATTCAAATGCTTCTTGGAAAGGAGCAGTATTCATTAAATGCATTAAAATGCATTAAAATGAAATAATTGCACAAAGAGTGCGTCACCTTCACGCAAATCTGTAGCCTGTTTGAGGGGCTTGGGGAACAATAGCAACAAATCCTTCTTCCATATTTAAGCCATACCTAAGTCATTAACAAATTCTCAGTGGGAATTTTATAACACACATTTAATTATGATAGGATTCTAAAGTCAATCCAGGGGACGAAAAGGTTCTATTATTTTTCCGAAGCCCAAACAAAAATCCTTGGTGTTTCAAAGCAAGGGAGCATATATAATATTTGAGGCTGTGGTGTCATTATTAAGCAGGTGGTTCATGTCTTCCTATTGTCATTGTGAATATGTCATTTATGCTAATCTTATAATAGTTTTTTTTTTTTCCTTTTTAACCAAGTATAGGGTCCAGTTTAAGATTTAGAACTTGCCAATGATGCACAAAGGGAAGGGATTGGTATTATTTCATGTTAGTTGTAGTTTCTAGATAGGATCTGGAAAGAATTGGATAAAGGACTTTTTAATACTTCATCTAAGATTTTTCCTATAATGAGTAGTTAACACAAGTCAAAATTTTCTGTATCTTTTTCATTAAAAAAGTCAATAGTGATTTTTATCCTTATCAGTATTTTCACAGCACATAAAATAATGGATCTAGTTTTTAAAAAATAATTTTATGTCATTTGCCTCATTGTCTGACCTTTCAATCTGGTGGTGAGAAAGCCTGAGCTATGCATTACCTCAGTCAGAGTGATGGTCCCATGAGGTCTTTGGGTCTTTTCCCGTACTTCAGTGCTATGTGAAAGATGACCTGGAAGATTCCTTTGAGCTTTGGATTCTGTGATCCTTTAAGCATTGGTTGTTGACCAGAATCAGAATTTTCAAATCTAAAAGTATTTAACAATCATCTAGTTTATAAGCACCAGAAGGTAACTTCTTGTCTAACATTACTGTGTTAAAGGGGACAGCAGTCTCTATGTTGGGTCTCAATGTGTAGTCAGGTAGTCTTCCCCAAAATGAAAGAACATGGATTTTGCCGCTGTGTCTCCTATGTGAAATTCACATCCAAGGGTTATGTCATGAGGCCTCAGAAAATGTTCCTCTCAGAATTGTGTTCTGGTTATGTGCAAAAGTACTTCCAGTTAGCTTTTATGAAGATGAGGATTGGGTTGTGATATTTTTTTAAGATTTTATTTATTTATTTAATTGACAGACAGAGAGAGAGAGAGACAGCGAGAGAGGGAACACAGGCAGGGGGAGTGGGAGAGGGAGAAGCAGGCTTCCCGCTGAGCAGGGACCCCAATGCGGGGCTCGATCCCAGGACCCTGGGATCATGACCCGATCTGAAGGCAGTCGCTTAACCTTCTGAGCCACCCAGGCACCCCTGGGTTGTGATTTTGAAAGAGGTAAGAAGGAAAAGAAAGGAGAAAGGTGATACTTACAATAGAAATAATTGGATTTTTACATAATTTTTATCTATCCACAGGGTCCTATAAAATCTCTTCACTTTATATTTCTTTGGAAATCCTTTTTTACTTACATTTCTACGGTGCAACTTATTTTTTTCTAAATTAGGATCATCCATGCCTTTTTAACATATCTATTAATAGCCACCTTTGTAGATATCACCTCCTTAGTGTAGAGATATATTGGAGCATTGATTATGGCAGGGATAGGACAAGCAGAGAATGTTGTTGGAAAGATAGATGCTAGAAGAGAGACGTGGGGATGTGAAGTATAAGGTTGCAAATGTAAATAACTTCTTAAAGAAGTTCCCATAAGTTGGGGCGCCTGGGTGGCTCAGTCGTTAGGCGTCTGCCTTTGGCTCAGGTCATGATCCCAGGGTCCTGGGATCGAGCCCCACATCGAGCCCCACATCGAGCCCCACATCGAGCCCTACATCGAGCCCCGCATCGGGCTCCCTGCTCCGTGGGAGGCCTGCCTCTCCCTCTCCCGCTCCCCCTGCTTGTGTTCCCTCTCATGCTGTGTCTCTCTCTGTCAAATAAATAAATAAAATCTTTAAAAATAAGTTCCCATAAATTAAAAAAATAAAATGATTATTATTGAAGTCCTTTTTTCCAGGTATCTTGAGGTTAAGCATTAAAAATATATTTTGCTTTTTAATGAGGACTATCTGTGACTTAGAAACATTGAGAATTTTTAACTTTGAAATACTTTAAACATTCAAGCTAATTTGTGCTACAAGTGTTTAGTTTACTCAGTGATCTCATATTCTTTAAGTTAAATATCGTTTCAAGGAATATTTCCCCATTTAATCATGGGTCATCTTCTTTCTTTGAAGTGTGTGACACAAAAAGGGTAATTCGTAAAATAAGTTTCTATGAAATGGAGACAGAGATAAATGAGCTCACATGAAAGGAAAAAAAAATGGAGGAACCCTTTAGGAAGAGGGAAGCATTCTTGAATATGACATTTGTGGGAAAATGGTGCTAGTCATTCATTTTTATATGAATGAAGGGGTTTTGTTTGGTTGGTTTTTGACAGTAAATTAAAAAAAAAGTTAAAACGAAAACCTAGTCTCCTCAAGGGCTAGATGTGAAAGGTAGACTTGTAGCATTCATCTCTCACACATAGGCTCTAAAATATTCCCAGTCATAAAGTTCTGGTAGATCCCTTTTTCAAAAAAGATGTACTTTTTCACAAATAACATTTAGGAATCCTTGCCAAACTTTGGAAGTGGTATGGCTATTAGGAAAAAAGAAGAAAGAAAGAAAGAAAGAAAGAAAGAAAGAAAGAAAGAAAGAAAGAAAGAAAGAAAGAAAGAAAGAAAGAAAGAGAGAGAGACAGAGAGAGAGAGAGGGAAAGAAAGAAAGAGAGAAAGAAAAAAAGAGAAAGAAAGAAGGAAAGGAAGAAAGGAAGGAAGAAAGAAAAGCAAGGTGTTAAAGCCACTGATCAAAACTAAATCTCCCTTCTGCAGATTGGAAACATTGAAGTGTAAGGATAAATGGGCAGGGCCATAAATACCTAAGAAACTGGGGTTCACGGAGTGTGTACTTCTAGTTGTGCTGTTTCTCCATTAACAACCGTACCAGATGTCTCAGATTTAGCTGATTTTATTTTCAGAAGATAAAAGGCGCCAAATCATCCACCACACTGGCACCTTTAACGAGCTGGGGTTATTTTGCCTCTTAGCTTACATGTGAAAATCAATAGGAAAGCTCACCCTTTTGCTTTCAGTCAAGTCTGGACACACTGGGAGTAGGGATGCAAAGTTTATTTGTGGTCCTATCATATACAATAAAGATCCTGTAATGGTTATTTTTCTGTCACCTTTGCTTGACCTGAAAAATTTTAATAGGATCTAAAATATCTCATGCTTGACCTATTACTGTCAAATAGCAATCAAGATGCTATGTTTAAAACCCACTTTAAAGCAGAATAACAACACATTTGCTAAGCAATATTGAATGAAATGAAGACTTCTCAGTAGTTTCTAGTAAAATCGTTGTTAGGCTGTGTAAATACAAACTTAAAGAATAGAGAAGAAACCTAACAATTAGGAGGAAGCTTGACTTTACTTTTTTCATGCAAAGTAACTCAAAACTTTGAAAATGGGTTACCCTTAGACACGTGTTTTTAAAACTAAATAAATACACGTGTATTTATAATATTAATTTGAAATTCTATGTTCATTAATTTAACACGTGCAGAGTAAATTCTGACCTATTTTATGCTACTGCGTAGTTATTTGTAACATTTATAAAGTGCCGGAGGAAAGAAGTTATTAGAAATACACGATCTAATCCACAGCAGATATCAATATATTTTTAAAATAAATTTGGAGAATTTATATTATGCCATATTTGGTAGGAACACAAAAAGGGGCAGATTTTAAATGCTTAAATGAATGATATTTTACCGTTCAAACGTGGTCTAAATGACGTGGCGTGCAGACTCTTGCTTTTCAGACGCTTGTCAGCTTCTTTCCTCTAATTTGACTAAGGTTATATGACGTTTGATATTTTGATTGCTCATCTTGTGGAAGACGACGATTAGTTATAGGTTAATAGAAATAGCGTACCACGACTGCAGACAGTAAGTTTGGAATCTGCTTATAACGAAATGTAAAAGCGCACCCTGCTAGGAACTCTACTATTCATGCTGAGGTTTAAACACTGGAATTGGGTTCCCAGTGGATTTTCACTTTCACAAGTACTTAATGCAGCTTTAGGTGTCTCAGGGGCAAACTGAACTGGCCACTGAATATCCTTTTTAAGGGGAGTTAACAATGGCTTAGTTCTACCTCTCTTGAAATACAGGATTCATGTTTTTCTCTCTTAAAATTTAGTGTTCCTAGAGGCAGTCGGGAACATTAGAGAATGAGACTGTATTTATCCATCCCAAGCTAGGTACAATGTAGGTGAGGGCAATCCAATGTTCCCTGCAGTGCTTTGTCAAAGCTTTTTAACCCTACGCTGAAAGGATAACCACTTCAGAGTGAGGTTACAATTGAAACTCCAAACCTATTAAAACTTGGGCCTTTACATTCGTGCAGGCTTTTGATTATAAAAAATTCTATGTACTTTTGAGGATGTACACTTCTGTGCCAGAGGTGGTATTGTGAACCCTGGACTTATCACAGGTGCAGCCAATTCTAGGATTAGAACTCAGACCTTAGATCCTTTCTTTTTGAAAGAGATTGTGATTTTATTTTGGGCTGGAAGAGTTATGAGGCAAACCAACTCAAGTTAAAGTCATAAAGTGCACATATAAATGGTGTCATCAGAGAAATTACAAACGTTATACATAGGATCAAAAATATCTCCTGCTCAAAAAAATCATACATGCATATACACATATACATAAGTAGATCATACAGAAGAAGTCATGGTAGCATTGTGTTTTGATAATTTGGAAATAAAAAAAACCCACTTAGAATATATTAGTCAGGATAAGTTAGGCAATGCTGTGGTAATGAACAACTCCAAAGTCTCAATGACCTTGAACTTCACAGGAGTCATGGAGACCCTACAGGCATCTGTCTTTCACTCTTAGTGACCCAAATCCCCCAACATCTCAATACAAGGTTTTTGCTTTTGTTTTAGTGACAAGGGAAGAGATGGCCCAATATCTCACCAGGGTAAGTAAATGCACTCATCTGGAAGTGACACATTACTTCCACTCATGTTTCCTTGGCCAAAGACTATCAAGGGGGCAAGGGAAGTTAAAAGACCACTTCCTCCCATCCCCACCATAAGCCAAAGGAGGAGAACTGGATATACCAGGGAGTAACCCAAGTATCCACCACATAAGAGGTGACAGAATTATAGGTAGGAGATCCATTAACTTTTTAACTATCTCAAACAGGTATTGCTGAATTAACAAATATAACTGATTTTGAATAAAGGGAGATTCTGACATTATTCCTAATGATGTCTCCATAAAAATCAATAACATGATTTTTATAAAAACCACACAAATATGCATATTTATAAAGTACTGCATTTCATTAAATATTCAAGTGGCATTTCAATATTTAAACAAAATCCATAGAATAATTTCATTATTGTCACAGGCAGAATATTATATTACTTGAAAAGTACTCAATAAGATTGATTTGTGTCCTCTGTAAAATGTAGTCTCCACTGACCACTTGCCAGGTTGGGTTACAAGAGCCTTTCAAACCACAAACTGTGCTGTGGTCTTTACAATGCAATGCCTGGAATGCTTACACTAAGCTTTGGAACACTACAAAATATCAATGGCCAGTTCACAGCCAATACCTACCCGGGCAGAGGCACTTCGCTGCAGATCGTTTGAAGTAGCTATTACTGTAAATCAAAGGCTTAGTGTGTTCTTTTTTTTTTTTCCCTTTGCCCTTCTAGAATATTCATAAACAAATTGTATATCTCTGCACCCAGAAAAGATGGCCCCCTGATAAACCTCTAGCTATCATCATTTAATCCCTCCCCGACTTTTAAATAAACCCCATCAATACTATTCATTATTAATGAAAGGTAGGATGATTCCTGGATGAAGTTTTAGTTCAGGCGGCAAATCGATACTTCTGACCATGTCTGTTTCATTATTGACAACGTCTACCCACATTTACTCTTATAATTAAGTTTTAGTTCAACTCCTAACTTTGCTCCAGCGTTTGAAATGGCTATATGGTGTTCTTAATTTCAGCTGCTGTTTCATCTTTCTCAGTAGGTGCCTATTTTATTGTTAAAGGTCATACTCATTTGTCTGCTCCAACAAAGGCAGCCCTTAAAGTTGGCTGTGGTTTTGACAGACAGTGGTCCCTATAAGTGATGGCCTTCAGGACAGACCTGGCACTGGGAGTCAGTCACCACAGCAAGGGGAATAACAGATAACAAATCATGCCACTATTTTTCCTCTTGGCGTGATGGACGACAGCACAGCGGGGGTAACTTTTCAATGTCCTCAGATTAAAAACCCCTCAAACAAATGAGTTCTGAAAATACTGCCCAGAGGCATGAAAGGGAGCTGTTGGGCTCAAAATACTTTTAAAAAATAGGTTTTTTTTTAAATGTACAATTTATGGCCACTCAATGCAATTATCTAATTTTCAGTGATACTTTCAATTTTATACACACAAAGCTCAGCTATAGATTTGAGGGGCTGTTGCCATCATGGATGTAAAGCTTTCCAGAGAGAAGCATGTAGTGCTTTGCAAGGCATAGCAAACAAAATTCTAAAGGGAAATTTGGTATTTGTCAGAGCATCCTATGCATTTCAGCGTACTACAGATTATTTTAAGCACTATTGTTTACAAGTGATATATTAATCAGCTACTCATTGAATGGTAGAAAGATAATCAAATGACCAAGCTCTTGGCTACATGTTCAATCAGCTCCTCATTTTCCTGGTCCGTTGTTAGCATACCTAACAGCAGTGCAAAATAAAGTACAAATATTTCCACTTAAAAATATTAATTCTACTTTCCCTGACATATTATATTGTCCAATAATTTTTTTTATTAACTGAAAAGTAGAAGATGTACAAATCCTACATTTCTAGTTTAAAAAAAGGCGATCAATCAGGTGTATTTGTTCTATACCTGTCATTAAAATGACTACATATGATCAGGTAAATATAATATACAATAGTCATAATTTTATGTGTGTATAAAAATGTTGTATGCGTATATCATGAATGTGTATAAACCATAAGAAAAGGATAACGTTTGTCTGGATGTTTTAGCCATTTTAATAGTTTATGCCTGAGCAGCTTGCTGTAAACAGTGATTACGGTCCTCTCTCCCAGGAAGATTGATTCAGCAGTTTTGAAATGAGGCTGGAGATCGGTATTAATGTGGGTCTGAGGTGATCTAGATATCACTTGATCTAGCTGTAATTGGGGAACCAGGGTGGGCATGTTGACGTTGGATTAGCACTCCTAGGTCACGGTGTTTTGTACTGAAGTGCTGGCTTTGGAGCCAGGTGGACTAAGGTTTGAATCTTGGTACCGTCTTACTAGCTCTGGGGTCTTTGACATGTTACTCACCTTCCCCAACCTCAGCTTTATAGATCGTCCCATGGCAATAACGAACCATATCTTGGAGGACTACTGGGGGATTAATGAAACTGCTGAATAAAAGCAAGTGGACTTTACTTGCTAATTATACAACTGAAATGCTTAAGACAACACAATTAGGAGCTTGAATTAAAACACTTTCTTAGAAGATAAATGGACTCTCCCACCTCTCCCTGCCCTACAGCCCCTGGGCTTTGGGCCTTTCCAAGGCACCTTGAGAACTGCCAATATCTATAGATGAAGTTATCTATTTTCAGTTCCGAACTCTAAATCTAAGACCTAAATAAATTAGTTCAGATATTAGCCACTTCCTCAAATCTTATACGTTCCTTGGGCTTCAGAGTGAAACTGGGCCCTTGGTAATCACTCATTCAACACACTTATTGAATCCCGACGGTACACCAAGGCTCAGGATTTCCTCCTCAGAGGATGAGATGAGCCAAACTCTCCACAGACAGGGAGCCATTCCAGGTAGAAAGGGGACTTGCTGTCCTTGTCTCATATCTCCAACTTTTTAATAATACGGGACAGGGTTCTCTGATTTCTGGTAGTGCCTCCATTTCCTTGCCTTTAAATGGCAATTATAACAAGCTTACCCATTGGGATAAGAATGAAAATGAGTCAATATATATGAAATGGCACCCAGGAAGTGACTTGCCCAAGGTCACACTGCTGGGACGTGTTTGTCGGGTTTGAACGCACATGCTGGCATCCAGGCATCGTAGCTCTGCTTTTGCTCGGGTTGTTTATAACTCCTTGATCTTACCAGACAGTGTGAATCTAACCAGAAGGGAGAGTAAATAGTAAAATATCTGAAGCGATGTAACGAGGCTTATACAGATACAATGAGATACAGAAACATATTTAAAAGTAAAATGAAAAATGTACAATATTTAAATTTTTTATTTACTTTTTTGTATAAGAATGCATACATTTTTCTCGTCTCCTTATTTTTCCGACACAATGGGCAGTACTACTATAGATTCCTGAGCCCCTGAAAGAGGTATCACAACAGTGCAGTGTGTGTGTGTAGGTATTATCTTATTTAGTCAGATGTAGCATACTATATTCACTTTTCTTCCCTCCTTGCACTTAATTCTATATGTATTATTATAAAATTATTAATAGATCCTTTAATGTAGAAATATATAGAAACAAATAAGTCTACCTTTCAACAACAGTTGAAATTATCTTTATAGAAAAAGAGGGATTCTAGGATATCCTTGTTCTGTACCTTGCTTATATGTAACATTATTCACTTGTTCCCAAAGTAGTATATATGAAGTTAATTTTTTTTTTAATGACCGTTTAGAATTACAATGTTAGGCTAAAATGTATGTATCCCCTCTTCTTTTGGTGGACCTTTAAGTTGTTTTTAAGTTTTTAAAGCCATTTTCATAGCATTTCATTACATATTTTTGTAGAGTCTCTTTCCCATCTTGCAAGATGTCGGCGAAAAAGCTGAGAAGCCGAAGACTAAGAAGAAACCTGAAGCTAAGAAGGCTGATGCCGGTGGCAAGGCTAAGAAGGGTGACCCCAAGGCTAAAACGCCAAAGAAGGGGAAGCCCCACTGCAGCCGAAACCCTGTCCTTGTCGGAGGAGTTGGCAGGTATTCCCGATCGGCTATGTATTCCAGAAAGGCCATGTCCAAGAGGAAGTATTCGGCAGCTAAATCCAGGGTTGAGAAGAAAAAGAAGGAGAAAGTTCTTGCTACTGTCACAAAACCAGTTGGTGGTGACAAGAACGGTGGTACCCGAGTGGTTAAACTTCGCAAAATGCCTAGGTATTACCCGACTGAAGATGGGCCTCCAAAGCAGTGGGGCCACGGCAAAACACCTCTCAGTCAGCACGTGAGAAAGCCGCGAGCTAGTATCACCCCCGGGCCCATTCTGATCATGCTCCCTGGGCGCCACAGAGGCAAGAGGGCCGTGTTCCTGAAGCAACTGAGCAGCGGCTTGCTGCCTGGGACCGGACCTCTGTCCCTCAATCGAGTTCCTCAGCGTAGAACACACCAGAAATGTTGTCATTGCTACTTCTACCAAAATTGATATCAGCAGTGTGAAAATCCCCAAACATCTCACTGATGCTTACTTCAAGAAGAAGAAGCTGCGTAAGCCCAGACACCAGGAGGGTGAGATCTTCGACACCGAGAAAGAGAAATCCGAGATTACAGAGCAGCGCAAGGTTGATCAGAAAGCTGTGGACTCGCAAATTCTGCCAAAAATCAAAGCTGTTCCTCAGCTTCAGGGCTACCTCCGCTCTGTGGTTTCTCTCACAAAGGGAGTTTACCCTCACAAACTGGTGTTCTAAACTTCTTACAAAGAACGTAATTAAATAACTGATCCATTTAAATAAATAAATAAATAAATAAATAAATAAATAAATATGTTTGTAGCTATATCTTTAAACTCTTATGATTGTATTTTGGTAGGATAGATATCTGGAAATTAGGTTGCTGTCTTAGAGTATATGGATTTATTTTTTTATTCTCTTGTCAATTTCCTTTCCAAAATCTGTACCAATTTATGATACCACAAATATTGTAGGAGAATGTCTGTTTTTTATACCCCTGGAAATACTGAACCATATCAATTTTATAAGTATAGATTTCATTGATTCTTAGACATACATTTTCCCCCATTTTTAACAGCTCTAAAATTTGAATATGTCTTATAGTCAACAACATGTAATAGTCAAATCCACTTTCTCCATGATACATAAATACATAATTGTGTTTTGGGTCACCTGGGTGGTTCAGTTGGTTAAGCCACTCTTGATTTTTGGCTCAGGTCATGATCTCAGGATCTTGAGATTGAGTCCCGTGTCAGACTCTCAGCATGAAGTCTGCTTAAGATTCTGTCTCTCCCTCAGCCCCTCCGCCCATGAGCATGGGGCACAGTCTCTCTCTTGCTGTCAAAATAAATAAATAAACTTTTTAAAAAGATCATGATTGTGTTATTTATAATTGATGATAACTTAGTTTAATGAAGTATGGCATTTTTCAACCTGACCGGTAGTGAAAATCAGATCTTAATGCTGTTCGTGTTTTATTGTATTAATATCTAGTGACACTGTGTATCTTTCCAATTTTATATTATCCACATGTAATTTTTCTTTTATAAATTGTTCATATCTCAATTAATTTTGTAACAGTAAATATAAGGAAATTAGGATGTAGACTGTTGAAGAGCATTTTGTGGTGGACAATCTTTAGAAAACTAGGTACATCAAAAACTTTCCATGACCCAGTCAGTGTCTTGCTAGGGCAGGACTGTTTTCAATATGGGGATCTGTTCCCACACAAAACATTATGTATCTCTTCACAATGCCTACCTTGTTAGGAAAAGAGATTTAAAAAAATTTTGTTTTTTAACGGACAAAGAGCACATTCTTCAGAGAAAAGTGGGCACTCCTCTTGTGAGAGAAAACCTTTGGGTCCTAGAATCAGCACTTTCCTCTCTAAGTTAGAGTAGAGTTAAGGCAACCATGCTTGCTTGCTTTTTTCCAGCACCAACACAATACATTGCTACTGGTGGAAAGAACTCTTTGTTCCTGAATCTGACAATTGTTATCTAGCACTCTAATTGTGGTAATATATATTTTATCAAGATTTCTCCTGCTTGATTCAAATCAACATTCCTTCCCGTGTCTGTATCTCATATCCTTTTAGCTCAGTGGTTCTTAATGGGCATGATCCCTACTGTGGGGATCATTTGGCAGTATCAGGAGACTTTTTTTTTTTTAATTGTATTGACTGGGTGGAGAAAGGGTGGGTAGCTACTGGCATCTAGTGGGTAGAAGACCGGGATGCTGTGAAATATCCTGTAATACATAGGACAGCCCCCACAACAAAGCATTATTCATCTAAAATATCAGGAGTGCCACAGTTGACGAACCTTGCTTTAGAGTCTCATTTTAAATGGGTTTAACCTACAAATCACAGTGTTTGGAATTTCAGTATAGTCTCTGGGGATTCTCAACACCTACCCCACCCCCTCCCGCCCACACCCTGACGCATAGCACCTGAGTGATGTAACATACATTTTATTAATAATAGTTTCCCACAGGAATGGTGTAGGAGGGTGGGGACAATGATGTCATGCCTGTAATTTGAAAAGAGCTCCCAGGTGATTTTGATACCACTTCCTCCTCCCAACAGTTGTGTTACCACTGTAATTTAGAAAGTCTGAAGACAGTGATTGTCAAAGTACTTTGATTTACATCCTTCCCACCTCTTCCCTTCTTTAAGGTTTACCACTTCTTTGTCTATGGTTGCTTTTGAAAGATAGACAATGTCTTAAGTTAGGATTTTCTACTTATAAAATAGAGTATCTTTTGTTGTGTAATGAATTTGGCCAAAATAAGATGTAAGTTTTCTGAGAAATTAAAAAATACACACACAAACACACACACACACATAATTAATTCTACAGTATTACTTCAAACCTTGGACAAAGAATCCTTTCTTTATAAAAGTGAATGACTCTCAGGAAGTTGGTTTTATTTGGTATTTAAGTACTTAAGTACTTACTCTGAGATCCCTGGTCTACGATAACATGGGATAAACCACATTTTCTGATTTCTAAATTTGGGTCGTTGTTCATATAGCATTAATATATCCAATCCTATAGTTCTTATACAGAGAGAGTATCCATTTCCGTAATGCTGTCCTGCATGCGCTGGAAGCCCTGCATCAAAGCAGTGAACTGCTGCAGCCGGCCCTGCGCGGACTAGGAATGTGAGGACAGCAGAGGCCACGCTGAGCTCAGCAGGTAGCGCTCACCATCCCCATGGAACACAGCCACTGTGCACGCCTCTCTGCCTGTGTTCTCTGTCATCTGCCAGCATTTGTCCTTCAAGTCTCAGATATGGCAAGAAAAAAAAGGTCTGATTGTGGTGCTGGGGAAGAAGAACAGGATACGAGGGGGAGGGATCTCCACCGGTTACTCCTAATCTCTGCCCTCCTTGGTTGGCCTTTCTCTCTGCTCTCAGAAAATTGTAGCACTGTATTGGTTTTTCCAGCAGCTACCTGTAGTGTTCATCCTTACCTGTTTATGCAGAGCAGTACCAACACTTTCAAACCAGTCATCAGAAATAACCAGTTTAGAACAGCCTAGGGTCATTTGAAAATGTCCTACCTCTCAAGCAACGGTCCTAGAATATGCAAGTATCAATTGCTTTGCTAATTGTCATATCTATGAATCTATGCTCCTGGTATCTGATCACGGGAATCAAATATGATACCCGTATCTGATCACGGTTATCAAAGCAATACAAAGATGACATTAAAGACAAATATGATAAGAAAAACCGAAGACTGTGGAGAGTAGATTACGACGAAGGCTGAAATATTTTGCACAATTGTCTTCTGAGAAGTATACCAGTGTGGCTTTTCAAATGTGACATGCTCATAAGGCTGCAGCTTGAGTTCATCACAAAGCAATTGACACGCTTTCCACTGAACAAGGGGGGGAAAGTGGCACCTAAAATGGAACCTCTACTTTGCTGCTTTCCCTTCCATTTCATAATCAATTACAATTTGTTGTGGGTTTCCTTGTATTTTACTTTAAATATACATAAATTAAATAACCTTTTATATTCATATTGTTAGCCAGAATTGAGATATAAATATAAGGACTCTTCTGATTTAAGGCATTTGTTTTTATTTCTTTTCCAGCATGCCATCTGTCAGAGAGGAATGAAAACAACAACAACATATGGATGAATTCTTTTTGTTTATCTAGATATTTTGGAATCAATATGTTCCAAAATATGTTGCCAGACTACATGATGTTCTGGATTGCCAGTGCTTACATTTGGGTCTCTGAATTAACTTGCACAGGATAAAATTTTAACCCTGCAAGATGTAGTCTATGTATCAATACCAAAAGATATGACAATCAAGAAAATTTCCATTTTCTAAAGTCAAGACAGCATTAGAGTCAACTAGAAGTTTTGGATTGTGGGCTTACCACAGTTTCAGAAATGACTTTTTTGTAAAGTGGTATCTGAAGCTCCTATTAAAATCTTCATATTCCTTTTAAGTTACTAAGGAAAGATTATATTGCTCCCTGTATAATTTAGCATAACACGAAGGCTTTGCTGTATTATAAATTGGTAATCCAAGTATAGTGTAAAACTTGACACTCAGCTGCATATTACATTGAACCACATGAAATTGCCATCTTTCTAGGTAAAAATATGGGATGGACAAATGTGTAAATAAGCTAGAAATATGAGTGTAGCCAAAATGCAAGTAGTTACCAATCTTTTTTTTTTTGCCCCAGTTGCTTTATCTTTACACAAAAATATGTTATGATTATTATGATTATTGTTATTTAATTGGGGTGAGCAAGCATAGGATCCCATGTGGTTAGAATTTCAGCACATAACTATTAACATTTGCTTACTTTTCTTCTTTTTAGAATCAAAACATTGAAAAAGATTCCATTTTGAGTATATGTGTGAACAGTGGACATTGGTGCGTCAGTTCAGTTCAGCAAATATTTACTGAGCATCTACTGTTTTCCAAGCAATGCTGTGGGTTGGGGGGTTACACAAGTGAATAAGACACACTAATGACTTTAGGGTACTTATTTTCAAGGGAGAGAGAAACCCATCACCATGCTTCAATGTAATGTGGTAGTCTTCATTATTTAGAGCACAGACTTTGGCCCAGTGTCCCAGTCTGAATGCTAGTTTTGGTTCCTACAAGCTGAGTGACTTAGATAATTTCCTAAATCATCTGTGCCTCAGTTTTATTGTCTGTATAGTGGGGGTCACGATAGTATGCATCTCTTAGCATTGTTGTAGGGATTCGGTAAGCTGATGGAGGCAAAGGGCTTAGTACCAACCAGGAACATTGTAATCACTCTAAGTGTTAGCTGTTACCATTATTAATAATAAAATAGTGTAAGAGGATATTTGCTTTTCCCATATCTAAATTTTTTTTTGTTAGGAAATGACATATTTTGGGGCCTTGTCAATTTAGCTAGAAAGTCATAGGCATTGCAGGCAACCTAACCTGGGCTCAAATCTTTATTAGTTCTTAGCCATGTGGTTCTCAGTTTTCTTATTTGTAGAAATAGGGATAATACTACCACATTTTTATGGTTTTCATGAGAATTTAATAAGATAATGTTTATAAAGGCTGTCAGTGAGTACTAACTATTAATATTTATTAGATAAAAAATCCATTCACACCTACATATGTCCAAAGAAAATAAGAAGCACTATGAAAAATGTGTTGTCATTCAACTAAAAATAATATTATACTTTAAAGAATTATAACCTAATTCCGAGATTAAACAATTCTCAACCTTAAATCTCATTTTAAGTTTGGTTCCTACCAAGTTCTCTCTTTTTCATCCTCATAGAAATGGTTTTTCTTATTTGCATAGTACTATATAAAAATTCTTACAAATGTAAGATATTATCTTGTTTTTGCATTTTAGAAAGGAAGCTGTCTACACAAATTTGTAATGTGATAGAGTTTATGCTAATTTTGCCATAAGTTTCATGGGTATATGGAGGCTTGTTAATAATTAAAAAATTTTACTTCTTCGAGTTACAAATAAGTATTACAGTAAATACTTTCCAATCTTTATCTGACATGACATCTTACCAATACAGGCATCACAAAATAAATAATTTATGAAAAATATTTATTTAAAGAGCTGTAATTTACCTTGCATTTACCATATGCCATTCATCCAAGTAGCAATATAAAATATTCATTAGAGAAACTCATTAAAACAAACTTCTATACAATGAAGTGACGGGCCAACAAAAAACATCAATCATAGCAGGGCTTTAACTTTTTATTAGTGCATATGGGCACACTAATATTTCAAAGTAGAAAATTATGAATATTTTGCTCTGACTCTGGAATGACCAGGCTGCTGCAAAGACAAATTTGATAAGAGTATAACAAAGACAGGAACTGGTTTTTCTTCATTTGTTTTCATTTTAGTCAAGAAATCAGTGACAGTTCACTGAGATTTATTTTATTAATGATGAATCAACCTGATGCTATAATTAATGGGAAATCTATAGCTAATCTTAGAGGAAAAATAACTAGGCACATAATGATGTTTAAGCCTGGCAGAGCCAAACTCCGTGCCTCTGTCTCTTGAGTCTGTGTGTTGCAAGCAGAGTAGTCACTGTGAATATCAGAAACTCCTACTGTACTTCCAGGCCCATGCCTAAGGAGCAGTGTTTACAAAACACCACAAATGCTGGACTTCAGAAAACCGATTCTACTGACACCAGGTAGCTGCAGAATTATTGCATTGCCAGCTTAAAACATGCGTACACGCGCACACGCACACACATACAACTTTACAATTCTAGTGAAACTTCTAAATACGGACAGTATTAAAATTCAGGAAAAATAACAGGCTCAAATCAATGCATTTACGGGCTTCACATAAGCAACATTGTATTTCTCTGGATTTCCCTATATAAACTAATTCACAATTCATTAGGAAGTTCTGTTAAGTCTCTGCTTCACGTTCGCTGCCCTTCTATTACACTGTTGATCTGTGATTAAATGTTCTAATAAAATTAACTGGCTTTGCTACAAACAGAACATCTGGAACTATGTTTAATTTCATGTCAAACATACACAGGAAACACCTGTCTAGGTGAAGTAATTTCTAAAAAAAAAAAAAATGACATTAATCCATCTGTTTTGGAAAATGGTGTCATGGTTGTCACATTAAAAGGTAATATCAACAAACACAGAAACCCTAAATTGCTTTGGAGCATACGTTTTCTAAAATGAACAAAAAATGGCTTATCCAAATGTTATTGTGTCAGTCTTATTTTGTGCTGAATAATAAGAGGCCTCCTTTAACTCAGCAACTTTCAATACCTGCCCTGTAAAACTTCCAGATGTGAAGTCAGTCCCTGTACTTAAAAGATTAAAACCACTGTTGTGATTCTTTATCTGAGTATCTGCGCGGAGATCAAGCTAACACAGTCCATTGATTTCCTCATGCGAGAGGTAGACTTTACGTGCATTTTAAAGTATACAAAAGTATGAACAACTGATTTTTATATGATGCCAATGAACAAGCATATGCTTTTTAGAAATTAAAACTTCGCATGTGTATATAGCTAGCAATGGCTTTTGATAGAAAGATATGAGTACACAACGTCAGCCTGATAGAGAAATTGGCAATATGTTATTTGTGATCTTTTTTCTCCTTTCATTCAGTGTTTTAAGATTCTCAGCTTATTGGGTTCCAAAGTGCTTTCTCTAAATCCTCCTTCTAATTTCTATTTCTTTGTAGAACACAAGTGGGTTCCCAAGATGGTAGGTTTTGTTTTGCTTTGTTTTTTTTTTTTTTACATGCCTTTTAATAACGGTTTAGTGATTGACTTATTTTGTGAGTCATACTATCTTCTCATTTAAGAAATGAGGCAGCCGAAGAGTAAAAAAACTAAATAACTTGACCAGGACCACCAGACCTAAAATGTCGTTAATACAGATGTTCTTTGCAAGCTTTTGCCTTGAAGTGCATCCTGAGGCAAAGGGGACATTCTTAGTGGGGGGAGGGGAAGAGGTTGGTGAGAAGGCGAGAGGTTTAAAGGCGCAGTCCGTGAAGCCTGTCTTTATCGTGGGTATTCTTAAAAAAGTGAGATGAATGTCTAATTCTACTTTCCAGCATTGTTATATACATGTAAAAGGGTGCTACTTTGTTTTTTGTTGTTTTTCTAAAATATTTTTAAAATACATTTAAAGTTCCAAGAAGATATGCCTTATACCTAGCAGGTTTGCTGCAGCATGACTTAGCCTACTCACAGCACCCAGTTTTGTGTCCTCGGGGTATAGGCACTGAAGGAAATTAAGGAAAACAGTTTTTTGTTTTTTTTTTTTTTTTTAAAGGCCATTATGCCAGCCTGGAATGTTCTGGGAAATTACAATAAGGTTTTATTTTAAAAATATGGTTAGTAGAATGGAATGATGCAGATTTGTTAACTATAACTAAGAATAGATGTGTTACTGGTACAGAATCTTAGAATACTTTTAAACTTAATTTGAAAAGTTAGTGTTTAACTCTTGGTCAATAAATTATTGGTGTTACGGATGTTCGTAGTTGAAAGTGACAGATTCTTATGCTGTTTACTTCTGGAACGGCTGAGACAGAGCAGAGAGGTAAAGGTTTTGGCTGACTCTTGGCTGAATTCTAACAGTAGTGAGAATGTATTACAAAAGGGAGTTTGAGCACATCCCTTAGTTGTAAATTATGTACATTAAAGCAGACTGGAGATACCAAGGTAGGAAAAGAGTGGCCAAGTGGAGGAAGTAAGGGTAGAGGCACTGTAGAGAATGACAATCAAATTAATAACCTATTTCTGGCTGTCTAGTGACAAATATTCCTAGGACCAAATTGATGCTAAACTCCTGTAATGGCATTTCTGTGCCAGCGAGTGTCATGTCACAGTTTCTGTAACCCTGACTTCCACTGTCATGGGTCAAAACTTGTCCCTGGGGATGAGAGGAAGGTGGGGCAGGTAGGGTCTTGAAGCTTTTTCTCATGTCCACTAAAGCACTCTCTCTCTCTCTCTCTCTATTTTATATCTATATATTTTAACTGAGTTTCTTTATGAACTGTTTTTTTTTTCTTTTGTAGGTGGTTTTCTGCTACTAAAAATTTTTGTTTTAACTTTTGGTTTGGCCAAACATTTATTTTTAATTCATTATATAAGTTTTTTTCCGTTTTCAATTGCATCAACTCCGACTCCATAAAAGGTAAGGTTTTTACTGGTTACTTAGTGTTTTGGTGGTGAAACACTTTGCTGAGGTTGAAATCAATGCTTCCAAATATTATTCAAAGACATTATTTTTACCTATTAAGTTATAATGAAGCAGTATTAATTACTTAGACCAGAGGTTGGCACACTTTTCCTGTAAAAAGCCAGTTTATAGATATTTTCAGCTTTGTGGACCTCATGGTCTTTGTCACAACTACGCGAGCCTGTCATTGTAGGGAGAAAGAAGGTAAGAGATAAAGAATAGGAAGGGCTGTGTCCCAATAAAACTTTATTTACAAAAGAGGCAATGGGCTGGATTTGGGCAGCAGGTTGTGGTTTGCCCACCCTTGACTTAAACTACAAAAATCTATGGAAATCTTAGACCATAAAATCAATAATCATCATATAAATTAAAGCACATGGATCTCAAAACGTAGAAACATTGCAATATTGTCTCCATTATATGCATGAGATATTGTTCTTCTACCATGAAAACATTATTTCAAAATTTTACACCTGAACCAAGTTGGCCATCCTAGGAAGGTCCTCAATTTCCAAATCTAAGTAGTAGAACTAAAGTAAATGCAGCCTTGGTAGGATAAATTGTGGAGTAATGCAAAGAAAATATAAATAAATATAAAATGTCATTAAGTAACTATGATAAATTTAATAACGTTGATGCAATGTAACTTTGTGCAAAATAAATAGCTAGAACAGGAAATTATAAATTCTCATGAATCGTAGGATAATTTGCTAGTTATAAAAGCAAAAACTGACTGATTAATCACATTAAATACGGAACTTTCTAAAAGGGCATATTAGACTATTAACTGGAATTCTAAGAAAAGGTAAACTAGTGGTGTCATTATAGGAGCAAACAAAAACAAAACAAACAACACATGCCAAAACCAAAAATCTTCATATAGCAAATAGTTATGGAAGTGTCAAGCATCGTGACAAATCCTAGATCTCTAGGTCTTGTTTCTCTAATCTGTTGTTGGTGGTCTTGGTGGTAGTATGATGTCTTTCCTATCTCTAAATTTCCATGATTCAATTATGTGTTATGATTTCCAGAAGAGGGAAAATCAAAACAAAGTTTACAGAACAACACAAGCAAATTTACTTAGAAACTAAAGTAATTGAAGATTGGTGTCTAAATCCATTTAAGGAAACTTCCTTAATGTCTTGACATGGAACATTATATTCTTTTAATTGTGTATCCCTCTTGCATGTGTTACTCTGCAATACTAAAAAACTGGCAGCCAGTTACAGACTACTTCTATCCTTTGCCTCTATCAGTTTTCACTATGTACCCTCCGCTTGGAACACTTTTCTTCTGGTGTCATATATATGCACAGTCGGCTCGGCCTCCGGAACTGCTTAAAAATGGTATCTTCTTGTTGAAACCTTTCTTAGGGATGCCTGGGTGGCTCAGTTGGTTAAGTGTCTGCCTTCTGCTCAGGTCATGATCCCAGAATTTTGGGATAGGGTCTGTATCAGGCTTCTTGTTCAACGGGGAGCCTGCTTCTCCTTCTCCCTCTGCCTGCCGCTCCCCCTGCTTGAGTTCTCTCTCTCTCTCTCTGGCAACTCTTTAAAAAAATCATTAAAACAAACAAACAAACAAATAAAAAACCTTTCCGAGGACCCTGGTGCTCTTTAAGGTTAATGTTGATCATTCTCTCCTCTCTGAATCTTTTATGTAAATTTATTATTAATGTATTTTACAGATGAGGAAATTGAGGCTCAGGTTCAGGCTTAGGGCCACAGCTGGTAAGAAATGGAGCTGATATTCGACGCCAGGTCTGTCTTATACCACTTTCACTGTCTCATGAAAGACATATGACAACATAGGCAGGTAGATGTCAAGGTAGTGGAGGTCATGACTTTTCTAACTAGGAAAATAGGGCATGTTGATGGAAAAATATTTGGGAATAGAGAAGAATTTAAAGAAGAAAAGGAAAAGTACGTATTTCCACAAACTATTTCTTTAGCTTTTTTGCTATTCTAATTTTGCAGTTTTCCTTTAATATATGTAATGAATACAATTTTGTTTCCTGCTTTTCTAACCTAACATACAGTAAACAATTTGCATGCAATAAAATATTCTACATAAAATAATTTTCAATGGCTGCATAACCATAATATGTGGTCAAAAGGATATAACACAATTAAATAGTTTCTGAACACAATGGTTATCTTCAATTTTCCCAGGTAAGTAGTGTTGATACATACATATATATACTCATACACACACATCATGCTATTTTCAACTTTTTAAAGTATGTTAAAATTGGAATGAATGAGTCCAAAGCTATGAACATTTTTATGGTTCTTGATAGAAATTGATAAAATTTTTACTTGGATAATACAGGGATACACGGATAGCACATTGCCTGGAACATTGTAAACACTCAAGAAATGCTACCTATGTTTTCAAATTGCTTTACAGAAAGGTAGTGATAGTTTGCACTTCCATCCAAGTTACACGGGCAGTCATCCCACATTAAACTGGCTGACTGCTTAAACATTTAAAGTGTTTCATTTAATTAATAATGCTTCCATTGTTATTTAACTTTGAATAGATTATATAGGCCAGAAATATCAAAACCCCCCAATAATTTTATGATTTCCCTTCTGATTATCATTACTAATTCCTGGATAGAGAAGAAAATGATATATGAAATTTCTCATTCCAATCCTATAATTTCCCTTTTAAAAAACTTCCTTGCTTACGGCTGTAATATATAGGAGATGTATTATCTCCTAACTGGAATACTCTGAAATTCAATCTGGATATCTTTAGTAAAATTTTAGGAATTTTTTGGGAAACTAATTTATAATGTTTAATTTTCTATATTAATTTAAAGGCAAAATATAGTGGGATACTTTTTGTTATTATTTTTGAATTATATACAAATATACAAAAGTTGTTTTGAATGGCTGCTAATAACAAATGAACTAAAACCATCCTGTTTAAAATTATACTCCAAAATTAATTCAGGAATCTTAATTTCAATTTGTCATGGTTAAATCTGAGAAATCATCAATATTCAGCAGTTGATTATAAATAGCCTCATGTTCTTTGATTACCAATGTGTTATTTGAATTTGCATATGGTTAAGGTGTTTAGCTTTGTTTATTACTCTTATTATTTTTTCAAATGCATTTTTCTCTCTAGGGTTTAGGAGTCTTAATATAATTGATGCTTTTAAGACGCCTTTTGATCAAGGCAGGATTTGCTTAAAATCCATATGAAATAACTATAGTCTACTTTTCTCAAGTGCAGATGTCACTCTACCTCAGACCCAATAATTCTACAGCTAGTACATGGCCAATTTACTCCTGACAAATATCTGTGTTCTGAAGCTTTCTTTATGTCATTGAGTTTTCTACAGTTGGACTATTCTACAAATTTATACCCCCAACAAATATGATTCCATGCTAATACATGGCATATTTTGATCATTCCTACATAATGAAGTTCTTCTTTTTTTTATGTTGGAGGAAAAAAAATCTCTTGTCTAATGCAAACAACATTATCTCTAAAACTCTGATACATCATCATACATGCAAAACCAAAGCTGTGCTAGGCTAGACTGGCAGATTAGATGAACCACTTCAATTTTCCATCAATCAAATTATGGTTTATTGTTCAGCTGAACTACCTCAGGCAACACAAATCTAAAAAAACTGTCATTTTGGAAACATTACATTTTTTTTCTTGTCACATTATAACCCAAGCTGTAGTCATAAAAAAGAATGTCATACCATTACTGACTCATAATATTCCTTAATTTCAGAGCAGCTAATTCATCTATAGATTGGGCTTGGTGCCTACATTTAAAGATGATAGCAGTGTTGGGTTATAGTATTGTTCAGCCACATTGCTACCTTGATTATATCTGAGATAATGGTGACTTAAAAACTGTTCAATTCAACCAAGGGTGGTTGCTGAAAGTGGTAGCTTAGAGACCAGAGTAGACAAGAAAAAAAATGTCAATTTTTGACCCATCTAGTATTTTAATTGTTTGGTTTGTGTGCAAAATTGAATTAAAGATTTGATCTCTGAAGATAAAATAATAACTTACTTTTATTTTTCTTTATTTTTGGAAAAGGGAGAAAGTGAGTCATCAGTCAAATTGAAAGTTTAACAAAAATGAGAGGCAACCAAACTCTAATATCCAGAATATCAAAAATCTGATTACATTCGATCTCCCACAAGTATATCAGCACATTTTCTGATATTTATTCTGTGACCTTCCTCTTAGGTTGAAGAATTATCATTGATGCTGTTGCATTTATAAAGCTTTTCTCTTAGTTCACCTGAGATGTATGAAACAAGCTGATGGCATTTCTATAGCTAGAGATATTTAGTTGAATGCATGCAACAGTGATGATTGCTTTTCTTTGTAGCATAGGTATTACAATTTGGAAAGTGAGGAGGGAAAATGACAAAATAAATTTTATTCTCAAAATACAATTCCTTCAAAATTGAATGAGATATTTGTGCAATAATGAACCTTGTTAAAACCATGGTGGTTTCCGGTTGCTGTAGACTCGTATTTATTACTTAAAATGTGTTCATGATTACTTGAAGGCATAAACCCACTCAAGAAATAATACTCATAAATAATACATGCTAAAGCCCAAAGATAATCAGACGAGTTATAAGAATATACCTCCCTCCACAAATGTATGTCATTGCTACATTTCATGAAAGGCCACTTAATTGACTACCAGATAAAGGAATAAACCTGCTAAAAGAATAGATTTACTGTGCACTGAGGCAATGCATTTAAGAGGTCTCCACTGAATAAAAAACTAGTTCCATTGGCTGAGCGAAGATATGTTCTTGAACGCGTTGGGACTTATTAACTGAACTTTTATGTGCCTTTTATGCATCATTTATTTTTGAAAAATCAGGAATTTTCGTGATAGCAATTACCTATGTACCAAAGTCATGAGAAATTCCTGTGGTTGGTACCACAAAATCCACCCTAACGAGGGACCTTACCCTCTTTTTAACACCTCTGGAGTTTAGGACAGGAAAAAAAGGAAGTGATATAACACCAAAGGAGGTGTATATGGCTCCACTGAATGCTGTGGGTTTTCTGTAAAAAAATGGCTTGAAGACCTTATGTTAACCCTTCTGGAGATTTTATTTTATAAGCATGGCAGCCAAAAAAAATATTGAATTTTTTTTTTTTTTTTGCAAAGATGAGGATGATAATAACACCTAACATTTATTGAGAGCTTACTATTTGCCTAAGCAAATTTGTAACATTTGGTTATTTGTACCATTTTTTGTGCAAATATGTCTATGGTTGGCATGACTGTAAACATCTTCATTCTGTCTTATTTAGCCAAGATTTGTGTTTGCCTGCTCTGAAATTCAGTCCTCACGATAGAAGTACAAAAACCACTGGCAATAAAGCTCCGTCTTTGGTTCAGCTTCACTATAAAATCCAGTGTTTCTCAACACTGTGTAATTAAATTCAAATGCTAGGTTATAATTATATTATGGGTGTGACTAAAACAGACCGAGGGAAGGAAATTCTTAGTTAAATCTGCTTCTACCTTGTTGTTTCTAGGTTTCCTGTGGTTTCTTCACTCAACTTTTAAACGGTATTTGATCCAAAGAGTCTAACTTAACTCTTCAAGATTTCATTAAAGGTTTAACTGAATGTGCAGGTTTCCAGTCTCCCAAGTAGACTCCAGGACTATAAGGGTGAAATAGTATTCCTCTGTTGACAGCTTGTAAAGTTCCCTTCCTGCTTACTTTTTCTTATTTATGGACACACAGAAGGTTGAGTGGACCAGCAGTGACTCTGTTTGAGGCTGGGGACATTTCCTGAAGAACAGTGTGCCTGTTGTGGCTTGCTTTTAAGTAAGGCTCATGCTGTCGGATTCATCCTTGCCCCTCCTTTCACTACCCCTCTTGTCTGCTCCCTACACCTTCTTCTTCTTCCTTCTCTTTCTTTTCCTCTGCCAAGATAGTAACAATAGTGGCATGAGGAACAATCAGTTACTGCAAAAGTAGGATGGTTGATAATTTACAAACGAACAATCCTGGTCATTTTGTTTCTCATGAAAGTCAATTTAAAAGCTACTAACAGATATATGTGGAATGTCCAATGCCAGGTAGAACAGCTTTAGGCGAACAAACAGTCCTCATCTGCTGGCATTTTCTCCCAATGCTCGAGTGAATGAGACCTGAGAAAGAGGACTGAGGTTCTCAAAAGCATCTGTAGAGTTGGTCTGATTCAGGAGTCTTAAGTGTTCTTTGAAGACTAACATTGCAGAGCTCCTCATCATTTTCTGAAAGTGCAAAGTCTGAGGTCCAGAGCGGTGGAATGACTCGGGCCATGCCACATGGTCTTTGAGTGACAGATTATGACCAGTCCTTTGACCCTCAGTTTAGAGGGCTTATTCCCACATTTTGGTAGTCCTTAGATATTGGCCATCAGCCTGGTGCTGATCCACAAAGAAGTACGCATTCATCCTCAGCTAAATGAAGAAAAGCCACAAAAAGGTGAATTTTTCATAGAGCTGACTTTATTTCATTAAAAAAGAAAGTGTCTTAAACTTTGGTGTGGCAGTGTCTGCTCTTGTGTGAAATGGTGGTGAAAGCAGTTTATACTTGTTTTGCCTTTGTTTGTTTTTAAATGTCTTTTCTTGGCAAAATTAAAATGTTGGCAACCCAGCAATGGAACTTATGTATTTATTTGAAATTTCACTGCTCCATGAAATCTAAAAGTCTGGGAAGCACGGCAGTAGACTGCCTCCCTCTCCTTCCCTGGTCCCAGATGGGCACTGCTGTGAATCCATCCTTCTTTCAATTTCCTTCTTGGCAGAATATGTCCTATGATTTTTGGCTTCAGGCTGTGGAAACCTCCATGGGTGGAAGGTTAGCAGGCTTAGGGTTTAGACTCAGTTGGGCCACCAGTGAGGGTGCCACATCTGTCAAGCCATTAGTCTGGATTTTGTTTTTCTTATTACAAAAATGAAAGGGTTGGTCGAGTTAATTTGAGAATTTTGAGTTCTCTCTTTCTCCTTGTGTGTGGGTAGAAGCTTCAAGTTCTGTTTGTGAGGCAGGGTTCATAGAATAATGTTTCATCAATGTGGACTAAAAAGAGTTGGTGTAAGAAAGTGAGGATGGGGAGAAGTAAAGACACAGAAGATTCAATTTTATTTCCACAGAGAGAGCAAATTCTAGTGACCGATGTACAGAACTCTGAATTGTTTGCTCCATTTATTAAAGTACCCAGGTCTCTTCTTGCTCCTTCCTTTGCTCGCATTTTGGTGCTCCGAGTACCTGGCATTGGCTTACATAATTAAATTTGAATTTATGCACATTTAAAATTTTCCTGAATGTATTCTCTTCGTGTATACATTCTTGCTTTGATAGAAAGAACCTGGAATTTGGGACGAGGAACTGAGTTGAGAATTCAGCTCTGTCATTTAGTTGTTAGGTGACTCCAAGTGAATTCTCTGACTTCCATGTGTACCTGGAGAGAGTGCCTTCCTTTATAGAAACTCTAATAAATAAGTGAGATTATAAGTATGAACACAGATTGTAAACTATAAAGATCTATATAAATATCAGGCTTTAATATTATGCATCTGATCTATATTTTACACATGGTACTCATGATGGATTGATATTATCTGCCAAAGTATATCTATGTATTCCACAATTTTTATGGAATAACTACATGGTCCAGGGATTGATTGATTCTGTCTCTCTCTCCTTTTTTTATTGTGAAAAGTAATAAATAAATGTCTCTTTTTCCTTTATTATGAAAAGTCCTTGCTCCGTAGCCCCTATAGGGTTTTGTCTACACATTTTGACTTTTTTTCCCCCTAGGCTCAGGAGTCACTGAATACCCTTAACTCATTTAAGCTACTATGGGCCACTTTGTTGTCTGCAAGATAAAACACAAGTTTCTTAGCAAGGTATGTCAAACCTTTCATATGTTTACTCCAAAATATATTTCCGATCTTTTCCCTTGCCCTCTCTGCTCTGGATGGACTTCCAAAACTGCCCTTCTGAACCATTTTTAGGGTGAAATTCCTACCCTCCCACTCATCTGGCAAATTCCCACTCATCCTACTCCATTCTTCTCTTAACTCTCCTAAGAAACGTTGGTCTCTCTTCTGTGAACCCCCTGAGAGCCTTTCCTGATATCTTTATGTTGCAACATACATGTATTATACCGTAAATTTTTATAGTATTATTCCTTATAAGCTAAGAATAGTGTCTTCTGAGACTTTGTGTCTCTTGTTGCTTATTAAAGCATCTGGCAGATAACAAATACTTAGTAAATGGTTGTAGGTATATCAGTACAACAATATCAGTACAAATGTTGATATTTTGTCACTTAGACTTTGTCTAGTAAATTTCAATTAAGACATTGTCAGGGGGCGCCTGGGTGGCTCAGTCGGTTGAGCATCTGACTCTTGATTTCAGCTCAGTCATGATTTCAGGGTCCTGGGATTGGCCCCATATCAGGTTCCACATTCAGGGGTTCCTGGGATTGGCCCCGTATCAGGCTCCACACTCATCGGGGAGTCTGCTTGAAGTTTCCCTCTCTCTCTTTCTCCCCCTTCCCCTTGCTTATGCACTCTCTCTTTCTCTCTCTCTCATAATAAATAAATAAATCTTAGAAAAAAACATGGTCAGGTTTTTTTTTTCCTTGTTTTATTTTTTTAACTCCCAAACAACGAAATTATTAAATTCTGAGCTATCATTTGCAATGTGGTATATTTGGTCATATTCATTATTAAATCATCAAAATATGAGACTGATTATTTAAGTTTATCTTACTTGATCTGCTGCATCAACCAGGCAGCAATCCAATTGATTGTATGGTGGGCAATTTTCAAAAGCTGATTTAGACTCCCATAATAAGGTCATCTTCTATGCATCTCTTAGGGTTTCCTCTTTATTATTAAGGGTAATCTTACTTTTTATATTATTATATATTTATACTATACATAGTAATTCTTAATGAAATTCCGTGAAAAGATGGGAAGAGGAGGATAGAAAAAATCCAAAGTTTTGCAGATTTCTAAAGAATATGCATACTTTCTGAAAGCAAGATGGTCAAAATTAATTTAGGAAAACAGTCTTGCCCACCCACCAATAAAGCTTTTGCCCTATAAATGTACCAGGTGTAAAGTAATTAAGAAGTGGAACAGAGAGGGCGCCTGGGTGGCTCAGTTGGTTAAGCGACTGCCTTAGGCTCAGGTCATGATCCTGGAGTCCCGGGATCGAGTCCCACGTTGGGCTCCCTGCTCTGCGGGGAGTCTGCTTCTCCCTCTGGCCCTCTTCCCTCTTGTGCTCTCTATCTCTCATTCTCTCTCTCAAATAAATAAATAAATAAATAAAAATCTTAAAAAAAAAAGAAGTGGAACAGAGAACAATATTGATAAATTAGTAACAACAGTATAACCAAATTGAATGATAATTCATAACATTCCCATCCACTGAGTTAAATTTTTAACTTGTCATTTCACAAAATGATTTCCTGACTTCAAATATTTGTTTCAGCTCTATTTCGTCTTAAATCATCAATTGCTTCATATTAATAGTTTCAACCAAAATTGAAAGCCAAGTCAGAAAGAAAATCATTTCTTTGAATATCTTTGACCTAATTTATTTCAGATTTTTAACTGGTGTGGCTTCTGATAGGTGTGTGTGTGTGTGTGTGTGTGTGTGTGTGTGTGTGTATGTTGGTACAGAGGTTGGGTCAGTGATTAAAGAATTCTGAACTGGGCCTCTCTAACAGTTTCCATGCCTCAAAATCAATGTCTTTAATTCAGTTGTTTATCCAACCTTTCCCAACTCCTTCAAATCCAAATGCATGTGAACAAACAGGAAAAACTGAATATCTTAATTACTTACTTGTTTTTCTATCAAGGAACATCTCTGTCATAGATTCGTTGAGAAATAGACTCTGAGAAATGCATGCAGCATGTTTATTGACAAGTGATTTGAGGAATAAGTCTTGGGAGGGAGTTATGGAAGCATGAACAGGCAGAGGGGGAAGTTGAATTGTAATACATTTGTAAGAAAGGCCATATTAGATCTCATAAAGAGCTCTGGCCTAGAGATGGTGCTTCAGAGATGTCCCAAATGGAGAAAGGGAACCATCACTTTGTCTACTACATCATCCAGTCATTAGTTATGGATTTCTCCCCCTCCACAGGCTTTCCCCCTTCTCCAGGTGAAATAAGTAAGGCAGCTTTCCTTGGCCAAGGATAATTCCTGAGGAGGGACTAACCATTATGTCACAGACAGGCAATGTCCCCAGCATCTGGGGAGATGGATACTTTGGTCCTCATGGGAGACATCTAGTTCATGCCCCACAGCATCCACTGCAGTTTCCAGTGAAGTGTCATCCCTGCAGTGTCATCCTTGAAACGATGACTGGGGGCGGCAGGGGGAGAGGTCAGTAAGAACAATAGGCAATTTCTGGCTAATCTCTATTAATTGTTCCAACTCTGGAAATATCCAGTTTATCCTTCCTCTGCCTTAGATTGCCTCTTAGTCCATTTGGGCTGTTACAACAAAATAGCATAGATGGGGTGGCTTATAACCAACACACATAAAATTTCTCACAATTCCAGAGGTTGGCAAGTCCAAGATCAAGGCTCCAGCAGATTCTGTCTGGTGAGAGCCTGGTTCTTGGTTCATAGATGGCCGTCTTGTCTCTGAGTCCTCACGTGGTAGAAAGGGCAAGGTAATTCTCTGGGGACTTCTTCATAAGGGCACTAATTCCATTCATTAAGGTTCTGCTATTATTACTTAATCATCTTCCAAAGGCACTGCCTCCAGATACCGTCACATTGAGGAATGGATTTTAACATATGAATTTTGGGAGGGATACAAACATTCAGTCTATGGCAGATAGTAAAGACCTTAAAGCCTGAGTTACATCTATTATTTTCTTATTTCTTTGAACTTTTCCTATTATGAATAGCTGAATGACTCTCTCCCTCTCAACCTCTCTCTTTCTCTACATATGTAGTATATATTTTATATATAAAATAAAAATAAATAATATAAAATATATAAAATCAATGAAAAGCTTACCATCAGGAGATTAATGAAGTTACTAGGGGTTATCTTCAGTGCTCTTCAGTTAAGACACATTTTTCTTTCTTTTCCTTTCTCCTCAATTAAAGCCATCATCTTTTCTGTAATATGATTATGCTCTAGTGTGTTTCTCCCTCAGAAAACAAAAAACAAACAAATAAAAAAAGAAAATACATTAATATATGATGAATATGGTAGGAGAATGATGGCTCTTCAGAGATGTCCTTTTTTTTTTTTTTTTTTTTAAGTGGAGAGAGGAGGCAGGAGGAGCAGAGCGAGAGGGAGAAAATCTTAAGCAGGCTCCACACCCTGCTCGAAGTCCAACCCAGGGCTCCATCTCATGACCTGAGCAGAAATCAAGAGTCGGATGCTTAATTGCCTGAGTCACCCAGGTTCCCCATGTTTTAATCATTAAAACCTGTGAATATACTCCTTACCTGGCAAAAGAGACTACAGATATGATTAAGGTAATTATCTTGAGATGAGAGATTACTGCATTATCCAAGTGGCTCCACTGTTAATCTTAAGGATCCTTAAATAATGGAAGAGGGACACAGAAGGTTAGAATCAGTGAGAGATTTGAAGACTACCTTGATGGATTTGAAGATGGAGGAAGGGGCCACAAGCCTATGAATGTAAGTGGCCTCTAAAAGTGGGTAAAGAGAAAGAAATGGCTTCTTGCACCGAGTTTCTAGAAGGAATGTAGCCCTAGCAACATCTTCATTTTAGCCCATTGATACTGATTTTGGACTTTTGACCTCTAAAACTATAAGGTAATGAATATGTGTTGTTCGAAACTAAATTTGTGGTAATTTGTTACAGCAGCAATAAGAAATGGATAAAATGGGTTTTGTCAAATTTGAAGGTATGTACTGGATGTTTCTATGCTTCTGTAACAGTTATTTCTTGTAATGTTTTTCAAAGTCCAAATAAGGAACAAGACTTCTTAGTGAATCCATAAAAAATGTAACATAGTTGGAAATATGAAAGACGGGAGATCCTTTTTAGTTTGATAGACATCCTATGTTTATCGTTCTTGGTGTTTTCAAAATTTTGAACCAAAATTTTAAAATCATCAGATTTCACATATAAATCTGGATTTCCAGCTTTAAAAACCAAAAATCAACCCTGTGCCTAGATTTCCAGATAACATCATCTTTTTAGAGCAGAGTGGTGCTGTGCATGGCCTCTATAGATGCCATACTCTACCCTCCATAGGTGTGCTTAGCACGTATGCCTGGATCACTGCACTCAGCCTGGCTTAAGGAAGGGGTTGCACCTTCCTTTTATTTAGTTGACAATGTTATATAAAGTGCCATATTGAGTTAGCATTGTTAAGAAGATTTTAAAATTATAAATAAAAGTGACAAATAAATTTGTTTTATGTTAATTTCTGGAAATGACTATTTTTAAAAATTCTCTTTGGCTTGTAGTTACATAGCTTCTAATTGAAACAAGAAACTGTTTTCTTGTTCCTTATCATGGATTCATGCTTCTGGTTAAAATGGTGCCTAGGATTTGAGAATTTAAGGGAGAGATGTCAAAGGTCGAATTTGCTACAATATTTTTTTATTGAAGTATAGTTGACATACAATGTTACATTAGTTTCAGGTGTACAGTATAGTGATTGGACAACTCTATACATCATGCTCTGCTCACCACAGTGTGGCTCCCATCTGTCACCATACACCACTATTACAGTACCATTGACTATTTTTTCTATATTGTAGCTTTCATCCCCATGACTTACTCATTCTGTAACTGGAAGCCTGTGCCTCCCAATACCCTTCACCTATTTCTCCCATCCTCCGGAGCCCCCACCCCTCTAGCAACCATCAGTTTGTTTTCTGTATTCATGGGTCTGTTTCTGCTTTTTTGTTTGTTCATTTGTTTTGTTTATTTTTGCACAACAAATGTGGCAAGAACTATCTCTGAAAAACTTCATTCTGGAAATCTTCATGAGTGTCTGGTTTTGAGAGGCAGTCTAATGTAGTTAAGAACATGGACTCTTTAGTTAGCCTGCCTAGGTTCAAATCCATCATCTTTTCTGTAATATGGTTATGCTCTAGTGTGTTTCTCCCTCAGAAAACAAAAAACAAACAAACAAAAAAAGAAAATGCATTAATACATCAGAAACTAGTCACTAGATTAAAGAAAAGAAAGCTTATTAGCTGTGTGTTCTTGCTCAAGTAACTTCATCTGTCAATTTCCTCCTCTGCAAATGGTGGTAATACCTGCCTCCTGGTTGAGTTTTAAATTACTTGATATATGTAGAACATTTAGAGCAGTGTAGGATGCAAAGCAAATATTTACATAACACATACTAGTACTATTTACCATCCTTTATTATTGCAACCTAAATTACTACCTAATTTACTACCTAAATTACTACCAGGCTCACTCATCTAATACCTGTGTCTTTCCTTAATTCTAACCAGCAACGCATGCATCTAGCCCACAACCAAAGTCTGCGTTTACTGCTAAACATGGCAGTTTATTCACCCACCAATCTAAGTTCACATTTAATGGAAAGACAACAAACAAATGATAAGGTAAAGATTTTAAAAAGTTGATGATAGCCAGGGGAATGTTGACAGACTCAGAAGCAAGAGACAAGAGCTATTTTTGGGATACAGTTGCTCAGTAGCCCCAAATGTTATCCTTTCGAAATTATTGGTCACTGAAACCTCTGTCTGACTTTCCCATTAGGACTTTGTACAGTGTAGGAACTTAATTTTTTATGAAATAGATAAATGACAATTCATAGCAAGGATGATTAACTGGCTGTTTACATACATATTTGGTAAACTAATCATGTACAAGGTAGAATTAATGTATAATTTATCCTATGTTTCAGATGGTAAAATGATGACCCAAAAGGCAGTTAAAGGAAAATATGCTATACTGTGAAATAGAAAGTATAAGAATTTTCTCACAATTTTCTCCTTATAAATTTTTAAAAAAATCTCTACCAAATATATTAACTTGGGACAAATAAGTTTAGGTTTTCATACAAATAGAAACCACAATTATTCTAGAAATGCATGTGCCCATGATGACTTTTTTAAAACTTTTTTTTCTAATTTGGAAAATCTGAGGATTTTCCCCCAAAAGTATAAAATTTATAAATGAGATTAACCACATACCACATGATCAACCACTTTCTTTTCTTTAATCTAGTGACTAGTTTCTGAGACCTTCTGACATGACTCTGTAAGGCTATTGCAATAGAGGAAATTTCAGTTTATTTGTTTGTTTTGTAATTGACAAGAGTAGGTCTGGAGTCAGGGTTAAGGATAGTGTGGTAAGTACATCAAGGTTTTGTGTACTCTGAATTGGTGATTCTCTGAGCAAGGATTCACTCTGTGTGTGTGGGTTATAAAAATGTGTCAGAAGTCAGGAAAAGTTCTTATGTATTCTCTTAGAGGTAAAATATTTGCAGCCCAGTAGGCTGCATGGGCAGTTACTTGGAGATTTTTTTCCTTTTAGTTGTATACATGATAAAACTGAATTGCAAGTGAAAGTTTTCAGGTAATATCTACCTTTAGATATTATTTTAGTTATCTATCATATGACTGAGAGTAACAGTATATATAGTTTGACCTCCTCAAAAATGGGTTGATTTTAGGCATAGGAGTCAAAAGCTAATCTGAGGTAATTTATAAGTAAGAATCTGGACTCCACATGTTTCTTGGCTGAACACCCTGGAACAAGACTTTGTCTTTTAAGTGTTTGTTGTGTGATCTTCCATATCTGGAGGTTTTGCCTTTGCTTATGAGCCTTAGCTTTACTTTATGGAATAAAGCTATTATGTTCTATTAAAGAAAGGTGTACAGAAAAATCATCATTTTTCTAACCAGAACAAACATGACTATTGTTAATTTCACTTATATTTTTAAGAGTATGGGCGTGCCTGGGTGGCTCAGTCATTAGGCGTCTGTCTTCTGCTCAGGTCATGATCCCAGGGTCCTGGGATCGAGCCCCGCATCGGGCTCCCTGCTCGGCGGGAAGCCTGCTTCTCCCTCTCCCACTCCCCCTGCTTGTGTTACCTCTCTCACTGTGTCTCCCTCTGTCAAATAAATAAATAAAATATTAAAAAAATATTTTTAAGAGTATGACTAATTCTTCCTGCTACCTATGGGTTCTTTTTAAAGAAAATAAAAGCTTCCATGTATGTATTAGGGTTACCAAATTACCTTAATGGAAGTTATAAGATTTACTTTATAATTTGTAGAAAAAAATTTAAAAGTTCTGAAAAATTTCTAATTCCCAGGCTAGCTATTTTACTGGGGGCAGAAAATGTAAAGGGACGAGAGCAATAGCCACTCTGCTTGTTATGAATTAAAGTCAGAAGAGGCAGAACAGAAATAACAAGTTTTAATAGTTCATGAAGTCTGGATAACTTATGCTTTAAAAATATTCCATTGTTAGATTACCTTGACCTTAGCAAACTAGAATTTTCATAAATAACCCTAACAATGATGTGCTTCTCTATGTGATGAAATAACCTCCAAGAAGTTAGTGAATATGAGCCACTTCAGTGACCACAAATTTTCAATGGCTTTTCAATATTTTCTGAACTAATGTGAAAAAGTGTATAAATTGAGATTGAATTATTTTGGACAATATTTTTATCTAAGTCATATAAGCATAGTATAAGAGGTATCTTTACTTTCAGTGTTCCAGTCCTGTGGGTCCAGTAATACACCAGAGAGAAATGCAACTATAAAAATGTCAAATCAACTTTTGGTACTTTGACAAAGTGCATGAAAAAAAGGTGCTTCAAAAAAAAAAAAAAGCTATTCAGTGATTTATTTTTAACTAACTATATCTCTACTAATGATTGAGTTAAGAATTTAAAACTAAACCTGGCATCTTCTGGACATGGTAGAAAGAAACCTAAGAGTTAAAAAAAACTAATGAAAAAATATTCAAACAAGTTAAAACTTAGAAACATCTTGAAGAATTCCTTGTCCATGAACTTTTCACTAGACTCTAAATTTTGACATAGTATAAACTATAATAGCTTTTCAGTAAGATACATGGAACTTACACACAACAAAATAATATCGTTTTGGACAGTGAGAAATAGAAAAAAAATCATATGTTTTCCATAGAAGATGAGACATAGGCCAGTGATTCTTACCTCCCCTTAAACCCTCAAGAAGCTATTATCTCACTGTGATCAGAAACAAAAGAGAACAAATCCCACATTTTTATTTTTACTTACTAATATTTTGTTATTCTACCGTGACTCAATTTGCTGTTTATTGTGTGTTTTAAGGACATAAAATATGCAAAACATGAGAATGATTGAAATGACTCTTTATAGGATAGAGGCTAGATGGAGTAGGAAGTGAAGACTTCCTACTAGCATATAAGAAGACTACAGAAGGGTGCATGGCTGGAGGTACTAAAAAGACAGAACAGGTGCAGGGCAATGATGATGTTAGCAAGCTGAAGGCATAAGAGGTTGAGTTCAGAAGTGGGAAATTTGGCTTGAAAGTATCAGAGATAATGTATGTTCAGATGTCACGACAGCACTGAGTGACTACATAACAGCAGAGACAAGGGGCATGGGATTTGGATGCTAGTGTGTTGTATGGATGACTCACAAATCGATGATTTCACCAGAGGTCGGCAAGATTTGGAATGGGCCAGAAGATTTGACCAGTGTCCATAATCTTAATGCATAAGAAGGATGTCAGTATATGAGAGTTTTTATATGCTGCAGCCCATTGCCATGGATCCTCAAGGAATATAGAAAGGTAATAGGCCTTAAAGTTCTTAAGACTGAACCATCTTCCCAACTTAGAGGATATTTTGAGTAAGTAAATAAGCAAGTCTTAGCCCAGAGAGACTGTGTTTCCTGAAAGGACATGTCAGCTCTCCTAACAAGGCAATGAGGTATGAGTAAGAGATATACCACAGTTTTCTACTGAAGAAGTCTGTTTCCTGAGTATGCACAATCATTATTCATGACTACTGTTCTTTCAGATGAAGAGACCATCCTGTTGATCCAGTAGACCTGACTTTGTCCATTCTCTTGCCTTCACATGCTGGTTTGGTTCCTCCAAAAGGCAGATAGAATTGCACGTGAAAGAGATTGCTGGAAATTCCTGTGAAACAAAGGGGGAGGAAGCAGGAAAAGGCAGAGAAAGACCTCGGACCTCAATGCATGTCTGACACCTTAGAGAAGAGAGAGGGAAAGAAGGACTGGGTAGAATGAGCCTCAGTCTACAGTGAGACTCAAGAGAATCTTGGCCAGGTTGCTGGGATGGTCCAGAGCAAAGGTTGCCCACTTGAGTAGCCCTGTCTTGGCCAGACCTGGCCTGCTCTAGGACCTCCATCTGCTGTGCTCAGTGAAGCTTGGGAGCAGGCCATGTGTAACATAGCTCAGGTGTTAATGCCACAGGTGAGTAGATGGGTGGCAGCTGGAGGTTGTCCACAGAATCTGCTAGTGTAGCATGTTCCTGCAAAAGCAGATCTGAATGTGCACATCAAGGACCACCACACTTTTAAGAACACTTTTTAGTAACAACCTGCCTAACCTCAAACACTGAGCCTGTTGGCATACCTTTGATGATCCCCAAACTGCATGGTATTCTCAGAATCTGACGGGCATAGTTAGAGATTATATCTAGAACTACCTTCGGCTATGAAACATTGGTTCTGTAATTCGTTCAACAAATATTTATTGAGTTCCTACCACTTCCCTTGCACTGAAGAGACAGCAGTCAACAACCAACCAGAGTGAGCAACATGAAGATCGTAAATTTAATACCTGGTATTCTCATTCTCATCCTTCGTTGTCATGGTTATACAGCTTCCACTATTTTTAAATTAAAAAATTGTTACTTTTACTGCTTTTTAGTGTTTATTTAGCTTTTTCTTTTTTTCTAAACCTTGCTTCATGTATTCTACCTTCTTCTGTGTTCATTTTTTCCCTTTAAATTGGTGTATATACTTCAGTAATTTTTCAGTGATGATCTCTGTAGAAAATTATATCCCTTTGTGTAAAAACATCTTTACTTTTGAATGGTAGTTTATCTGGGCATAAATTTCTCATATGATATTTGTTTGCTCTTGGCAGTTTGAAATTGTCATTTCTGTTACTGCTTCTGCTATTACGGTTGAGAATCTGCTATCTGCATAATTGTTGCTTCTTTATTGAATCTGTCTTTTTATTCTCATTAATTTTCATATTTTTGTCCTTATTATGAGTTTCACTAGATATATCTGAATGTGGACTTCTTTTATTTATGTGATGTGTGATTCTTATATCTGACTATTTATATGCTTCTTCAATTCTGTGAATTTTCAATCTTCTTGCATATTTCTTCTCCCATTTTCTGTACTCACTTCTTTTATTTATTTATTTATTTTTAAAGATTTTATTTTTTAAGTCATCTCTACACCCAATGTGGGCTTCAAACTTACAACCTCGAGATCAAGCATCACATGTTTTACCAACTGAGCCTGCCAGGTGCCCCGTACTCACTTCTTTTAACCATTAACTATATATTGCATCCTACTTATTCTGTTCTTCACACACCTCAAATCCTTCCACATTTTCATGTCTCATCTTATGTAAGTTTCTCAGACAGAGCCTGATGCGGAACTCAATCCCAGGACCCGTTCCCAGGACCCTGGGATCACGATCTGAGCCAAAAGCATATGCTTAACTGACTGAGACAACCAGGTGCCCCTGCTCTGCAGCTTTGATGTAACATTTATATGGTCCCTATTTTTTTCAATCTTTTCTAATGATATGGTAATCTTTCAAAATTCTTATTTTAAAAGCTTATGTGTGCAAATTTTAGGACCTTAGGGTACATTTCTAGTTTTCTTCAGACTAGCTGAAGTTCTTTTTTTGTACGTAGAGAAAATTCTTTTTTTTTAAAGATTTTATTTATTTATTTGAGAGAGAATGAGAGATAGAGAGCACAAGAGGGAAGAGGGTCAGAGGGAGAAGCAGACTCCCTGCCGAGCAGGGAGCCCGATGTGGGACTCGATCCCGGGACTCCAGGATCATAACCTGAGCCGAAGGCAGTCGCTTAACCAACTGAGCCACCCAGGCGCCCTGTACATAGAGAAAATTCTTGAAGGAATTATCTTAAAGATCAACATGCAGTTCTAGAAGAGAGAGACTTCTACATGACATTGTGGGGTGGGCATGCATATTAAAGATATGGATAGAAATCTAGTGTCTTTTTGGATTCTGTCCCACCTGAAGGATTTAAAAATGTGAACAAAAATATGTAGAAAAACATTATTACATGCCTACACAGTAGAATTTTAAAGGTTTAATAGCTCAATTTTAGTATCAGACCATAAAAATTGACTTAAAATCTTACCCTGGGTTCACTTTCATACAGTGGTTTGGGGCATGACCTCTGTATGCCCTTTCCTGGGTTAATTCGTTATGTGACTTTGAACATATTTTTAAACTTCTCTCTTTTTCAATTTCCAAAATCTAATGTTTGAACAATAGTAGTAAGTTCCTCAGAGAGTTGTCGCATTGAGTTAATATATCTAAAGTTCTTAGAACAATTTTTTTGCATATAAACAACTTCTAATTGCTGGCTATTCTTATTGCTACTTTATGGCTATTATTAGTGGTCCTCAAAGTTGGTATTCTATAGAATAAAAAAGAAAAATAAAACAAAATAAGGGCCTCGCATAAAGTATCTGGCATTTTAGTGCCAGTAGAAAAATAATTACTACCATCTACTACCACATGTATGAGATAAATATTTGAAGACATAAAAAAATGAACAAAGGTGGCTTTATTAAGAAAGCTCATTATAATGTATTTATTATTCTAATTCACCATGGAGCAGTAGAAACGTCATCATGAAGCACCAGTCTGGGATTTGAGAATCACCGTTTTAAACATCATTGACTGGAAGGCAGGATAACTTGCATGCCCAGGGTGTTCTATGATAGCTTCAAGGTAATAGACAAATATCCTCTTGTAGTTTAGGGATAACAACCAAATGTCCTTGCTTAAGAAGGAGAACTAAATTAGTCTGCAAGCATCAATTAGGGAGAATCACTTAGGCATACATTGTTCAAGCATGATATAGAAATTGACTATGTATAGGTCTAAAGAATAATTAATATGCCATTTTGTAAAAAATTATACTAAGAAGACTCCAAAGGAATTTAATACAAAGAAGGAAATCATCCAGCACTGCTCTGATTTACTAGAATATAATGCTCAACTTTGCACTCCCCAGCTTAAAGGTCGATTCAAGAACTTAAAGGGTCATATAAGCAATGTAAGAATGATTAAGGGATATAAAAATAAAATGAAAATCTTAAGTAAGGGACATGGAATTTAATTTTTTTTTAAGCCAGGAAAGAATACGGCTGAGGACCATTTTAGGAATTATTTTCAACTATAAAGAGGGATTATGATGTCAGATGAAGATAGTTATTATTATTTTCTATGAGATTCCAAGTTAACTAGAGTTTAATCTTCAGAGGGACTGGACTATCTCCTGCCATTCACCCACACATCGATTGGACTCTGTTGTATATACCTTTGGTGTAAAGTACTAGGCCAGGCTGTTGGAGCACACACAGGTGAAAGATGTGGATGAAGTGATTGCTTCCTACTTTCATGGCGCTTTTATTTATCTATTGGGGACATTGATATGTATACGCGAAGACATTGTAAAAAAAGCTGTATGCAAATGAACAGAACATTTTCACTGAAGCAATTAGAAGACCCCATGAGGACATTGCAGATTCATGACAGGAAGGGAAAAGAGGAAGTGTTGGAGTGGGAATGTTCAGGAATAAGTCATGTTCACTGAACGGTAGATAGGCTTATTTTGCATGTAATATAATGGTATTATAAGAAAGTATTGGAACATTAATGTGAATGAATAGATTGGAGCCACATTCCATGTTGTATGGATGTTAGTATCTTAAACTAGGGAGAAACATTTTTATTTTTTGTGTCTTTTCAAAAATATTATTAAAAAATTCAGTTATAAGGTCAATGTCTCTTACCTAAACAATAATAGAAAATTGACCATCTGGAAACTGTCAGTGTTTGGCATCGAATACACCTAGTATTACAAGAATTCAGAGCACTTTTCTCTTTTCAATAATTGAAATTGCCAGATTTAGCAAATAAAACTATTGTTTATTATCTGGCAATCCGATAACAATGTATTTTGGCTCTCTCTGTTCTGTGTTAATGGCTCTGTCTCTTCTGAATTAACGCCTTCATGAGTTGAAATATTTAAAAATAGCCTTTCTTTGGTTTTACAGGGTGCTAAGAAACTCATGATAAAACTGATCCTTCGTCAATTTTTGTTTGTTTGTTTGATGGCGGGCATGTCAATGATTTGCCTTATAAATATATAAATCATCTCTATTTTACATTAAAAATTAACTATTATTTATCTTAAAACTAGTGTAACTAGTGTACTCATGTTGAAAAAGAAGGCAAACTACATAAAAGCGTATTTAGTAAATAGCGTCCCTCTTCAGAGCCAACTGTTTTATCAGCTTGTAATCCTTCTGTCATTTGTATATTTAAATGTACATATATATATATCCTTACACACATGGGAGCATATTATATATCTTCTTCTGGGCCTTGCTTTTTTCATTTGACATATCTTGGCAATTATTCCATATGAACAAATTATAGCTTTATCTTATTTTTAATTGCTCCATAGTATCCTATTTTATGATACACCTTTACTTATTTCAACAGTCTCCTGTTGGTGGCCCTTCAATGTCCTCCCCTCACTGTTTTTTTTGCTTCATGTATCTAATAGAAATAATAGCTATTATTTGTTATCTTTATTTAATGTTTTCCATGACCATGTTTTCACAGTACTCTGTAAATGAAAATGCTATTTCTCTTTTTAGGCACTTCACAATTAAATTTTAGACACATGCCTACTGCGGGGTGCATCCATTGCCTACTACGGCCAGCCCCTTTCTTGTGCTGTCACTTCTCATCATCCAGGGCTGGATTAAGCAAGTGTTGGAGGCATGCATGTACTTTCCACATGGCCCTCGGCAGCCAGGAGACACCTGATACATTTTCTTCCATGGTGATTTAGAAAAGACAAGTCACCTGACCACACTCAGGTGGCTTACAAGCTGCCAAGCCCAGGTTCCAGTGCAGTTTATTTAAAACACATTCTCAGTGATAATAGAATGTCTCTGATTTCAATATTAGATAGAAGGGGATGAATGCTGTAGAGTAAATAAAAAATACAGCTATGCAAGGGAGGATTTTATAAAAAGCCTTTATAAAAAGGACTCCCAATGCCAATAATTTGCTGTTCCTTGGCTGCAGAAATAAAAACCATTTTTACAGGTCGGATAATTGTGATTATATTTCTCTCTCTGGAAGACCTTTGCTTCTGTAATTTCAGTAATGGCAAACAAACATTACAGCTTCCTTCTCTCCCCTCCCTCCCTCAACATAGCTCATACGGGATACTTATTAATATTTCAGGGTGGATTACAATTAATCATTAGTGGAGGAGATCAATCTCTATAAGCCCCACCCTGAATTTATCATAACATAAATGTTATAAAAGCAATTTCATTTTTGTTTAGTGAAAGAAAACACAAAGAGTTTGAGTAGATTTTATTAAATACCATACTTAAAGGGTCTAAATGGCTGGTTAGACAAATAGATGATAGATAGATGATAGATAGGTAGATAGATAGATAGATAGATAGATAGATAGCTTCCATAAACCTTTTATGTATAAGTTTGAACAATTAATTGGATTTCGAAGACTTTCAGCATAGAGTGTGAAGACAGACTGGCGTGAAAAGAGAACTTACAAATGAAGAAAATCATGACTGCCAAAAAGGGAAATGCTTTTTTTCTATATAAAAATCATACAACATTAAGATTGTAAGCAACACAAGAGGTCATATAGTAATTCCCTCTTACTAAATGGACAAGAGAACCAAGACATGGTGATGCTGAGTATTTCCTTAACTCATAAAGCTAATTTGTTAGCATCAAGGCAAGGATCCGAGGGCTTCTGTTGGTCTGACTTAAAAAGTCTTATACAAGGACCCTTCGTAAGTTTCAGGAATTACTTTTTAAACTGTTGTTCCCTGAGTTCCTGTGGCCCCCTAAGATTTAGATAAGTTCTTTTTGGTTAGCACAGTTAACAATGATTTGTATGTAGTTGATTAGATTGTAAGACTGGTTGGATAAGCTCATTTGGAAGATTGGAATAACTGGTCAGTGATCCATTGAAATGGTCAGTGATTATTTTAGACAGTAGAATGACCAAATCAGCAATCAGGCATTATAGCAGCTAAAGAAAACTAACTAGGTATGTTGAGGGGCATCATACAACTGTAGTGCAGTTTTGGATTGTGATTAGATATGAAATTGGACTTCCCATGCCATGAAGGATTTGGAATGGGAAAAAGATTTATACATATCCATGTAATGTTGTAATAGTGCTTAAATAGAGCCTGGCCATCAAGCAGATGGCACAGGATTTATTCACGATTCCCTTACTTAAGGGAGGCTGTAAAAGAGTTATATTAAACAGCTATGGTATAATGAGAACACTGGACTTCATAAAACCTGGATATAAATCTGGATTTTGTCATTTACAGGTCTTGTGACCTTGGAAAAGTCATTAAATAAAGCTGTAATTTTCTCTTTTAAAATATAATGATAGCTTATTGGAAGGATTAAACAAAATAATATGTACATAAAATTATCCGCAAAGCCATTTAGATATGTTAGGTGTTGCTACTGTAGTTGGTAGCGAATCCTAGTCAATCCTTAGATGATACTGAATATCAAATAATGATTACTGAATATCTGCAGCTGTGTTTTAGGTTCTTTGAGCAGTGCTTCTTTTTATTTTTTTAAAGATTCTATTTAATTAATTAATTAATTTATTTATTTATTTATTTTAGAGAGCGAGAGCATGAGCGGAGTGGGAGGGCAGAGGGAGAAGGAGAGAATCTCAAGCAGAATCTCCGCTGAGCAGGGAGTTCGGCTTGATCTTACCAGCCTGAGATCATGATCTGAGCAGAAACCAAGAGTGGGACACTTAACCAACTGAACCACCAGGGCCCACCAAGGCCATCAAGGCGCCCCTGAGCTGTGTTTTTTTAAGCGATGCCCCCAGACCTCTAAAAACCCTGAGCTACTTTCAGAAAGTCCTTGAAATCAAAACTATTTTCATAATAATACTTTTGTTATTTTCTTTTTTCATGTGGGTTGAAATTTGTACACAATGCTGGAGCCTTAACAGTCTGGTTTCTTGGCATGAATCAAGTAGCACCACACACCAGTCATGATATTCCCCAGAGTTATACTCTTGAACCTAAAGCAGAAACAAACAAACAAACAAAAAAACCCCCCTCTATCCTCTCTATCCTTAATAAACAAAGTGAGTGTGTACCACCAAGGGAAACCACTCTAATATTTGTTGCTGATAAAATTTTAGCTTTCAAGGAATATTAGAATTTTGGAAAATTTTATCTGCTGTTATGAGCTGGAAAGATTCCCAATACTGAAATTTCTAAAGGAATCATGATAGTGATATTAGTGAGTGTGATTATTTTTCAATACTGTATAATGAAACGTGTCAATAATTGGAAGATCTGCATAACTCAGTGAACCAATATTTTCCAACAGATTAATTCATGATGTTATAAAATCATGCATTAGTCAAAGATCTATTAGGAAAGCAAGATAAAGAATGGAATTTAACATAAAAAGAATGGAAAGCTTGTTGATATGTTCTCAAATTCCATATTGCAACTTTTAAGAAACTACTACTTGTCAATATTTGATGTATATCAGAGAAGAATATCCACAATTAGATGAAAAGTCTACTTAACGTTTTTGTCTCCTTCCAATTACAGATTTGTGAGGGGCTGGTTTTCCTGAGATCCTCAACCCAAATAATATATTGCAAGACTGAATGTAAAAGCAGAAATGAGAATTCAGTATCTTCTATTGAGCCACATATTAAAAAGATTCATATAACAATACCCTTTTCCTTGCTCTTTTTAATTTTGGAAAATATGATTATCTTAGTGTAATATATTATTTATGTTAACATTTAATTAGTTTGTAGTTGTTATTTTTAATGAATTACTAAATAATTTAGAAATAAAATTTGTTTTACTTTAATATGCAAAATATCAATAACTTTAATGTACATAAATAAGAGCTGTTGTCACCTTGATAATTTTTAATAGTGAAAAGTAATTCTGAGATCAAAAAGTTTCAGAATATCTGTTCTAAGCTGTGATTGCTAGGGATGTTTGAACCACCATAACATTGCCAAATCAAACTGGAATGGGAAGTTTGTATTCCATTTAGGAAACATTTAAATTGTAATTTGACTTCCCAAAGGCCATTCACAGATGCATAAGAATGACAAAAGTCCTAACTGCAAGTTTTTTGTGTATCTTCAGAGGCAGATTTTCCCTTTGCTTGCTACTTTGTTTTTGTACCCCCATCTGTCTAGTTCAACTTTATAGTCATATTGCTTCCACAAAAGTGCATGACATGAATGGGGCCTTAATAAATCTATGTTGGTTGGAAGAATAACTGAATGCGCACAGACATTCACACAGGGGGCATTATGACTGATATATATGAAAATCTCATAGCCACCATAACGACGTGGATAGATGCAAATGAATGAATATATCATGAACATGTAGCTCATGATTGCTGTGAGTTTAGTTGTTTGGAAATGGAGGACATAACGTTACCCGATATCTACTCGATTAGTAAAATTTCATGAAAGGGAATTTTAAAAGCAAAAGAGGGTGCTTTTAGGCCTCAATAGCAGTAAGAAGAATAGAAGACTAAGGAACGCTATGGAATAATATTCAAAAGAGTAAATAGTTTAGTGCAAGAGGAAGAAAATAAACTCATTTAGAGAGAGGAGTAAGGAATGAAAGACACAGCTATGATTGAAGATGTAAAACTGAGTCAGATGAGAAATGATTATCTGTACAGACAAGAGTCCATAGCATCCTGTAAAGTTGGGTGCATGGTATGTTAAAATTTAGGGCACACACCTCTGAAATGATAGCTAATTCACCTAGCTCACTATCTTGGAGGTTAATCAAAACTTTAAAAAATTAAGAAATTTGTTTTCTGAGAAGCAAGTTAAAAGTGGGTCCTGAAATAGAGGCTTGCCTACTGATGTCAGATTATCCGACAGGTGAAAGAGAATCCACTTCGTGATTATTTTATCAAACTGGATTTAGGTGAGTTTTTTAGGGAATAAAAAGGGGGAGATATTTGACCTTACACCTGAGGTAGCTGGAAAAGAATGACTGTAAGTCCAATTTGAAAAAGGAATTTCTATTTATTTCCTTATGGTTACTTAGATGAGTGTTACTATGCTTAACAATTTTTAGTATATCCCCAAACAGGGATATTATAAAACAGACTATGTGAGTTACTGTTCAAAATTTTTTACATTAACATTTGCCAAGAAAGCAGATAGCATTTGAGTAAAATCTCACTCCAATTTATTGCTAGGTAACTATAGTATTCAAAGAAACTTTTAAGGCAAAGAGTTAAATGTACACTAGTTTAATTCACTTGTCATTTTTTCATCACAAAATATCATGTATTATTTCATGATTTTAAAAAATCCCCCAAATAATCCCCAAATTACTGAAATATTAGTAAGCTTTTCTCTTCACTCTCGGAATGGCCTCTACTATGAATGATCTATAAAAAGAGCTGACTAAATACTTAAATATAAAAATTAAACCCTGGTTTTTACTTAAGTATAGAAACCATCAAGTGATACCATACCATATTTCACTGATCCTATATATTTGGTTTGCTTTCTCTCTTCTCCTATCTCTTAATTTCATGATGTTTCTATATATCCTTCATCCATTCTTAATATTGAAACATATTTTTGTTGTGTATATGCACACAAATATTTATGCCATATATGTATACACACATTTTCTATTTTTGATGGAAAGAGTTTGTGGTTATGAACTAAGCAACAATGATGCATACACTTTAAAATCAGAGAGGAAAGCAATATCTATCTATCTATCTATCTATCTATCTATCTATCTATCTATCTATCTTTACATAAATCTATATGTAGCTATACAGAGATCCAAATCTTTCCTCTCAAATATAAGGAGATACGTCTGTATCTATGGTTCTATAAATTTGCCCTCCGTTATTTAGCTAGAAGAAGATGAAGAAAATGTAATCAAGATGAGCTTTTGGTTGCTTCCCTTTTAGGCAGAAGTGAAAACCTCGAACTGACTTTAAAGGTCAAGTCATGAACGCACATGCTCTACGGTGTGCCCTAAGTCTCAATTCTATGTGCCTCATGAATATGGCAAATCCCTCAGCCATTCTACTAAAAGAGACCAGTGAAACATGCTGATTTTAGATTCAGTGAAGCCCAATTTCTCAGGGCAACACACACAGGGCTCTGCTACTCTAATCTATACAAGACAAGAACTAGCCTGCTGTGGGAAGCCCTGCCTGTCCTTTGGGCATTGTCTCTGTGGCTAACAACCTTGCTAGTTAATATAACAGTGGCTTATATAAGTTATGGTGGGAAAAATCCTATGGTAATGTGCATTTTTGCCAGTTAGTAAGAAATTCTCTAATAGAAACAGAATATAATGAAATTGACACGAGCACGTGTCATTTTGCCATTTTCCTTTCGTAGGGGAAAAAATAAAAAAGATTTTACAACTCCACTTGCTCCCTTCTCAAACTTGGATAAGCGACTTCAATTTAAATAAGCGTTTCCATTGGTTTGTGGTTTTAGTTTTGATTTCCTGATTTAGAATATACATCCAGTTGTATTCCTACACAGAAAGAAGAGAACTTGTCTAATAAATGTGACCCTTGTCTAAGAAACACTGTGAAGGTGGGCAAGAAATAGTATGTACTTTTCTGCATGGATGTTAAAACAATATCTCTAATATCATTTTGGATAGAACTCTCACTCCTGCTGTTTGGAAAGCAAATGAGCTAATGCTATAATTTCTCTTCTTGATAAGATTCATCAGCGGTTGATTCCCAAAACTGCATGGTAAGTACATGCACAAACGTAATCAACCAAATCATTAGCATTTATTAAAGAAGACAGTTTCAAACTGATGGGCAGCATGGAAGAAAGATATAAATATAAATCTCTTCCTCTCTAAGTCCTACATATTTGAACATATACGCAAAATGTGTTTTGCAATACAATTGAATGTATTTTTGTTCTTTCTATGAAAAAGGGGTCAATACGTATCCCTGCACCTATACACAACAGTAAAAATACCAATTTGGAACCTATTAAATTGAATTTCAGACTTATGTGAAAGAGCAAGTATGTTAAAAAAAGATGCATTGATGTCTTAGCTTGACATTGTTTTAGTGTAATATAACAGTCTCTAACCTTTGTTTGCATTTTGATATAAAGTTTATAGTTATGCTTCATCATAATGTGGTATCCTTAAGGCCCCTCAAGAAAAGAATTCTACTTAAATGTTATTTATCCTTGATTGCTTTGGGTCAAGACAACTTTATGGTAGTTACCATGCTTCCATCTTTTTCATATTAAAGAATAAATATAAAAGTAAAATTTTGCCACTTAGTGATATATTCTTGTTTTTCAGTATAGTTGTGCTTAGTATTAAATTATCTAATAGTTTATTTCTCTTAAAAATGATGAGATTGTGAAATGCAAGCATGTAATTCTCAAAAAGTCATGATTTGCATCTTACTTTTCAGATTCTAAAATCCAGTTACTATTAAGAATATCTAATACCCACTTTAGAATTTGCTACATTGTAGTATATTAATATAAATCATACTAATATACATGTTTTTGGCAAGGTTCTCATAAATATTTTTATAAGTTTATGAAAGCTTATGAAATGTTATCCTTCAGTCTAAATATTTACTGGTGCACGTTTTCCAAGAAAAGTCCAACATCTTTCATGAAATATTATCCCATTTCACCACACACAATTAAAGCTTACCTCAACTTAGAGTCAAGTCAGTTACTTATAGTAGTTACTAAAATTTCACAATTCTTTGTGATATACCATAAAGGAAGTCTTTGTAGCAGACCTAGTCTACATTTCATCATTTACACTATCTAAATTTAAACAAACAGATTTAAAAAGGAAAGCCATTGTTAAGATGTCTGTCGTAAGTTTGTTGCTAAGCTGATCTTCTAATGCATTTTATTGCTTCCTACTAGCAAAGGGTCCTTAAGAGAAAAAGAAAATGGTAAGAAGTGAGAGTTTGTTAATAGGTCTTAGGTTTGGATTCTGTTTACAAGATTCTGAAACGATGGGATAATGTATGAAAAATTAAGTCATGCACAAATGTTACCAATTACTCACTTGTTTGGCATTGCATAGATTGAACAAAACATGGAAATTAAAATCTACATTTTTCACCCCGTTGTTTACTGTATTGGAGATTTGCCCTTATAGGTCATATTTCTAAACGTATGCAGGAATAACTGTGACTGTTCCTACTTGACCACTTCAGAAGAAAGCAAAGCTAAGGATTGAGTCAGTCTATCCATAGTGACTTATCAAAGTAAGGCATTTTACGTATTTCAAGAATGGGCACGAGTAGACCAGTGATGATGACTCCAAATGGCAGGTATTTCACAAGTAAAGAGCTACCTTGGTCCTCTTACATCACCTTTAGGGGTTTTTAAAAATTAGTGTGAACTTTTATGAGATTAATATATTTTTGAATATGCCAGAAAAATCAAAACCTTAGCCCACACATGATAATTAATTTTCCTATACCATTCAATTGCTTAAAGACGCCTCTCTCGTGGTCTCTGGCCTTTAGTTAATGTTCTGTCCACATGTCATATTGTACCTTCGGCAAGAATACCTACTACTGGTTTTTCCCTCTTCTGCTTGAAATTGACATCAGATACTGAAAGATGAAGGGGCCAATGTGTTTCTTAAGAAGCAAGTAGTCATGAGACTTCACCTGCCACCACAGATAGAAAAAAAAGGGGGGGAGCTTAGCAATTTCAAGAGCCACAATTTACCATGGAAGCCTCTACTTAATATTCCGCTTGATCTGCCAAGTTTATAGCCTGGCAAATCTGAATACAAATGTCGATGCAAATGAGGATTCATTATTCTTACAAGGTCTTTGTGTTGAAGCTTAATGTAACTTGGTTCCTATGGTTGCTCAGGGAACGTAGATTGCAAGACAGCAAAAAATAATGAAAAGAAGAAAAATAGAGAAAGAAAATAATAGAAATAGAAGGAAATGTTTAAAATGCACGTCAGCCTGAAATGTGAGGATGCATAGGAACAAAGCATTGTCATTACAATCCCTCTTTCTTGCCAGTTATAAGATATTTACTTCTCATCAGCAACAGAGGAGTTAACCACTCAAGAACATTCTACCCAGAGAGAAAACATAACAATTCTCCTTTTACTGATTATAACACATTGTTCCCATTATAAAACCAATTTCTCAAATTGTCAAAAATTTTTACCATTCTTTTATAATTACAGAGCTCATGGGCTGGTGGGACCTACACATTCCGATCTCTAAGAAGACTACAAATGCATTTAAAAAACCCCACCCAACAATTCCCTTTCTTTCTGAACAGATTAATTGCCAAATAATTTTGAATCAACATGTTAAGAAAGCTAAAATTAATACACTACACATTGAGAAATCACAACAGTTTAACATCATTCATTTATTGTTTACCATAACCCATTGCATGTAAAGGTTGCAAAACCCCCAAGTTAGGGGAAAACCTGAGAGGCTGCAAAATTATGATTATATCTCATATACCATAGGATATTGTTCCGATGAATCTTTTGCATGGTTAGGTGTTGTTTACATATAAATACCTTCTCTGGAAATAAAA
>NW_027397067.1:26375031-26382531 GCF_003265705.2 Callorhinus ursinus | reverse complement strand
GGACTCTCATTTGTAGTGGGTCTGGATATCTCTGGAACTCGGCATTAATGGTCATCCTGAGCCCTGAAAACCGGATTGCAAAGCAAACCCACTTGCGGATAAGTACCTTCTTCAACGTACTACTTCAGAACAGATACAGTTGCTTAAAAGCATGTAATAAAGTGATTCGGGTGATTTATAGGCTAGATCTTCTCTCATTTAGCAACATTTTGGAAGTGCCAATGAATTATTTTAGGAGCAAATTGTCTAATATAAAATTTATTAACCAAAATGCATCTGCTGTCATCTAATTGTGGATTTTGCAGCCAGCCGCCAGAAACAGCCTTACGATTTTCTAATAAAGCATCTAAAAATGCATGATAAATACTTTTAAGAAAAATGAGATCCCTGCTTGGGAGGTCTACATAAGAAATGTTGGAACCCATTTATTTTCCCTTTTCTTTTTTTTTTTTTTCATGAAATCACTATGGACCTGCTCAATTCCCTTTTAAGAAATTCACAATTTAGGGTTCTGTCAGCAGCTCTGGGGTCTTTTGTTAGGTGCACTTAAAATGCCAGATTAAATATTAATATGTGGTTAGAGTTGTGCTATTTTGCAAGCCCTGAAACCCTATTAGTAAATCATGATCTGGTGACTGATGCAAGAAATTTCAAGGCGCCAACAGTGCAGAATGCTTTATGCCCATCAATCTGATGGATCACTAATTTTTAGCAAATTGGGCCTTTGGACTCATAGCTGTAAGCAGGTACATGTTTTCCATCAGTAGAGAATGTGGTCCACCCACTACAGCATTTTCTGCACAGAATGTGCTCCCTAACAAGCAGACTTTTTTTTTTTTTGGCATATTTACTAACAATCTTTGCATGAGCAATGCTGTACTTCAAAAGATACTTTTAGTTGTGTTGCAAAGTGCCCCCCCCCACTGTCCCGCCAAATAGTAGATTTCCTAGGCTCCCAGAAATACTTTAAAGGAAAATAAAGGAGAGGAAAAGTTGATATGAGAAGAGGGATAGACCAGCCCCATTAGTGATTTTTTAAAATGAGAAATTATGAGCTAACGTGTAATTCTCGAGAGTTTCCACAGTACCTCTTAAGCCCTGGTGAGTAAGAAGGTAAGAGCAACCCATGTAAGACTCGGGAGAAGAGTTTGAAAACTAAAATAGTAGGAATAATGAAGTTGCCCGAAAGCACCTTCTCACATCGATCTGAAAATATGTCTACATAACATGCGACTACCCTTGAAAAGTGAGAGACTTTTCAACATACGGCTCATTTCTCAAATGTGGTAAAAAAAAAATCACTACTTGATGCTTTGATAATCCAGGAGGGAAAACATCTTTATTGGTGATATTTGTTTCACACAGATGGGCCTTGGCTCCTAAATCCTTGTGATATGAATTAACATATTTCATTATAGTATTTACCAATTATAAAGCATTTTCCTCTCAGTAGATACTCTCCAAGCTTATGTTGGGTTCTGCTTTACCATCTGTCCTTTTTTTTTCTTTCATTTTTACAGACCATTCTACAGTACAGGCACAATGATCAATTTAAAGGGATGAGCAGGAAGGACTATCGGCTTCTCCTCTCTCCTCTCCCTCATTGTTATCATTATTATTAATTTAGAAATAAGTAGAGTTCAAAAGTCAAAGCCAAGATTTAGGCAATAGATGCCTTTAGTCATAGTTTAACTCAGTGTTTTACTGAATTTTTATGTCTAAGAATATAAAACTCATTATAAGTTATTTTAAATTATTGAGATCAAGTTTTTATCTATAAAATTAGTCGGGTTACTACATAATAATGGTTACATTCTACATAAGATTCATTCACACTCATGCACACACACACACACACACACACATTGTTTCATTTTTCCAATAACCCTAAAACCCAAAGTTATAACAATCACACACTCAAAGCATTACATAATCGTGCTTATTTAACCTAGGAATGGGCTAGTTGGAAATGAGGTATTATTCTCTGGGTAGCTAGCCCAAAATAACTTTTCTTCCCCTGCCCTTAAGATTTATTTAGAGAGAGAGAGAAAGAGAGAGAGAACTAGAGGGGCACAGGGAAAGGGAGACAGAGAGAATCTTAAGCTGGCACTAAGGCCCACACGGAGCCCAATGCAGTGCTCTATTTCATGACCCTGGGATCATGAGCTGAGCCGAAATGAAGAGTTGGACACAACCGACTGAGCCACCCAGGTGCCCCTCGAAACACCTTTACTGTGTTCTTCTCCCCAACTTCTGGCTTTGGCTTCAGTTATTCTCTCCACCTCCCATCCTCCCTTATAAATAAAGAGTTGCATGAACTCTGGTTGCTGTTGTTCTCTATAGCTCTGATTCTTCTCACCATACCATGAAAGATGTCTTGTCTTTACATTCTTCCCTGTGTCCTCTAAATGTTTGATTTTCCAAGATAGAGGAAAAAAAATAAGAGAACATTACTGCTGCAATAGACCCATACTAAAACAAATTTAAAACAAAATGTTTAGCATTCTTAGCACCAACTACATTAGGTCCTCTTGTTTCTTGCTCCAATACGACCCTGTGATTCCCCTTAATAATGGGACCTGGGCTTGCTACTTTAATTATTTTCAGCGATTGTGTTTTTTATCAGACATGAGGAGAGGAGCACTGTCTATCTCATTCATTAAACACAGTTCCTGATGTGTGGCAATTCGTTCATTAACTATTTGTGAGCAAGTATATGAATGAATGAATAGTTCTGAGAACAGAATTAATAACTTAATTTTAGAAGAAAAGTTATATATGCTTCAGAGGAACGGCAGGTAGTGCTAAAGCATAAATTTCTCTAACTGACATTTTTAGTTTGCTGCTCTCATTGACATAAAATTTTAACATAATGTTTCAGTGGAGAAAAACATGACAACTCAACTTCGAGATAATCAGTTGATAGGATGTTTCCCTTGAACTGTAGGGTGTAAATGCTCAAGGAAACGCTCTACCTAACTGCACATCCATCAGCTAGCAGATAAAAGATTGGATCAGGAATTCCTTAAGTTGTCATTTACCACAAAAATGCTATGTTTTATTTGTCCACACAGCTGGCCTGAATACTGTGTAAAGGTGTAGACTAAGCTGCAATAACAAAGGGATCCAAATATTGTGGTTCCAACATTCGCAGGATGATTCCTCATGGAACAGTCCAGATAAGAGGAGGCAATCCAGAGTACACAGACAGCTCCGAATGAGTCCATAAAGCCTCCCTGTTTCTTTCTATCTTCTTGCTCTAACATTTTCAGTTTAAAACAGGTCTGTATTCCAACAGATGGGAAGGTGTAAAAAGAGGAAGGAGGTACAAGGTTTTTAATCGCATGGTCGCAGCTACTATAAGGGACACTGCAATATGTAGTCTTTAGGTTTGTGTGCACGTGCAGCTACTAGGAAGAAAGAGAGACTAAAGACAGGAGGGAGATTAGCAATATCGATTTCAAGGACTTCTCCCAAAGTGCCTTCTCTTTTCTGATCCTTGACTCTCACTAGTTTTTCCTTTGAGCTGTTTAAATTCCAGCTCTATTTGGCCTTAGAAGTCACTCTACTTCTGTGTGTTAGTTTTCTTTTTGGCAAAAAAAAAAGGGGGGGGGTTGAACTTAGCTATAACAAAATTTTATTGTCACTAAAATTCTGTGATTTTTTTTTGTTTTACAAGTAAAAGAAATTTAAAAAATGTGTTAACTATACAGACCCCAAATAATTTTACAGAAGCATAAAATTGTCCCCCAATTTAAAATATAGTATTGAGCAACTTTACAATGTTTTATGACAGACAAGTTTATTCTCAAAATTCATCAAAAGTTGGTCAATAAATCTTTTTTTATAATCTTCCAGAGCTCTGATTCTTCATTTCTTAATATTGAAGTTATTTTAGGACATATTTTCTGTAAAGGACCCATCATGATGACAGTAATTGTACCAAATTCCTCTCTAAGTCAAGAGCTAAAAGGCCATTCCAACCTGGTTATGGTGCATAGGGGTGAAAAGAGGTGATGAGAGGGGTACAAGACTCATTTGATAAATATTTGGGTATCTTTTTTATATGAGATAATATATAAATTATATTGAAAGACACAATAAAGACCAAATCACACTCTTCATGCTTAATAAGTTTATAGTCACCTGGGCTCACGAAGGTTTGTGATATTTGTTATAATAATCAAATGAAACATGTTTTAGGAATTTTAGCAGAAGAAAGATACCTGCAGACAGTTTGATAGTAAGATGGGCAACCAGTGTAGAGGTGAGACCTGGAACTCAGATTTGCATTCACCCTCTTGGGGGAGACTAACTTCTTCCATGTGCTGAAAGAGAAGTTCAATTTGGTGGACAGGAACATTTTGGTGTTCAAATTTTATGGCACTTTCCAGTTGTGGTGCATATAAAGAAAGGAAATTTACAGAATGAGGTGTCAAGAATACCAGTTGTGAGTTAGGAAGTCCAGGTTAGTAATACATTTCCTTTAGGAATTGCACAAACTCAAACTCATAACCTTAGAATCAGAATCAAAGTTCTAATCTCTGGAAAAGAGATTGGCAAGATTTAGGTAAGAGTTCCAGTCTTGGTGGGGATTGGAGTATTCAACAAGTTAATAGCAGTGGTTCAGAAATGGAGAGCAAGGTAAATGGGATCAGAATTCAGAAAATTAGGTTAATAGGGAAAGATTGTGAAATACTGGATGAAATTGTTTGGGATTTTGTTATTTAAGAAATGCAGAATTAGGGGCACCTGGGTGGCTCAGTTGGTTAAGCGACTGCCTTCGGCTCAGGTCATGATCCTGGAAACCCGGAATCAAGTCATGCATCGGGCTCCCTGCTCAGCAGGGAGTCTGCTTCTCCCTCTGACCCTCTTCCCTCTCGTGCTCTCTATCTCTCATTCTCTCCCTCTCAAATAAATAAATAAAATCTTTAAAAAAAAAGAATACTTAAAAAAAAGAAATGGAGAATTATTGCAATGTTTGGTTTTGTTCTTAGCTGGAGAACAACATTATTAGAGCTGCATTTTTAGGAAAAATAATTTATTAAAGGTGATTTGGAAAAGGCTGAGGTCAATGTAGGAAAATTCATTCATTTCATACACTTCTTATTGAGCAATTACATTATGTTATATGTAGTGTTTTACACCGGGGATTCAGAGAAGTAACTAAGTACACAATTAGATGAAGGCTCAGAGAGAATTTACAGTTGGCCTACACTAGCATGTTGGCAAGGAAAATAAACACGGGAGAAAAAAACAGAAGCAGAATCTTCAATACTACATTTCTGAATGGGAAGTGTGAAGTTCAGAATATAACTGAAATGTTGAGCTTGAATGACTGAGATGATATTAATTTCATTAAGAAAAATAAAAAATATAGAAGTTATTTGGGGTTGGGATGATCAGAAGACGTATTGAACTTAATCTACAGGTGAGGAAATTATATAGAGAATTTTTAACAGGCATTAGAACTTAAGGATCTGGAATTTGATAAAGAGGCCTGGAGAGGAAACAGTAATATAATTAAGCATCATGTATAAAGGCAAATGTTAAAACCATGGGCATGTATCAGAAGACGGGGAAGGCACACTTAACAAACAAGTAAGGTGAAAGAAGAGAATGTAAACATTCATTCATTCATTCATTCAACAAATAAATATTGAGTGCTTATGAAAAATAGAGCAGGAGAGAATTTAAAGAAAGCAGAAGGTTTACATAGCAAATGCTGCCAAGGGGACTAAAGCTTGGGAAAGACAATGAGTTGTACTAGAAAATAATGGGCTACTTTTAAAGTAGGTATTCTGGTCAGTAGGAGAAAAAGCTAATTCATAATGAGATTTTTAAAAAAGGAAAATGATGAAAATGAAGACAACCAACTAGAATACATTTTTTTCCACAAATTGTGTGAAGAATCTAAGAAGCTTTCATTGAACAGGCTAAAAAGAAGTTCATGGCAAAGGGAAGATAGAAAGTAGCTTGAGTGGGTCAATAAAGGCAGTTTAGAGTTGAGGTTCGGGGGGATCTTTTATATGTGAGAAGAGTACCCTGCTCTCAAACATTAACTTTATAAAGACTGTCTTCATAATATCGTAGGTTACTTTCCTTTTCAAAGCAAAGCAACGCTGTAAGTCCTTGACCCTACTGAGGAGCATGTTCATGAGTCAAGTGGATGCTTCTATCTTGAGGATAGCGTCTGGCATGTAACTCTAGCCAATGGCCTCAGAGTTGCTGGGCTTCTAGTCAAATTCTGTCATTGGATCCTTATGAAAAGTAAATACCTCTAATCAACCTTTGGGATAGAAAGATTCCCGCTTTGGCAGTAGAGAAATATATTATGAGTTTTTTTTTTTTTTTTTTTAGATTAGGTTGCAACTAGTTTCTACCTGATCTAAAAAGTCACCTTGCACCTATGTAAAGAGGATTATTTATATAATTATCTGCATATAAGTCCCCGTCAACCACTATATATAATTATTTCATGGCATTCAAATTCAGCACAGAAACATCAAGACCTAAGTACAAATATTATTATTATAATGGGTTTTCATTTCCAGAGGTCTTCAGGGGAAGGGATTAATTTTGCTGCTTTATTGTACATACAGCAAAGCACACAGAGTCATGTTACAATGCCTCTGTCTTGAAAATTGCATTTGAATGTAATAAGAAAGGCACTTTTTAAAACAATTTTACAATTTTAGACACATTAACTGCATTTCTCTCCATCTTGCTTTGCTAACAGGTTTTGAGGCCTTTCATTTGGATAACACTGATTCTTGTCAATTTTAGAAGGAAAATGTTTCAAACACTTTCTTAAAATTCTTTTTCCATCCTTTCTTTGATGGTTTTTAGATTGCCCATCTAGGTCAGTCTACAAGTGGTCTGTATCTTGGAATTTTGGAGGAGTAATTTTTAATTTAACAACACAGAAAATTAAGCATGACAGAGACCTGACTTAGTATTTGAATTGCAGTTTTCATCAACATGTATTTCTTAAAGCTCAAGTAATAGGTAAAGCTTAGTGCTATTCTTGAATCAGTTTCAGCCCATGGAGTTTAAGGTTTTTTTAAAGGGGTTATTTAATTAGAATGTCAAATTGATCTTACAACTGTAAGAAATGTCTATTTGACATATGTGAACCAGAATACTTATTCCATGAAGCATTGAGCTCAGAAAAGGTCTTTCTTAAAGGGATTGTCTGTCTTTGCAGAGCAAAGACAACTTCTTGTAAAACTGCTAGTCTCTATGAAGTAACATGATAGGACACTAAATCAACCTGTAGGTTGATTATATAATTAAGAAAGATCAGGCTTTGTAGCTATAAATTGATGTTAACCAAAAAATATATGTGTACATGTATATTTCCCTATTTGAATCAAACTGGTTATTTTATGTCAAGTTGAAAGATTTTTAATCCTTTATTTACCCATTGTGCTATTAAATTTAAATTGGATATTTTCTTTCTTTCTTTCTTTCTTTCTTTCTTTCTTTCTTTCTTTCTTT
>NW_027397067.1:26358600-26375021 GCF_003265705.2 Callorhinus ursinus | reverse complement strand
TTTCTTTCTTTCTTTCTTTCTTTCTTTCTTTCTTTCTTTCTTTCTTTCTTTCTTCTTTCTTTTTTAAGGTAAATACTAAAATTACTAAATCATAGAATTGGAGATCACCCATTCCAGTCTACTCAAGTGAAAAACCAGAGGCCCAGGGAGTAAGTTTATTAGAGGTAGAAATGGGGCTGCGGAATGTTGAATTCTAATCCAAGATTCTTTTCAAAGTGTACTGATGCAATTATGAGCACTATTCAGATTGTCAATGTTTTTGAAAACATTCATTGGTAATATATTTGTGCATATGCAAGAGGAGCATGTTTCTGACAAAAATACAAAATTTTCAACATTTATCAGAATTCATTTTTCAATTTTAAACTTTAATGCAAATTCAGAAGCTATCTCTTATGAATTCAGAAAGTAAAAACAATCCAGTTCTTAAAATTAAAAGTATTTTTGATTTTTGAATAGTCTGAAATTTTATACATCTATATCAGAGGTTCTTAATCTTTTTGTGTGTCATCCATCCCTTTGATAATTTAGTGAAGCCATAGATCAATTCTCAGGATAAAATTTTTAAATTCATGATATAAAACATTGCAAAGCTACAGAGGAAGCCAATTATGTAAATATTATTGTTATTTAAGAAATCAGTTTCCATTAAATAATATGTGCTTACTTATTTACTTATTAACATTAAATACTATCTAGTGAGTTTAACAGCTGCCATAATTTCAAAGTGGTCATGAATATACAAGATATTTCAAGATATATGCAACAACTATATTGCAATATTAAAAAAATATATATCTGATTTGTATTGGTGACAAAGACACAGGTACTGCTAATATTAATACTTCCGTGGTTACTTTCCTATACTCATTTTGAATAAAATGCTCAATTTCAGCTCAAGTTCATAAACATAAAGAGGTTATTTTTTTTTCCAAATTTCAGGACTCCATCTGAGAAGCCCATGATTTACACTATTTTCCATATTTTTGGTATTTCAAAACCAAGGTCAAACCCACCCAACATGAAGGGTTAAGAGATCGAGAGCCCAGGGCTGTTTCAGAAAACCACTGTGTCTCCTCACAGAGGTCCTGCTTGCCCCAGCTCCAAACCCGCTACCTGAGAGCTCTTGCTTGGCCTTATTACCCAGATGGTAGTCTTCCCTCAGGTCCTTTGCCTTCATGTAACATACGTGAATACGGAATTTCAATCTCCACTTTTCCTAATTGACCTTGACTTGGCTTGTCCCTCTAACTCGAGATTCACTAGGCTCTCTGTCCTCCTAATTCTTTTTCCTCTCTCCCTCTCCTCACCGCACCCCTCTCACATGCGTGCACACACACATGCGCACAAACATACCCTCATCTGTCTTCTGAATCTAAGGTCAGTAAGTAATGAAGGGGGTGGAATCGAACCATGAGAGGCTATGGCTCTGAAAAACAAACTGAGGGTTCTAGAGGGGAGGAGGGTGGGGGGGTGGGTTAGCCTGGTGATGGGTATTAAAGAGGGCACGTTCTGCGTGGAGCACTGGGTGTTATACCAAACAATGAATCGTGGAACGCTACATCAAAAACTAATGATGTAATGTATGGTGATTAACATAACATAATAAAAAAAAGGTCAGTAAGTAAAAAAGTATGTCATCTCTATATATTTACCTATAAAAGCTATGTGACTCTTTAATTTTATTAAAATACTTCCAGATTGAAAGAGAAATCCTTCAAGACTAATTTCACTGAAAAAATTGCAATTCAAATAAATTGAAGAAAGAATTGGTTGTCTAACATGCATACAAAGAATGCTTGTCTTATATTACCATATTTCAGTATTTTATTTTATAAGCAGTGTGTATAATCACAAATATTTTTAGAAAGAGAATAATACAACCCAAATGAATATTTTGAGAGAGGTTGAAGAAACATTCATATTCCGTACATAACATGTAAAGCTTTTATGGACTGTTGGGTGTAAGAAAATATTCTTATATTGATATAATGAATCAGAAATACTTTTATTAATAGGAAAATTGCTAGTTTCCAATTGGACTTTCCATCTTCTTGGCACACATATGTGTATTTCCTTTTGCATTTAAAAAAATGCACCTTCTTTCTGATTAAACGTAAATGAAAAGTCAAAATGTCTATACTTGAGGATGATCAAATATATTTTTTGGACTGTTTTAGAATTTTGGAGGGTGGTCATAACTCTTCAAAATCTGATAAATGCTATAAACTTTTTACCTAAAGAAAAATACGTTTTTGGATATAGATGTACACAAAAATTTTCCTATAATTTTTGGAGGGTTATGGAATTCCTAAATTTCATGGATAGATCCCAATAAAATTAATAAATCTAGGTATACTTGTCAGAGTAGTCTAGATTATGCAATGGTTAGAAATGATCCCCAAATCTCAGGGGCCAACAATCATAAGGATTTAATTCTCATTCATGCTACATGTCCATTATCATGTAACTGAGCTAAGTGACAATTACCCATAAGCCTCTTGTATTTTTTGAAGTCTGGCAATAGGCACTGACTGCTTTTGTTCTTATATATCTTTTCAACAATCTTGAAAGACTGAAGTATGTATCTGTCCAGAGAAAAGGACAGGTTTGTTTACTGTCCAGTACAGTAAAGATAATGTTTTTCTCTAGCACAGATGTTAGACTGTTAAAAAGATTTGGGTTCCCTAACCTAGTGGTTCCTCTTCTGTCAAATGCCGCGGTAGGTATGCAGGCATCTCTGGTCTTGGGGTCACCCTGTGAGAACTGATGGCCACGAACTTGAACAAAGATGATAATGCTGCTGTTGTTATTATCGTAAATAATTCCTTTGCCTTTGATCCAACAGCCCTGTGTTTTTTGTCAGCACGCATGACACTGGTAGGCTAATTTGTCAGTTTGCAAGTAGAGCAAAATTTCGGAGGTTTCATAAGCTAGAGTGCTCCTCCATGTTAACTTCATTTTGGGACTTAAGCTGATAAAGCAGCCTCCATCTGGAAAGTTGCCCGTTCTTGTAGCAAAGGGTAAAAAGAGAACACAGTAGTGATGTTTTGGCCTTTACAGCTTCTTTTAAACCCATAACTTATGCTCACTTTTCATCCTTCAAAGCAAGTCACAGGCCCAAGCCTGACCTGAATGGGATGGGCAGTGAATACTAGCAAAATAATATAATCTACCAAAGCAGGTTAGAAACTTATGCACTAGACCATTAATTGCCCAGTTTCTCCTCAGCTAAGTGTATTTGCTATACTATAACATCAAGTTTTCATCTTATCTTAGACCAAAAATATATATGCTACTCTCAAAATTTACACCTGACTGCTCTTTACCTCCACTATAATGTATCTGATATTTTTTCCTCACGTTGAGGAACAATGATATCTCATGATTCTTATCTGTAAAATCATGGGTTTCAGAAGTGATCTAAATTTTTTCCTAAGCATAGTAAAATAAACATTCGTTTATTGTATTTATCATATAATTTATTTTATAATAAATGAATTACTATATAGTGTACATAATTACATAAGCTAACATATAAATTTTTTATATTTACTTATTAAAATAAGAAAAATAATGGTTATTCATGTGCATCTAACATTATATCATATACCACCCGTGGAAACATTCTACCCTATGGCAAACCCTAATGATGGAGTATATAGTACTATGCACTGAATGTTGTGTCTCTCTCAAATTCATATATTGAAACCTAACCCTCAGTATGATGGTATTTAGATGTGAGCCTTTTGGGAGGTGATTATGTCCTGAGGGAGATCTCTCTTGAATTGGATTAGTGACCTTATAAACGAGTCCCCAGAGAGCTGCCTACCACCTTCTGACATGTGAGCTATGAACCAGCAAGCAGGCTCTCATGAGACACTGAATCTGCCAGCACCTTGATCTTGGAATTTTCAGCCTCCAGAACTATGGGAAATTAATTTCTGCTGTTTGTAATCCACCCAGTCTATGGTATTCTGTTAAAGTGGTTAGGATGGACTAAAACACATAGTATATAGTTTATCATCATATATATAATCATAATAATCAGATAATCATCATTTAACTAATGCTAAGTGTGTGGTATGTATAAGGTAAGAAACTATGGGACTGGAGTTGCTGTGTTGAAAACAACTGACATAATTGCTGCACTCATGGTACTTACATGTTAGTGGAAAAATGATAAAAATGGAATAAAACAAATTCAAGTAAACATGAAATAAATTAAAAGATTCAATGAGATTTTAAGGAACAAGTTTTTGAGGTAGATCACAAACTGAGGGAATGTATTTTAGATACGCAATTTATATTTCAATGGAGAAATGACATTTAAACTGAGATAGGTTGTGCAAGATGAAGCAAGCTATGCAAAATTCAGGCTGATGGTGTGGACATGTTTTTAATACAGTTTGAAAAGACCATGAGGTGGGAAAGAAGATTGAGGAAATGAATGAAAGTCGCTGTGGTTGGAGCAGAGTGGGCCCAAAGGGGATGCTAAAAATCAAAATGGAGGTGAATCATGAAGGCCCTTTGCAGCATGTAGTGAGACTAAAATGTCTTCAAGGCATTAGCATATATTTATGAAAAACCAGAAGAAACTGTATTTGTAATACAATGGAACATTGTCGAAGGGCTTATGCTGGGAAATATCATGATCCAACTTATGTGGCAAAAAGACTACTCTTGGGAAGAGGGGCAAGTATTAATGTTGACTATACTTTGATGGAGGCAGAGTAGATGAAAAGAAGTGGATGGACTTCAGGCATATTGAGAAGGAAGAATGGAAGATATTTTGGTTAACTGGATGTGTAGATTATGAGAAAGTGTGACTGCTAGGTTTTTGACTTCAACAACTGGAGAAATTATAATTCTCATCATTTCCTTAGGTAGAGGAAGATCTCTATGTGGATTGATTGTGGTACAGTGCTGTGAATAATGTATTCCATATTGAAGAGGCTAGGTGATGAGGTATCTGTGAGATATAAAATTGGAAATGTTAAATAGTAGGTTGAGTAGATTAATGTAGAACTCAGAAGAGATATTTTGGGTAAAAATATAAATTTATGAACTGTCATAATATAATTGCATTTAAAACTATGGAATAATATTAGATAATCATACAGATTATAGAAGAAAAAAAAAGAGGACCCAGGTCCATGGCCATGGAAATACATTTATTTATGAACTGTTAGAGAAATAGAAACTAGGGAAAGATACAGAGGAATAAGAACAAGGAAAAACAGAAAAAATGCAAAGAGTAAGGAATCTTTCAAGCAAAAGGAATAGGCAATATTTAATTTTTGATCTGAGATTTAGGTAAAGATAGAAAATGTCCCTTTCAGTTTGGCAGCACAGAGGTGATTGGTATTTTGAAAACTGCAGTTTGACAATATGATGGGGATGGAAACTAGGTTGGATTAAGTCAGAAAGTCAATGGGAAATGAGGAAATGATGTCAGTGAATCAAGACAACACATTTAAGAAGATTTATCTGGAGACAGAGCTGGAAAATGAAATGGTATTTGAAAGGAGACTAGGGATAAAGGGATGGGTTTTTTTTTTTGCTGTTGTATTAATGAACATAGTTCATTAAGGCATGGTACATGCCTATGAGAATGATGCCAATGAACCAAAAGAGAGTAAGAGATTGATAAACAGAAAAAGATAAGTTTAAGAAAAATAAATCTTTGAGTAGAATAGTGTAGTAAAATTCTTGGTCAGGGTGGGAAGGGAGGGCTCCAGGTACAGGAGAAAGAATCAAGATTTGGCACAAAAAAGGTGGATACCACCGCTATTCTAACAGAAAAGGAAAAAGAGAAACATGGATAGAGAAGCAAGTAGATTTCTAAATTTGGTGGCAAGAAGATGAGGGAACTCACATTTGATGATTATTATCTTTTCAATGAAGTATAAGGTAAGAACTGATCATTAGTTGAAAGTGAGACTGAAGAAAGGTGGATGGTTTAAGAAAAGTGGAAAACGGAGCTTAGGACTATTTGGCTTTTAGGGAATTTAGAAATAGGGAAAACAGTCTTGAATGCCTATTGGTGGGTATGATCTTTAAATCAGAGGTCAGCTAGAGAGGTGGTTGTGTGGTGTTTCTTGAACAAGTCCACAAAGCTGGCAAAAAGATGGCTATTAGGGATCATCTCAGCTTAGAGCTTTCTCCATAGAAAATAATGTTAGTAAAGGGTAAGGAAATTGAGAGTATTTGAAAAAAAAATTAAAGATGATGACACACTGTGAAATCTGTGTTAATAAGAAGAATGGCATTACCTGAAAGGAGTTGAAAGATAATGAGAAGTAATGTGGTTAATGAATAAGAGGTTTCAATAAAGTCAAAGACTGAGTCAGTTGATGGAGGTGGGGGGAAGGGCACAAGGGAGAGAAGGTAGTCAAAAGGTACAAACTTCCAGTTATAAAATAAATAAGCTCTGGGAATGAAATGTACAGCATGGTGACAACAGTTAATAATACTGAACCGTATATTTGAAAATTCCTAACAAAGTAGGTCTTAAAAGTTCTCATCACAAGAAAAAAAAGTAACTGAGGTGATGTATGTTAACTAGACTTAGTGTGGTGATCATTTTGCAATATATACAAATACTGAATCATTATGCAGTACACCTGGAATTAATACAATGTTACATGTTAATTATATCTCAATCAAAAGAAAAAGACTGAATCAGTGGGCATAGAGTTAGGATGACTTCATCAGATACTGATCGATCCCCTTCTAGCTATTTTATTTTAGGGACTGATAATTCCCTAGCTAATGCTTTTCGAAGACCTATTTAAGATTTGTAAAAATCACAGCCACTGGTTATTAATATAATAATGGATGGTGAAGGGCTTGGTATAAGCTCTGAATTGTAGATAGTCCCATTACATAAGGATGCATGTATCTGTTATGGGCATGGTAGGCTGTGGTTTTGCTATTTTTCCTGCATCAGACAGTGCCATGGTGAAAAAGGTTGAGCTCAGATGATCCCCAAAGAAAAGCATTATATGAGTGTTCAATAAATGCTTTGGTTGCTGAGGGTGACATGATGGTGTCCTGTTTTCTAAGTAAGTAGCATTAGAGTAAATATTGGTTTTCTCTGAATAGAAGGCAACAGAGAGACTCTTCATTAATATTTATGTGTAAGGTTCAAAGTCATGAATGTAATATGATATTTTTTCTGCTATTATACAAATTAGTATGCCATAATATGGTGTGACTCTAGAAAGAATGCTGATATTTAAAACATTATATTATATAGTAATGACCTCATAATTTGGAAATCCTTTTAATAAATGTTTGAAAAGATTTGTGAAATAATTATTTAAATGTAACAGAATACTAATAAGAACTGGCATTTATATTTAACTATTCCTTGATTTCCTTTTTGCTTTCCTATTGAGGTGCTACTGAGTTTTATTTGTCTGTGCATTAATTTTAGGACTACCTAGCAAATAGCACTGTATTCACAAGTGTTATTTTGTTTTTAAACACTAAACATGTTTGAAAAGGTTAAACTTTCAAACAATGTCTAATTTTCATTATAGCCATTTCCAAAACTCAAGGCTAGGTTAAAAAAACATACAACAAACAAATAAACTATAGCAGTAAGATTCTTAGAAAAAAAATAAAGTAACAATTAACACCAAAATGTACAATACATTTAATTTTCCCCTCTTTGGAGGTGCCTAGATGTGATATAGTATTAAGATGGTGCTTAAAAAGGGAACACTTGTGTAATAATAATGCTTAGGACTTAATTTAATATTCTTTATGTTGGAGAACTCCGAATTTAGAAACAAAGGCCCTTTAGATATTGGAATCCTCAACAAAACAGACGTCAGGAGCTAGCAGATGGAAGAAGGAAATGAAGGAGATCATTGGAAAGAAAGAACTTAATACACATTTATCTTTTAGAAATGTTGAGTGAAAAATGTACCCTACACAAAAATTATGTCTGGACACGAACATCAGCCTTCAATGGTGTATTGGATGCGAGAAGGTTGAGGGTTGGTATTTATGATGGATGCTGTGGGACCACTCAAGATCTTCCCTTGAGAACGAAGGTGTTCATTCCTCCAGCTGCCTAGAGGTTTGGCTGTTGCCTCCTTTCAGCCAGACCAAAGGCAGGAGCTACCTAGACTAAGATGATGTCCCATTCCCATAACTGATCCATTCAGAGATACAAAGGATCAACTGTCTTACCTCAATTCAGAACAACTCCTAAGAGCCATACCTACTCCAGAACTCCCTGTGAAATAAGCTGCAGTCTGTCTTCAACTGTATGAAAGTTGGTCTTCGCTCCATGCGCAATCCTCTCGCCCCACTCCCTCACAGGTTTTACCAGTGAGAACATTCCGTAGTTGACCTCTTGTACATGGGTCTTCAATTCAGCATCTGTTTGGTGGGGAAGTTGACCTAATCAAGGTTCTTTCCACATGACTGTGGGCCAGTCTGATTCAGGCAGTTCTTACATTTGGGACCCATCCTACAGCAATTTCTTAATTCATGGAATCCCTATTAATTATTCAAAGTGAAATTGAGGTCTGTTGCTTTTTATAAGCTCACCTGTCTTTTCTATGCCTGTATTGATGCACTTATGTCATCCCAACCATTCTAAGAATTCATCTTTTTTTTTTAAAAAAGATTTATTTATTTTAGAGGGAGTATGAGAGTGAGTGGGGGAGGGGCAGAGGGAAAGAATCTTTCAAGCAGACTCCCCTCTGAGCCCTGAGCCTGCCTCAGGGCTCCATCCCCCCACAACCCATGAGATCATGACTTGAGCTGACACCAAGAGTCTGACGCTTAGCTAATGAACCACCCAGGTGCCCCAAGAATTTATCTTATTATTATAAAAGAAATATTTAAAATGTGCATAGATAGTTAGCTAAAGTAATGTTTATTATAGCATTATTTATAATAGGAAAATCAGGATAAAGTAATAAATACTTTAAAATAAAGGTTTGATGTGAGCCAAAAGTCAAGAGGTAATGAGAAAATGGAAATAATAAGTGTGGATGACACATTCAAAAACAGTGATAGTGTTATTATTTACTTATCATTGCTCTAGGCTGTATTTGTCTCCTTCCCCATATTCTCCGTATTTTATGCTTTCCTCTGGAAAGGAATAGCTATAGTAATACATAGTTAAATGTGTAAATAAACCATCCCATCACTCTACTGTGTGCCTTATATTCCTCCAACATTGAAATAACTCCTTGGATTAAGATATTTCCTCTGAATGCCTTTCTGCAAATATAGATGAACATTTAGTTTTTTGTTTTTTGTGGGTTTTTCCCATTTAGGATACTAGAGCCTTTTGATGTTTTCTAATTCATGCTAGATTGCTGCTTCTATGTGAATTTTTGTAGAATGGACTGAGTAAATTAATAAATACTTTCCTTGTCAACTACATTTCCAAGGATCTTCCTAAGGTGGCAGTAATCGAAGTGGAATTCAAACACTTCCAAATACATCTAAAATGTGGGTTTATTGCTCTAATTATTTTCTGTGAATGCAGTTCTACTTTATTACCCAAATGAGAATTATTATTGTCTTTCCTTCTGATTATTGCATTTGTGGTATTTATTTCAGGGTTTTTAAGACCCTTTAAAACCTATTTGGGTTTTCTTTTTTTATGAATTTAATGCTAGTTAAAATAATGGGTTAGTAGGCTTGGAAAATCAAATCATTATTCAGCCAGAACAATGGAAGGGATTATTTAATTGACCACCTCAAATCATATTAAACCAATCCTGGAAGAATCACCACCAAGGTTCAAATGGTGCAGAAACTGTCATACTTTCTATAAGATACTAAACATTTTTTCCAGATGTTTTTAAAGGTTGATTAAATTAGTAGATGGTGAATCTCTGACTTTTATATAAGAGTCAACAGGACATTTTCCACTTACCCCATCATTATTTTATTAATTTCTACAGACAGTAATTTGTGCAAGATGGCTACACATTAGATAACCAACATACAACCAACCTTATTTTATTTATCAATATATTAACACATGCTTCAGTAAGAAAATTTTTAAGAATCCTACTAAATATGTATTGAGAAGAGGATAAAAGCACAAATAGTAATAAAATGTGTTTTTTCCCTCTAATTGACCACAACTGACTTGTGGCTGTCTACTAGTATGTATGTTGATTAATTTGCAGAAGAGCAAAAGTAATGAGTTAAAATGCAATGCTTTTTGGTTTATTTATTTATTTTTATTAAAGTGTAATTCACAAACAATATTATATTAGTGTCAGGGGTACAACATTTATATACATTAAGAAATGATTACCACAATAAGTCAAGTCATCATCTGTTACCATACAGTTATTATAATATTATTGACCATATTCCCTATGCTGTACTTTACATCCTTGTGACTTATCTATTTTGTACCTGGAAGTTTGTACCTCTTAGTCTCCTTCATCTATATTTGCCTATCCCCTCACCCCACTCCCCTCTGGCAACCATCAGTTTGTTCTCTGTACTTATGAATCTGTTTCTGCTTTGTTTTGTTTATTCATTTGTTTTGTTTTTTAGATTCCATGTATAAGAGAACTCATATGGTATTTGTCTTTCTGTGTCTGATTTATTTCACTTAGCATAGTAGCCTTAAAGTCCATCCGTATTTTCACAAATGGCAAGATTACATTCTTTTTTATGGCTGAGTAATATTCCATTGTGTCTGTATACCACTTCTTCTGTATCCATTCATCCATCGATGGACACTAGGTTGTTACTATACCTTAACTATTGTAAGTAATGCTGCAATATATACAGGAGTGCATATATCTTTTTGAATTAGAGGTTTCATTTTTCTTAGATAAGTAGCTGGAAGTGGAATTACTGGAACTATATATAACTGAAACTAGATAAGTTCTATTTTTAACTTTTGGAGGAAATTTCATACTGTTTTCCATAGTGGCTGCACCAATTTACATTTTTACCAACTGTGCACAATGGTTTCCTTTTTTTCCACATCTTCACCAACACTTGTTATTTCTTTTTGTTTTTTTTAAAGATTTTATTTATTTGACAGAGCGAGAGAGGAAACACAAGCAGAGGGAGTGGAAGACAGAGAAGCAGGCTTCCCGTGGAGCAGGGAGCCCGATGTGGGGCTCGATCCCAGGACCCTGGGATCATGACCTGAGCCGAAGGCAGATCCTTAACAACTGAGCCACCCAAGTGCCCAACACTTGTTATTTCTTGTCCTTTTGATATTAGCCAGTCTGACAGGTGTGAGGTGATATCTCTTTGTAGTTTTGATTTGCATTTCCCTGATGATTAGTGATGTAGAGCAGTTTTTCACATGTTTGTTGGCCATCTGTATGTCTTCTCTGAAAAAATGTCTATTCAGGTTATCTGCCAATTTCTTAATTAGATTGTTTTTTGGTGTCGAGTTGTATGAATTTTTCATGTATTTTGGCAATTAACATCTTATCTCCCATTCAGTAGATTGCTTTTTTGTTTTATTGATGGTCTTCTTTACTGGACAAAGCTTTTTAGTTTGATGTAGTGCCATCTGCTTATTTTTTATTTTGTCCCCCTTACCTGAGGAGACAGTTCCAAAAAAATATTGTTAAGACCAATGTCCAAGAGTTTACTGCTTTATGTTTTCTGTTAGGAGTTTTATGGCTTCAGGTCTTGCATTTAGGTCTTTAATCAATTTCGAGTTTATTTTTATGTATGGTGTAAGAAAGTGATCCAATTTCATTCTTTTGCATGTAGCTGTACAGTTTTCCAAATATTTCTCGAAGAGACTATCTTTCCCCACAAACACACTTTTATTTAAGTCATCCAGTCTATGGTATTTTGTTATGGCAACTCCAGAAGATAAATGGTAAATACATTTATCAGAATTTATTGTCTTTAACCATCATTTTATATGCCAGTTCTGTTTTCTCAAAGCTTTAAATATATCTGTGGTCTTACTAGGAAGCAAGTTAATAATAATTTATCTTAAACATAGATTATTAAATGAATTATAATCAAACATGCTCTTATATCTCCAGGTCTTTGATAAACATTATTTGACATAATGAATGCATGATTTATCATAGTTCTGCACTAACTTAGGAGCATATTTTTCCCACAAGTTTGTAGGAATATGGCTTCATATTCTATTTAATTACATATGGGATTCTATTAAATAAAAATTTAACATTTGCTCTACATTATATTAGACCTGTTTTGTGATAATCTCTCTTTCTCACCCTCTTTTGTTTGATGTATTGGCTTAATACTTGAAACCCATATTTAATTTAAACTACCTTGAGACTGCCAAGTTATTGGAATATTTATGGGTTTCATTTTATATGTCACCATATCCGATTTCCAGCCACATCAATTAAAATATATAAATCTCAATGAAGTAAAAATAGGATTAGAAAAACATAACATTTCTTAAATGCTCTAAACGCTCCTTCTACATTACCTGGAATACAAAACTGCCGTGCTGTACTGTCTGCATAGAGATGCCAAATAGGTGTAATGCAAATCAGGAGCAAGTCATTGACAGATAAATTAAATAGTCATGATCTGAATATTGAGTTTAGGCAAGCATCACAGTCCATTGGCGCCAAGTTAGATTTCTTGTCCTGTACAAAAATGTTATGTTGTTCTCATTAAGCAGTCATCCATCTAAGTGACTTCAAGGCCCTTAAGACCTGAATAGGCTAAGCTCATCTATCAGCCTCTTGACTTTAGTCAGAGCCACAGCAGGTACCATAATAAGCTGAGTCTCTGTATTCTGATTATTTTGTTACATGAACACACTTAACATCTCGGTTTTATTGTAATTTTCTTTTTTTAAAATTTCTTTATTGTTATGTTAATCACCATACATTACATCATTAGTTCTTGATGTAGTGTTCCATAATTCATTGTGCATAACACCCAGTGCTCCATGCAGAACGTGCCCTCCTTAATACCCATCACCAGGCTAACCCATCCCCCCACCCTCCCCCCTCTAGAACCCTCAGTTTGTTTTTCAGAGTCCATCGTCTCTCATGGTTCGTCTCTCCCTCCGACTTACTCCCCTTCATTCTTCCCCTCCTGCTATCTTCTTCTTTTTCTTTTTTGTTAACATATCTTGCATTTTTTGTTTCGGAAGTACAGATCTGTGATTCAACAATCTTGCACAATTCACAGCGCTCACCATAGGACATACCCTCCCCAATGTCTATCACCCAGCCACCGCATCCCTCCCACCTCCCACCACTCCAGCAACACTCAGTTTGTTTCCTGAGATTAAGAATTCCTCATATCAGTGAGGTCATATGCTACATGTCTTTCTCTGATTGACTTATTTCACTCAGCATAACACCCTCCAGTTCCATCCACGTCATTGCAAATGGCAACATCTCATTCTTTTGATGGCTGCATAATATTCCATGTGTATATATACCACTTCTTCTTTATCCATTCATCTGTCGATGGACATCTTGGCTCTTTCCACAGTTTGGCTATTGTGGACATTGCTGCTATAAACATTGGGGTGCACGTACCCCTTCGGGTCCCTACATTTGTATCTTTGGGGTAAATACCCAGTAGTGCAATTGCTGGATCGAATGGTAGCTCTAATTTCAACTGTTTGAGGAACTTCCGTACTGTTTTCCAGAGTGGCTGCACCAGCCTGCATTCTCACCAACAGTGTAGGAGGGTTCCCCTTTCTCCACATCCCTGCCAACATCTGTTGTTTCCTGACTTGTTAATTTTAGCCATTCTGACTGGTGTGAGGTGGTATCTCACTGAGGTTTTGATTTGGATTTCCCTGATGCCGAGCAATGTTGAGCACTTTTTCATGTGTCTGTTGGCCATTTGGATGTCTTTGGAAAAAAGTCTGTTCATGTCTTCTGCCCATTTCTTGATTGGATTATTTGTTCTTTGGGTGTTGAGTTTGATAAGTTCTTTATAGATTTTGGATACTAGCCCTTTATCTGATATGTCATTTGCAAATATTTTCTCCCATTCTGTCGGTTGTCTTTTGGTTTTGTGGACTGTTTCTTTTGCTGTGCAAAAGCTTTTTATCTTGATGAAATCCCAATAGTTCATTTTTGCCCTTGCTTCCCTTGCCTTTGGCGATGTTTCTAGGGAGAAGTTGCTGCGGCTGAGGTCGAAGAGGTTGCTGCCTGTGTTCTCCTTTTGGATTTTGATGGACTCCTGTCTCACATTTAGGTCTTTCAACCATTTGGAGTCTATTTCTGTGTGTGGTGTAAGGAAATGGTCCAGTTTCATTCTTCTGCATGTGGCTGTCCAATTTTCCCAACACCATTTGTTGAAGAGACTGTCTTTTTTCCATTGGACATTCTTTCCTGCTTTGTCAAAGATGAGTTGACCATAGAGTTGAGGGTCCGTTTCCGGGCTCTCTATTCTGTTCCATTGATCTATGTGTCTGTTTTTGTGCCAGTACCATACTGTCTTGATGATGACAGTTTGTAATAGAGCTAGAAGTCTGGAATTGTAATGCCGCCAGCTTTGCTTTTCTTTTTCAAGATTCCTCTGGCTATTCGGGGGGCTCTTCTGATTCCATACAAATTTTAGGATTATTTGTTCCATTTCTTTGAAAAAAGTGGATGGTATTTTAATGGGGATTGCATTGAATGTGTAGATTGCTCTAGGTAGCATTGACATCTTCACAATGTTTGTTCTTCCAATCCATGAGCATGGAACGTTTTTCCATTTCTTTGTGTCTTCTTCAATTTCTTTCATGAGTATTTTATAGTTTCTGAGTACAGATCCTTTTCCTCTTCGGTTAAATTTATTCCTAGGTATCTTATGGTTTTGGGTGCAATTGTAAATGGGATCGACTCCTTAATTTCCCTCTCTTCTGTCTTGTTATTGGTGTATAGGAATGCCACTGATTTCTGTGCTTTGATTTTATATCCTGCTACTTTACTGAATTCCTGTATGAGTTCTAGCAGTTTTGGGGTGAAGTCTTTTGGGTTTCCCACATACAATATCATATCATCTGCAAAGAGTGAGAGTTTGACTTCCTCTTTGCCGATTTGGATGCCTTTGATTTCTTTTTGTTGTCTGATTGCTGTGGCTAGGACTTCTAATACCATGTTGAATAGCAGTGGTGATAGTGGACATCCCTGCCGCGTTCCTGACCTTAGGGGAAAAGCTCTCAGCTTTTCCCCATTGAGAATGATATTGGCTGTAGGTTTTTCATAGATGGCTTTTATGATATTGAGGTATGTACCCTCTATCCGTATACTCTGAAGAGTTTTGATCAAAAAAGGATGCTGTACTTTGTCAAATGCTTTTTCTACATCTATTGAGAGGATCATATGATTCTTGTTCTTTCTTTTGTTAATGTATTGTATCACGTTGATTGATTTGCAGATGTTGAACCAGCCTTGCAGCCCAGGGATAAATCCCACTTGGTCACGGTGAATAATCCTTTTCATGTACTGTTGGACCCTTTGGCTAGTATTTTGGTGAGAATTTTTGCATCCATATTCATCAAGGATATTGGTCTGTAATTCTCCTTTTTGATGGGGTCTTTGTCTGGTTTTGGGATCAAGGTAATGGTGGCCTCATAAAATGAGTTTGGAAGTTTTCCTTCCATTTCTATTTTTTGGAACAGTTTCAGGAGAATAGGTATTAATTCTTCTTTAAATGTCTGATAGAATTCCCCTGGGAAGCCATCTGGCCCTGGGCTTTTGTTTGTTGGGAGATTTTGGATGACTGCTTCAATTTCCTTAGTGGTTATAGGTCTGTTCAGGTTTTCTATTTCTTCCTGGTTCAATTTTGGTAGTTGATACATCTCTAGGAATGCACCCATTTCCTCCAGGTTATCTAATTTGCTCGCATAGAGTTGCTCATATGTTCTTATAATTGTTTGTATTTCTTTGGTGTTGGTTGTGATCTCTCCTCTTTCATTCATGATTTCGTTGATTTGGGTCATTTCTCTTTTCTTTTTGGTAAGTCTGGCCAGGGGTTTATCAATCTTGTTAATTCTTACAAAGAACCAGCTCCTAGTTTTGTTGATCTGTTCTACTGTTCTTTTGGTTTCTATTTCATTGATTTCTGCTCTGATCTTTATTATTTCTCTTCTCCTGTTGGCCTTAGGCTTTATTTGCTGTTCTTTCTCCAGCTCCTTTAGGTGTAGGGTTAGGTTGTGTATTTGAGACCTTTCTTGTTTCTTGAGAAAGGCTTGTATTGCTATATATTTTCCTCTGAGGACTGCCTTTGCTGTATCCCAAAGATTTGGAACAGTTGTGTTTTCATTTTCATTGGTTTTTATGAATTTTTTAAATTCTTCTTTAATTTCCTGGTTGACCCATTCATTCTTTAGTAGGATGCTCTTTAGCCTCCATGTATTTGAGTTCTTTCCGACTTTCCTCTTGTGATTGAGTTCTAGTTTCAAAGCATTGTGGTCTGAAAATATGCAGGGAATGATCCCA
>NW_027397067.1:26344604-26348600 GCF_003265705.2 Callorhinus ursinus | reverse complement strand
ACTCCAAAATACTTATGAAATAAAACAAATATTTATTGACCACTCAACACACTTTTCATATATTTTTCCTTTAACCATAGTTGCCAAACTATAAACTAGGTGACTGTGTCTAGTTTAAACAGAAACAAACTGAAGCTAGTAAGAGGGTAAATCTTTTTATAGCTTTATCAAAGTATAATTGATATACAATAAACAAAACTACTTAAAATGTAATATTTGAATCCTCAAAAAATATTAGTAAACCAAATAAAAGCAGTACAGTAAAAAGATCATACACCATAATCAAATGAGATATATTCCTGGGATGTGAGGATGGTTCAGTGTATGCAAATCAATAAATATGACACAACACATTAACAAAGCAAAGTATAAAAATTATGATTATCTCAATAAATGTAGTAAAAGCACTTAACAAAATTCAACGTCCTCTCATGATAAAAACTCTTAACAAATTGGTTATAAAAGAAGGTACCTCAACATAATAAAAGTCACATATGGCAAGATTATTGCAAACATCATACTCAATGGTCAAAAGCTGAAAACATTTCCTTTTAGATCAGGAACAAGACAAGGATATCCATTCCTGCCACTTTTATTCGTCATAGTACTGAAAGTCCTAGAGCAATTAAGCAAGAAAAAGAAATAAAAGGCCTCATAGTTGAAGAGGAAGAAATAAAATTGTCTCTATTTTCAGATGACATGATTTATATGTAAAAAACCCTAAAGACTCCACCCCAAACTATTAAAACTTATAAATGAACTCAGTAAAGTTGCAGTATACACAATGAATGTATAAAATCAGTTGTATTTCTGTACACTAACAACAAATTATCTGAAAAATAAATAAAGAAAATGATTCTATTTACAATAGAATCAAAAAGAATTAAATACTTGGGAATACACTTAACCAAGTAAACAAAAGATCTTTACACTGAAAACTATAAGACATTGATAAAATAAGTTGAAGGAGACAGAAACACATGGAGAAGTATTCATGTTCATGGACTGGAAGAATGAAAGTGTTAAAATGTCCATATTATCCAAAGTGATATACAGATTCAATGCAATCCCTATCAAAACCTCAATGGCATTTTTACGGAAATAGAAAAGCAATCTTAAAATTTGTATATAACTACAAAGGACTCCAAATGGTCAAAACAGTCTTGAGAAAGGAGAAAAATCTACAGGGATCATACTTCTTCATTTCAAACTGTATTATAAATTATAGTAATCAAAGCAATGTGGTATTGGAATAAAAACAGTCACATAGATGAACAAAATAGACAGCCAGAAGTAAACCCATGCATATATGGCCAATTAACTCTTGACAGAAGAGCCAAGAATACCCAATAGGGAATGAATAGTCTCTTCAGTAGTGTTGTGAAAACTGGATATCCACATGCAAAATAATGAAACTAGGTCTTGATCTTACATCATACACAAAAATCAACTAAAAAGGAAAAAAATCTTGAACATAAAATCTGAAACTGTAAAAGTCTTAGAAGAAAATATAAGGAAACCCTCCTTGACATTAGACTTGGCAATGATTTTTTGGATTTTGCCCCAAAAGCAAAGGCAACGGAAGCAGAAATAAACAAATGGGACTACATCAAACTAAACAGCTGTGCATAGCCAAGCAAACCACCAACAAAGTGAAAAAGCAACATATGGAATGGGAGAAAATATTTGCAGACCACCTATTTGTTGAGAGATTGATACACAAAATATACAACGGACACATACAACTCAATAGCAACAACAAGAACAACAACAACAACAACAACAAACCTAAACAACAAAAACGCATAAAAGGCATTAGAGAATCCCTTAGTGCAGAAATAAAAGAACTAAAATCTAATCAGGCCAAAATTAAAAATGTTCTAATTGAGATGCAGTCTAAAATGGACACTCTGATGATGGCTAGGGTAAATGAGGCAGAAGAGTCAGTGACATAGAAGACAAAATGATGAAAATTAAAGAAGCTGAGGAAAAGAGAGAAAAACAATTAATGGATCATGAGGGGAGACTTCGAGAAATCAGTGATACCATAAAGCAAAACAATATTAGAATTATTGGGGTTCCAGAAGAAGAAGAAAGAGAAAGAGAGACAGAAGGTATATTTGAGTAAATCATAGCTGAGAACTTCCCTAATCTGGGGAAGGAAACAGGCATTCAAGTTCTGGAGGCACAGAGAACCCCTCCCCAATCATTAAAATTAGATCAACACCCTGACAGATAATAGTGAGGCTTGTGAATCTCAGAGGTAACGACAAAATCCTGGAAACAGCTTGAGACAAGAGGTCCTTAACCTATAAGAGTAGAAATATTAGACTGGCAGAAGACCTATCCACAGAGACCTGGCAGGCCAGAAAGGGCTGGCATGTTATATTTAGGGTACTAAATGAGAAAAACATGCAACCAAGAATATTTTATTCAACAAGACTGTCACTCAGAATGGAAGGAGAGATAAAGAGCTTCCTGGGGACCCCAGGTGGCTTAGTCAGTTAAGCATCTGTCTTCAGCTCAGATCATCATCCCAGGGTGCTGAGATTGAGCCCCACAATGGACTCCTGCTTAGTGGGGAATCTGCTTCTCCCTCTGCCTCTGCTCACGTGCTCTCTCTCTCGCTCACTCTATCCCTCAAATAAATAAAGAAAATCTTTTAAAAAAAAAGCTTCCTTGACAAACAGAAACTAAAAGAATTTGTGATTATTAAACCAGTCCTGCAAGAAATATTAAAGGGCATCCTGTAAGGGAAGAGATCCCAAAAGCAATATAGACCAGAAAGGAATAGAGACAATATACAGAAACAGTGACTTTACGGGTAATATTAACACTAAATTCATATCTTTCAATAGTTAGTCTGAATATAAATGGGCTAAATGCTCCAATCAAAATACACAGGGCATCAGATTTGATAAAAAAAGCAAGACCCATCCATATTATGTCTACAAGAGACTCATTTTAGACCCAAAGGCACCTCCAGATTGAAAGTCAGGGGTGGAGAACAATTTACCATGCTAATGGACGTCAAAAGAAATCTGGGGTAACAATCCTTATATCAGACAAATTAGATTTTAAACCAAAGACTGTACTAATGGATGAAGAGGGACACTATATCACACTTAAAGTGTCTATCCAACAAGAACATCTAATAATTATGAATATTTATATTCCTAACTTGGGAGCAGCCAATTATTAAATCAATTAATAACAAAATTAAAGAAACACATTGATAATAATACAATAACTGTAGGGGACTTCAACACCCCACTCACAACAATGGACAAATCATCTAAGTAGAAGATTAACAAGGAACCAAGCGTTTTGAATGACACACTGGACCAGATGGACTTCACAGATACATACAGAGCATTCCATCCTAAAGCAACAGAATACATATTCTTCTTAAGTGTACACTGCACATTCTCCAGAAAAGACCACATCCTGGGTCACAAATCAGGTTTCAACTGGTACCAAAAGATTGGGATTATTCCCTGCATATTTTCAGACCACAATGCTTTGAAACTTGAACTCATTAACAAGAGGAAATTTGGAAGGAACTTAAACACTTGGAGGGTAAAAAGCATCTTACTAAAGATTGAACGGGTCAACCAGGAAATTAAAGAAGAATTTAAGAATTTGTGGAAGCAAATGAAAATGGAAAGCACAAATGTTCAAAACCTTTGGGATGCAGCAAAGGCAGTTCTAAGAGGGAAGTACACAGCAATACAAGACTTACTCAAGAAACTAGAAAAGTGTCAAGCACACAAGCTAAACCTTACACCTAAAGGAGCCGGAGAAAGAACATAAACAAAACAAAACAAAACAAACCTAAACCAAGCAGGAGAAAAGAAATAATAAAGATTAGAGCAGAAATCAATGAAAGAAAGAGAAATTAAGGAGTCGATCAGAGAAAGACATGTATCATATGATCTCACTGATATGAAGAATTCTTAATCTCAGGAAACAAACTGAGGGTTGCTGGAGTGGTGG
>NW_027397067.1:26236092-26344504 GCF_003265705.2 Callorhinus ursinus | reverse complement strand
GGGGGGGAATCGGAGGGGGAGATGAACCATGAGAGACTATGGACTCTGAGAAACAAACTGAGGGTTCTAGAGGGGAGGGGGTTTGGGGGAATGGGTTAGCCTGGTGATGGGTATTAAAGAGGGCACGTATTGAGCACTGAGTGTTATATGCAAACAATGAATCATGGAACACTACATCAAAAACTAATGATGTAATGTATGGTGATTAACATAACATAAAAAAAAAAACTACAAAAGTAAAAAAAAAAAAATCTCCCAACAAACAAGAACCCAGGGCTGGATGGCTCCCCAGGCGAATTCTATACAAAGACCCCATCAAAAAGGAGAATTGTAAGCCAATATCCCTGATGAACATGGATGCAAATAGGATCCAACATTCAAGAGATTATTCAACACTACCAAGTGGGATTTATTGTTGAGCTGCAAGGATGGTTCAACATTCACAAATCGATCAAAGTGATACATCACATTAATAAAAGAAAGGACAAGAACCATATGATCCTCTCAATTGATGCAGAAAAAGCATTTGACAAAATACAGCATCCTTTCTTGATTAAAACTCTCCACAGTGTAAGAATAGAGGGAACATACCTCAATATCACAAAAACCATATATGAAAAGCCCACGGTGATTATCATTCTCAATGGGGAAAAACTAAGAGCTTTTCCCCTAAGGTCAGGAATATGACAGGGATGCCCACTCTCACCACTGTTGTTCAATATAATACTAAAAGTCCTAGCCTCAGCAATCAGACAACAAAAAGAAATAAAAGGCCTTCAAATTAACAAAGAAGAATTCAAACTCTCTTCTCAGATGACATGATACTTTATGTGGAAAACCCAAAAGATTCCACCCCAAAATTTCCACAACTCATACAGGAATTCAGCAACATGGCAGGATATAAAATCAACGCACAGAAATCAGTTGCATTTCTATACACTAGCAATGAGACAGAAGAAAGAGAAATTAAGGAATTGATCCCATTTATAATAGCACCAAAAACCATAAGATACCTAACCAAAGAGGTAAAGGATCTGTACTCTAAAAGCTATAGAACATTTATGAAAGAAATTGAGGAAGACATAAAGGGATGGAAAAACATTCCATGCTCATGGATTGGAAGGATACATATTGTTAAAATGTCTATGCTACCCTGAGCAATCTACACATTCAATGCGATCCTTATGAAAATACCATCAACTTTTTTCACAGAGCTGGAACAAATAATCCTAAAATGTGTATGGAACCAGAAAAGACCCCGAATAGCCAGGGGAATATTGAAAAAGAAACCCAAAGGTGGCGGTATCACAATGCCAGACTTCAAGCTATATTACAAAGCTGTAATCATCAAGGCAGTGTGGTTATTGGCACAAAAACAGACATATAGAGCAATGTAACAGAATAGAGAACCCAGGAATCGACCTTCTACTCTATGGTAACTAATCTTTGACAAAGCAGGAAAAAATATCCAATGGAAAAAAGACAGTCTCTTCAACAAATGGTGTTGGGAAAATTGTTCAGATACATGTAGAAGAATGATACTGGACCATTTCTTATAGCATACACAAAGATAAACTCAAAATGGATGAAAGAACTCAATGTAAGACAGGAATCCTTCAAAATCCTAGAGGAGAACACAGACAGTAACTTCTGTGACCTCAGCCACAGCAACTTCTTGCTAGAAACGTTTCCAAAGGCAAGGGAGACAAAGGCAAAAATGAACTATTGGGATTTCATCAAGATAAAAAGCTTCTGCACAGCAAAGGAAACAGTCAACAAAACTAAAAGTCAACCTATAGAATGGGAGAAGATATTTGCAAAAGGCATATCAGATAAAGTGCTAGTATCCAAACTCTATAAAGAACTTATCAAACTCAACACCCAAAAAACCAATAATCCAATCGAGAAATGGGCAGAAGACATGAACAGACATTTCTCCAAAGAAGACATACAAATGGCCAACAGACACATGAAAAAGTGCTCTACATCACTCGCCATCAGGAAATCCAAATCAAAACCTCAGTGAGATATCACCTCACACCAGTCAGAATGGCTAAAATTAACAAGTCAGGAAACAACAAATGGTAGCAAGGATGTGGATAAAGGGGAACTCTCTTACACTTTTGGTGGGAATGCAAGCTGGTACAGCCACTCTCAAAAACAGCATGGAGGTTCCTCAAGAAGTTAAAAATAAAGCTACCCTATGACCCAGCAATTGTACTACTAAGCATTTACCCCAAAGATACCAATGTAATGATCTGAAGGGGCACATGCATGCCAATGTTTATGGCAGCAATGTCCACAATAGCCAAACTATGGAAAGAGCTGAGATGTTCATCAACAGATGAATTGATAAAGAAGATGTGTATATGTATATCAGAAAGGATAAATACTTACCATTTACACCAACATGAAAGGAACTGGAGGGTATTATGCTGAGTGAAATAAGTCAATTAGAGAAAGACAATTATCATATGTTTTCACTCATATGTGGAATATAAGAAACAGAACAGAGGATCATAGGGGTAGGGAGGGAAAACTGAATGAGAAGTAATAGAGAGGGAGAAAAACCATAAGAGACTCTTAACTATAGGAAACAAACAGAGTTGCTTGGGGGGGGATGGGGTAGCTGGGTGATGGGCATTAAGGAGGGCATGTGATATGATGAGCACTGGTTGTTATATGCAACTGATGAATTATTGAACTCTACATCTGAAACTAATGATGATATGTTGGTTAATTGAAATTAAATACAAAAATGAAAAAGAAAAAATAAAAATAAAACTACTATATGATTTAACAATCCCACTTCTGGGTATATATCCAAAGGAAACAAAATCACTATCTTGAAGAGATATCTGCATCCCATGTTCTCTGAAACATGATTCATGATAGTCAATATATAAAAACAATGTAAGTGTCTGTGAATGGATGAATGGATAAATAAGATGTGGTATACAGTGGAATATTACTAAGCCTCAAAAAAGAAGGAAATTCTGTCATTTGTAACAACATGGATGAACCTCAGGGACATTATGCTAAGAGAAATAAGCCAGACAGAAAAAGATGGTATGTGGAGCGATACCACATGGTATCGCTTGTATGTGGAATGTGAGGAAAAAATGTTGAGCTCATAGAAGCAGGGAGTAAATGGTGTTTCCAGAATCTGAAGGGTTAGGTAAATAGAGGTTGGTAAAGGGTACAAACTTTTAAATATAAGATGAATAAGTACTGAGGATCTAATGTAAAACAGGGTGGCTAGTTGATAATATGATATTATATAACTGAAATTTGCTAAGAAAGTAGAATTTAAGTGTTCTCACAAAAAAGGTAAATATGTGAGATGATAGATGTATTGAGTCAATTGTGGAATCCTTCCGCAATGCATACATATATTAATCATCACTTTATACACTTTAAATATATTACAAATTTGGGGTGCCTGGGTGGCTCAGTCATTAAGCATCTGCCTTTGGCTCAGGTCATGATCTCAGGGTCCTGGGATCGAGCCCCGCATCGGGCTCCCTACTCAGCGGGAAGCCTGCTTCTCCCTCTCCCTCTCCCCCTGCTTGTATTCCCTCTCTCGCTGTGTCTCTCTCTGTCAAATAAATAAATAAAATCTAAATAAATAAATAAATAAATAAATAAATAAATAAATAAATATATTACAAATTTATTTGTCAGTTTTATCTCAATAAAGCTGAACAAATTATTAAATGATAACAAAAAAGGAAAAATAATCCTTGAGGAGAATAACAAGTTAGGAAAGAAAGAGACAAGGAAGGCAGGAAGGGAGAAAGGAAGAATGGAGGGCGAGATGATTGGAAGAAGGGAAGAAGGAGGGGAGGGTGAAAGGAAGAAAGGAAAATTGGTAAAATTTTGATATAAGTATATATCTGTAAAACTATTATCACACTCAAGGTAGTGAACATACCATTATCCCCAAAAGTTTCCTTGTGACCCTTTGTAATCCTACTCTCTCATCTCTCCCCACATGTCCTTATTTGCTATCTATACAATTTAAATATAGGGACACAAATAGGTTAAAGTATGTGGTTGGAAAAAAATATGCAGCAAGCAAAGAGTAAACAAAAAAATTAGTATGGCCATTTCAATATCAAAATAGACAATACCTGTGTGCTATAAGTGATAAAGAGAAATTATTTTAATGATAAAAGGTTCAATCCATCATAAAATAATAATACAATTACATACACACATAATAATTGAGTTTCAAAATTCATGAAGCAAGTAAGCAAGCAAACAGAAAATCAAAACTAACAGCCACTGTATTGGACATTGAAGGTATAGAACAGAAAGTTCCACTGGGCAGTGCTGATTGATAAAGGCTTGAGGGAAGCAATCCAAGAATTCGATATTTAGTCAAATTGTGTCCATGTATAAAGACAACAGAAGTCTGAGAATACAAAAATATTCAGGGAATATAACACCTGTGAGTTCTTGAAAAATTCTCTCAATAAGGTATTCTAGCCAATCAAGATTTGGTGCCCAACAAGGAACTCTAAAATGGGGCCCTATTATGGGAAAATCTAGTTGGGAGGCATTGAAATAATTGAACGGATAATAGACTCTGGATGACTGGTAACTCTTATTGCAAATCAAATGCTCACGAGATATATAATTCATAAAAGGAATGTTATGACATATAAAACTGTGACAATTGTAACTAAAATAAATATCTGGGGTGCGTGGGTGGCATAGTCATTTAAGCATCCAACTCTTGGTTTCAGCTCAGGTCATGATCTCAGGGTTGTGAGATCGAGCCCCGCATTGAGCTCCATGCTCAGTGTGGAGTCTGGTCGAGATTCCCTCTCTCTGCCCCTTCCCCACTGCTCACTCTCTCTCTCTCTCAAATAAATAAATCTTTAAAAAATAGAATAAAATAAAAATCTTATTACAAAATAAAAGAGCTGGGAAGAGGAGCATGAGAAAGTTAGGAAGAAATTTAAATCAGCAAATGCCTTTATATAAAACATTGCAAATAAGAAGAAAGCATAAAAATATAATACCTAATAATCATTCACAATCACACTTATATGGTAAGATAATAAATGAAAATGAGATCGAAATTAATCATTATCTTAGGAAATAGCTCCATTTAGTTTAAAAAGAACAAAATAAAAGATATACATCTAAGGATATTTACTGTAAAATGTTGGGGAAAACATCATGCAAATATAACCAATAAGAAGTAGGAATATCAATATTGACAAGATTGACTCCAAAACTTAAAGCATTAAATGAGACCCAAGGCATATAATTCTCAAGAATCCTAGTTTCATATATTACAGCATAAAATTACAAGAAGTAAAAACTTCAAGAAATACATTGAGAAATCTAGATTAGACTCTTTAAACTTCCATGGTATATCACAAGCCAAATAGTTGAAAACCAGAATTTGAAGGACATAATTAGCAATGTTTAATAAATATTTATAGTACTCTCTACCCTAAGAAATAGACAATATGTTTTTTCAAGGATGTATATTATATTAAAAAATAGTCTCCACACATTCCAAAAATTAGAAATAGTAGTTCATAAATCATTACAAAATAACCAAAACTCTAAATAAATAACACTTATGGAAAAATAACAAGGCCACAGTATTAACTTGGAAATTAAAAATATTCTTCTAAATAATTATTGATTTAAATAGACATCAACCTAAAATTTAAGCATATCAAAACATATGGCATATGGCTCAAGTAAAGTCAGAGGAAGTATCAGTCAAACGGCTTGATTTTTCAATCAGAAAACAATGAAAAATTGAACAAAACATTTTGTTTTAGATTAGAAAGAACAGAGGCTTTGTACATAGAAAGCCAAATTCTCTTTAAATGTTATTTTTGATACCTCAAATTTTACATTTTAACGCTTTACTGAATTACATGGCCATTTGAATAGGATTCTTACTGATGGAAGCAAAATCTCTAGTATGATTGAGTGACCTATAAAATATAATATTACCCTGTCAAATAATTTTTGGCATCAGTGTTTATAATGTAGATACATAGAAACTTGTGGATTTTTTTTGTATTTAGAGAAGACAAATTCTAGAATTTCGAACCATATGTTTAATGTTAAACATAAATGTTGATCATTTAAAATCTGTATTTTGAAATTTTTGCAACAATTTCTTTTGAAGAATTTTTTAAATGTCAGTATAATTTCTAATGAGTATCATTATCCATGTATTTATTTATTTTGAGGTTAAGGTCATATACATTTTAATAAAAAATTAAAATACTTCTCTCTTACAGATTAAATTCTCTTTATTTTCAGTTTTTCATGTTGAATTATTTGGATGTTTTACCATTCATTTGTTTCTTTAGTATCTTTTAAAATTGTTTGGTCTATCTTGTTTGGAGATTTTACAGGTACCCTCAAGGGTTTCAAACTTATTACTGCTTTTTATACCATACTTTGTGATCATTTTCTGTTTCTATTCTGTATTTAAAACAAAGAACAGTCTGTTAAAAAAAATTACCCAGAATATTTTAATTTACTTTGTCATTTATTCACAATATGATGAACTATCACATTTTCTAGACACAATGATGGATTATCCACTGATGTCTTATTTCAGTAGAAGAGAGCCTTCCTAGATAAATAAGCATGGTTTAAAATAGTTTTTTCAATGCCAAGAAATGAAGTGTTGCTGGGATTTAAGAATCATACTTTTAGGGAAGGGTTAATGACATCATCTCCTTTCCTGGTACTCTTTTATTTTTGGTTTATCAGACATTACAGGAAGTTTTGTTTGTGGGGAAAATATATGTTTTCTGACATTTAACTAATGATATAGTCAGGGTGTTAGCATTTTTGTGACATCCCAGTTCACACTGATGAAAACATTGCAGTTCTGTGTCAGAATAAATTTGATAACAATTAGGAATGTCATAAATAGAACAACCACATGAAATTCCATTTTCATGTGTGAATAATTTTGACTATCACCATTTAAGGGTATTAATTACTTGTATACCTGTTACTAAAGATAGTGCACTGTTTTTAGACATATGAATCTGGGTTCTGTCCGTGATCAAATTTTCTTTCATATATTGTGAGAAGAAATGCATAATGTGAATTCTGAATCACAGAATTCAAGTTTGAGCTGCTTGGCCACACTCTTCAAGGATAGGAGTACATTCTGAAGCTTCCTAATGGAAAGTATTCAGCGGTCCCTTCCCCTAAAATAGTGTCTGATTCATATAACACAATTATTGGTGTGTTCAATTATTATTGTTACTTGTTAACTAAGAAAGACAAAACATCATCAGATTTCATTTATAGATATGACTAGTTGATCATCTAAATTAAGACATCTTTTTGAAAACTTTTCTCTCATTAACTATCAAAACATGTGAATTAAGTAAAATTATATGTGTATAAATGGATTATAGAAGAAAATACCATTTAACTTAAGAATAGAGAAAAAGAAACCTACAGGTTAGATAAGGAAAATGACATGGAACAGAACAGTTAATTGCATATCTTTTGGAATAAGACACCCTGGGTGTGAGTCCTTTTACTTACTAGTAGGGTATGTTGGGCAAAATGTTTAATTAATCCTCAATCATTTTATGTATAATATGGGGTGAGAAATAACATCTACTTCACAGAATTGTCATGAGGATTAAATGCATCAGTCCATGTAAATCATTCAGCATGATGGCTGGTATGTAATAATTAATCTTTGCGACTATTGTTACTCTTGAAAATAGGATCGATTAATCATAGCATATAGGGCTATCCCTGTATCCACTTATGGGTTTCACCTTGTTTTTAGACTTGAGAAATAATGTAGGGGAAACAAGTATAAAGCTGAACTGTGTGGTACATGCCAGGGATTTATAGATGCAATTTAACTATTGATACTGATAAAGTATAGATTCAAATGTTTTCTACTAACAAGAAAATGTAGTAATCTTAAATCAATTATGGGAAAAAAGTAAATCCAGCAATCAGGAAAAAAATTCTGCCTTTAACATTATATTGTTAAATTAATATTTTTAACATTATATTTAACTTTTATCTGTATGCAATATAGTGCTTGGTTTTGTATCTCTTACTCTCTTTCTCTGCATAAAAACACTTGAAAAATAAATTCCAAACTATTTAAGGTGGTTATCCATCTCTTTCTTCTCTCTTTTGAGAGTGAATGAGTTTGTCACATCCTTCCCAAGAACAGGTTTTTCAGAGAGGGCAAAGAGAAGCACATAAAGGCACTGGGTAACTATAATTTTTTAAAAGATTTATTTATTTGTCCTAGAAAGAGAGAGACAGAGCAAGTGTGAGGTAGGGTAGAGGGGAAGTACAGAGGGCGAGGGAGAAAGAGAATCTCAAGCAGACTCCCCAGTGAGGTCAGAGCCCAACACGGGGCTCAATCTCATCACCCTGAGATCACGACCTGAGCAGAAATCAAGAGTTGGCCACTTAACCGACTGAGCCACCCAGGCTCCCCTAGTAACTATTATTTTTTAAAGTTTTATATTCTTTTCTTATCTTTTGAAACAATGAGATACTAACTAAAGACCTAGTTAAAGGTATTGAAAAGTACACTTAAAAAGAAATTTACTGCAGAAACAGATTAATGTTAGTCCCATTTTCTTCTTGGAAACTTAATTTTCTTTGAAGTAAATTTGTTCTTGTTCTTCTCTGTCTGATGATCTTATGTTCTCAGAGTCTAGATTTCCTGTCCCAGAATAGTAACTGTCTTCTTACCTTGGATGCAGTACACATTGTCAGTCTCTGTTGCTGACAGCTGCATGCCCTCGCTGTTTTACATCAGTTGCCTTTTTTATTTGGACATTTCCTCCCCTCTCCCATAATCTCCCTAAGCCCAAATGGAGAAAAACTCTGCTTATCTGGAATCTAGCTTTTGCTTTTGTTTGATGTCATTACCACATGGCTGCCTTTCCCCTTCACAAGTGGCCTGGCTGCTTTGAGTGCCTGCCTCATATTTAACAGTATGGATATCCGATCCTCTATTTTAATATTCATTCAATGATGGATAAGTTTGATGTCTCAGGTTCTTCATTCTTGCAAAATGCCATGATGGACCTCTCTGTACCTGCATCTTTGTAGCGTCTTCTCTTGACCATGGTTCTCTCTCCTCTCTTCCTCTTGATGATGCTTCACTCAACACAGCCCTGGGGATCATCAGTTTTACAAAGAAACATCGGAGAGATTATTGACTTGTTGAGATAGGCTCCATTGGTAAAGGGGAAAGTGAGCTGGAATATAGGCCCAGATCCCAAAGCTAATTTTCCTCTCACAAAAATCATGTCTTGGGCCATCTAATACCACATAAAATATCACTTTGAATGCTCTGACTCAGCCATAACAGATTGTTCACAGTCACTGGATGAAATTCTCACTCTGACATTTTTCTTCTAGCTATTCTCAAACCCCAGCATGTATTTGAATGTTGTCCAATTTTAACCAAGCTCAGCATGCTTTCTCATTGCCTTTTTCGATCCCTAATTATTTCCTTTTCCTGGTATGTGTGGCTTGATCTCTGTACTTCAGTCTTCCCCGTTCTTGTTTGCAGGACACCCCTACCTTAGATCAAAGCAGAGCCCTGCCCTATAGTCTCAGTTCAGCTTCTGAAAACCAGCTTACTTGCTGAGGTAGGGACAGTCATCCTTTTTCATAAAACCCACATGTGGTACATAGTTATACATCAGAATTTTCTCACATGCAAAAATTGAATATGAAAAACGAACAAAATCAACAAAATAATAATAGCTAAGAGCAATAATGAATTTAATTCATTATTTGCCTTACCCTGGGCCAAATTCTTTGCATGAAATTTATCATTTAATCCTTCCAATGTTTTGATGAGGTTGTTACTATCATTGAGTCCATTTTATAGATTAAATAACTTGGCAAAAAGTGTTTATCTGTAAGAAAAGAGACAGGAATTTCAATTCAGGTCTGTTTGGCTCCAGAGCCCAATTCCTCCTTTAGGTGAATACTCAGGTGCTTAAGCATAATTTCTATTATACTGAGGGACAACTTATCTTTTTATAGATGAAATGTCTGAAATATTAATGGAAACAAACGTGGAAATAGATTCCAATGTATAAATTCCTATGGCTTACGATTTTTCAGGATTTTACCTAATGCTTAGAAAGAGGACATACTGTGTACAAAACTATTATTGTGTCTGTTGCCTTAATCTATCTTGCGTACTATTTTAATTTATGGTTTCTGGAATTAAGTAGAAAATTGTTGCTAACTTATCACATTGACCTATTTAGGATAGTTCCAATTTGAGATATGTATGATGCATAAACATTTGGGAACCATAGATCTAGGGTAAAATGTGTAGAATGTGTATTGAGATGGAATAATAAGACTCATTTAGAAGGCAGATTTAATATGAGAAGTAAAGCAATAGTAGGAAAATTCAAGACTGCATGGGGTTAGACAAGTCTGCTTCTCATAATAAGCACCAATAATAAAATCCCACCTGTAGGTCAAATCATTCTAATATGCAAATGGTACATGTGACCCTCAGCCTACTAGAGAAATCTCTCAGGGTCTGATGTTGGCTTTGATAAAAATATCATTATTGTTTTAATAATATTTCATCAGTCTAATATTCATTGTTTTCACAATTTATTTTATTCAACAAATTAGGAGATGATTTTCAGAATTTCAATAAATGAAATAAAGTCTTGTGAGAGAAAAAACACCATCACCGTGGCTAGGAAAACAGGCAGACTGTAGTAGGATAGAAGGCATAATTGCATGCTTTGATATTTATGATGAAAGACCAGAGCTGAAAGAAAAATGACAAAAATGCTATCTTAGCCCTTTATGAAACAAAGAAAACCTGAAGGTCGTGCAATAGTAATTTTCATCATTCCTTCCAAAGCCTTGCCAAGCTTTGAAAATTCATATGTAAGAGCAGCTAGTGTTTCTAAGTGAAAATACATTGAAATCATCTTGGGATACATAGTCTATTAAAGGAAAAACTTTGTTTTCTTGCCATAAAGAAAATAAAATTTGATTTCAGAAACTGATATTGACTCTATTTAAATAAACATATTTTTCAGTTCACACAATATTGTGTTGTACGGTTCTTTCTTTCTTTCTTTCTTTCTTTCTTTCTTTCTTTCTTTCTTTCTTCTTTCACATGAAGCATAGTTATTTAAAAATCAAGGGTCACATAAGAAATGTATTTAATAATCTCCTGGAAATTATTTTGTTAAAAAATCACTTTCTAGACAAAGAGTAGGATGAGAAATCTAAAATACCATTGTATTTTTTTCCAGTTCTACAATGGATAGTATGAAAATTACATAAATACAAATTTTCTCAAGAACTTAATGCGAAATATTCTAAATATTTAAAGTTGTTTATAAAACTCTCTCTTCTATGTCAGTTGAACATATGATAAGAGAGCCAGCAGTTTTGCTTTCTAAAAGAACTTATTTATGTACATTCATATATTCCCTAACTACGGCTTTTAGTATTTCATTACTGAGAAGCATATGATGTTTTTAAATGATTCCCAAACTCATTTTCTCCAATCTAGGTATCCAGAAATCAGCCAGTTTTCACAGGATGATTAACTGCGCTAGCCTAGTCCCAATATATGTCTAAAATCATAACTGCAGAAGGAGTAAAATATTTATTTCCTTTCATGTTATCTCATTTCCAGTAATGTTTATTTAAAAAAATATTTATTCCCTATGTATGAATATCTGTTTTCTCTCTGGAATTTCCTAAACCATTGTCAAAAACCATGAGGGAGAGTAAATTAGTTGGTTGTTGTGTTGTTTTTCTTTTTCCTCTTCTTTCTTTCTCTTACCAACACTGCTTATCTAAGATTTTTCAAATAGGAGAAGCATAGTGATTATTGGACAAAGGAAAATATGACTCTCACTTGTCCAATTACCGCAACATGAATGTGCCAAACATCTGGGCTTTATATTGCCTCTTTGAAACAGCTGTTACCTTTCCGTTCTCTCATGTCTATCATTCTTATGAAGTTTTCCGGGAAGGCCTTAGTGTTTCTTTCTCCATCCTTTCATTTAGATGGGTTTTAGCTATAGAGTACTATGGAGAGTTACTTTCAGAATCTTCTTTATTGAAAAGTAAAGAACAAAAACAAAACCACACGAAACACAACACAACACAACACAACACAACAAAACACAAAGCTCCAAACACAATCGAAGTAGAATTCTGAATTTATGGTGCTCTTCAGCCGAATGAAAATGAAAGAAGTGATTATGACTAAAATAAGGTTGGACCAAAGGCATGCTTAAAGTCGCTTTAGAGATAAGCAGTGTTCTCCCAGGCAGCATATTTGTAGCCGGTGTATATATACGAATGTCCCAACTCCAAAGAAAAGTACTGTCCGAACGTTCCCAGAATCAAAAACAAAGCTCATTTCTTTTCAATTGCAATGCAATCACAACCTTATAGGAAATATTATTGAGGTAATTCCCATATACCAAAACAGAAATTTGAGTTGACCAATTTGCTAAGTGACAAAGTTATCAATTCAGTTCTTTTTTTTTCCAGTGGAAATGTTTACTTGGATTACTCTTTGGACTGTGAGGCATAAAATTCAAACAGTGTATTTGAACTAAACATTTAGTCCTCTTTAGCATGTAGTCTAAACAGTTTTCTTGTGAAAATGATTGCTCGGCTAACCCACTGATGAGAGACACTGTGAAGAAAATGGCATTTTCTGTCATTGCCTAAGTTTTGTTTTTGAGAAATAGAGTAGAAATTCCTCTTGTTTTTGAAACAGCATAAGTAGATTGTTTTTCAAATAGCATAAAACACTTATATCTTAGCTTTGGTAGATTTCATCTACTTTATACTGTGTTAAACAGATTATTCTCTCCATGTTTCAAAGGAGAGTCCCGGATATGCAATATAAAACACAAGTTGCACACACCAGGCTGATCCACAGCTGTCCCATTTACCTGAGAGGTTAACTAGAGATGTCATGGGTTTTAGGAGGTAACAGGAGGCCCCTATTTTGAGTTATATAATTGAATTTGTAAAAGATTTGGAGAGGGGCCAAAGAGCCAAGATTCTTTTACCTTTAGTGAGTATAAATGGTAAAATTTAAATTTATATTAAATTAAGTGAAAAATGCATTTATCTTAATGCAATAGGCTACTAAGGCAAAATATTTTTTTCCTACTAAGTTTGAAATCATGAAATCCGGAGAGATCGATGCTCATATTAATAAAATAAAGAAAAAAATAGATTATTTACATGAAGGAATATTTTACGGAGAGAAGCTCAGAAAGTGTTTTAAGGAGTGGACTAGAAAACGACTGCTTCTTTTAGATTTGGGCATGCATATATTTAGGATTGTCCCTAGAAATTTGCTATGAATAATATTGTCTTGCTGTTGATATTAGTAAGAACTAACTATTGTGGAACAAGTTTGGCAGAAGCCATGGTCTGTTTGAGAGACTTTAGCAGAGTGGTAACTACTTAATCTTTAAGAATGTAGCTAGAATTTACCCCTAACTAAAGCTAAGTACCAGGATGAGAGTGTGTTTGGTAAGTACCATGAGAGAAAATTATAAAGAATTTTGAAGAGAGGAATCAAGAGGACTTGAAGTCATCAGGTATTTCCATGGATTTATTATGCAAAAAAAAAAAAAAAAGAAAGAAAGAAAGAAAAGAAAAGAAAGAAAAAAGGAAAAAGAAAGGAAGAAAGAAAAGAAAAAAAAAAAAAAAAGCAGCAGCAGCAGCAAAGGATGTAATTTAGGGGAGTGGTTGGTATTTCCAAATTCCTTAAACCAAGAAAAGCAGGTGGCTCTTTATGCGCTCATGGGTGCCAGAGTGCCATCTAGTGGTGGTCAAGGTGAACTAAAGGCACCTGACCCTCATGATGTAAAGAACTTAAAAATAGGGACCAACATTTGAACAAGCCTTTTACTCTGTTGACGTACTTCACTTAATTTCTTTGTTTAAGGTTAAACTATGAATATAAGTTAAATGAATGTAAAAGATTCCACTATTTGATTCCATTGTCATGATATTCAGTTGTGGTTTTTTTTTTTTTTGGATTTTTCAATATCCTTTTTCTTGGAAAGAGAGAGAGAGAAAGCGTGTGGGTGTGCATGTGCACACATAGGAGGGGGGGAGAGGGAGAGAAAGAATCTTAAGCAGGCTCCATGCCCATCGTGGAGCTGGTGGGGGGCTCAATCCCACAACCATGAGATCAAGACCTGAGCGAAAATGAAGAGTCTGAGGATCAACCGACTGAGCCCCCAGGCACCTCTTAATATCCTTATTTTTAAATCACCTTTGTACAAATGTCAAATATAATGATGCTCTTATACATTTACTATTTTGTGTTTCTCTTCAACTGATTCACAATACTCACACAAGCATTTCATATATCACCTCATCTCCTCTCCATTTCAAAATCTTTTCTAAGTCCATGTGCATTGGGCAAAACATAATAAATAGTTTTTTTTAATATTTTATTTATTTATTTGACAGAGAGAGCGAGAGAGCACAAGTAGGGGGAATAGTAGAGGGAGAGGGAGAAGCAGGCTCCCTGCCAAGCAGGGAGCCCGATGGGGGGCTCGATCCAAGGACCCTGGGATCATTACCTGAGCCAAAGGCAGATGCTTAACCATCTGAGCCACCAAGGCACCCCATAATAAATAGTTTTTGAAAGTATCTCCCCTTCTAACAAAGCCAGAATAATATTTACAATACATGGAAATATTTGATACTTACAACTTTTTATTCTACAACTGCATAGAAATGAGGATCTGTTTAAAATATATTAGCCATGGGTCCCTATAAAAATAAATTAAAAAAATAGTTAACTTTGAAGACAATTCCAGACTGATTTCTTGTTCTTTACAATAGTTTTTGAGTAATTTTATTATTATAAGGCTCAAAATGACTCCAAATAGAGACTTAGGGACCAGTGTATCCAATTTGTTGTTATTGTAGGAAGAACACTGATCTGTAGCCAGGAGACTCATCCAGTCTTGGTTAGCTTCTGACCTTATGACAACAGTCACCCCATTTTTCCTTTTCCCCTTTATTTCATCTCAAAATGAGATAATGTTTCTCAACAGAACCACTTGGGGATCCCTGCCCAGAATCTACTATGTCTGAGAAGGCAGTGTTTGGCATTGCAAAAATGCATTGCACCTTTTGACTGAGATTTCCATAAGGATTTTTGAAATCAACTTATTAAGGTATAATTTACATACAATAATATTAACCCATTTAAAATGTACTTATTGAGGTCATGAAAGCACACACCCATGTAACCACTGCCACAATCAACATATAAAACATTCTATCACTCAAAATTGCCTTAATGACCCCATAATCAGCCCTTCCTCCACCCTCAGACTTCACTGAATTGTGATTCATGTATTCTCTGTTCCTGCTCCCTACATATCCTTTACTTATCTTCCTTGAATACTTGAATTTGATTATTAAATTATATGTTCTCTTACTTAACATTTTGTGTAGAATTTCACATCATGTGCATTTTGAGGTATTATTATTCAGTGATGGTTTTGGAATGAATATTGGAGAATTTTGAAAATGCTTTAATATATTTATCCAGTAATTAGGTCATAAATGCAGATATAAAATGTATTATGACAAGAACCTAAAGACAACAAAAATTATTTTGCTTTACTCTGTTATTACTTTGTTGTGCTGACTATTCTTGAAATAATTATGCAACAGATTAAGTTTAGAAATTCTTTAACTTGAAGTTATCACTGAACACATGTTTTCCTCAATATAAAAGAGTATACTACCGAAAAATAGTGTTTAATCTATTTTTTGAAACCCTAATAAATATCAATTAAATAAGAAAGTCATATCCTTGAATGACATTATATAATTACACCAGTTGAAAGCTTTAAATCATCTTTATAATAATAGTAACAATTCTCAATAAACAATACCTTGGAAAAGGTGCTTTCTGGGTGCCTGGGTGGCTCAGTCAGTTACGAGTCTGCCTCCTGCTCAGGTCATGATCTCGGGGCCCTGGGATCGAGCCCCACATTGGGGGTCCCTGCTCAGCGGGGAGTCTGCTTCTCCCTCTCCCACTGCCCCTCTCCTCCCTCCTCCCTGCTTGTGCTCTCCGCTCTCTCTCTCAAATAAATAAAATCTTTAAAAAAAGGAAAAAGGTGCTTTCTAATATCAGATATTGTTGAATCAGGAGGAGTTAGATAATGATATTTATTACAGTAGAATTCGTATTATAGAAATTAATAGCATTCTTATTACTAGCTTTCCTTAAGTTTATTTAAATTGTGTATACCATGTTATTCTTAAAAGCAATACCAATTAATAATGGAAAAAGTAGCACATGTTCCTTACTCAAAATTTTTTGAGAATCCTAGGGTTTACCATTCTGTTGTAGTGCTTAGGGGGAAAAAAAAAATCTACCAGACATTTTTCTCCACTTTTCTTATTGGAGTAAAAGATGGGAAAACAGGATGATGTCATTTCCCAACAATTCTGTCTACAACTTGCTTTAAAAAAAAAATGATTATTCTAATCATGCATCTTAACACCCTGTGGAATCAAACTAATCTACCTTCATAGAATCTTTAAAACAGTCTACTCGAAAACCAAGGGGAAGCTAATAGGGAAAAATGAGAAGCGAAAAAGCAAACTTCTACTAAGAAGTTTGAAAAGGTAGAATGGGTTCTATGGTTTGACCACTAAAGAATATAGACATGCCACAGTGCAGTATTCCAGCAAGGACTGCTTACAAGAACTAGCCTATTTGTGTTTACAAAGTTCTAAGTTTAAAAAGGACAAAAACCAAAAGGAAAGAAAAAAAAAGAAAAACAAAATAAGCTTCCATTTGAAACATCAAAAAAAAGGGCAATACTTCTGAGAATTCTTGGTTGTTTACAAACTCAACATTCTAATGTTTTCATCAAAAGCTTATTCTGGGAAGTAAATGAAGTAATCTTTTTGGAAAGTAATAGGATTTTATTCTCATGAGATTCCCCCACAGAGAGGTGGCCACTTCCTTAAATCAACCAGTCAGGTATGATGATACCTCAAGTCCCAACTGCTTGAAGCAAATAAATAATAAATGAAGATGGTATTTGAGTCTGAAAAAATCATCTGTGAGGTCAAGAACCTCCTTTTTGTGAACTCTGTAAGATGTGTCATGCAGAAACAAGAGTTAAAGGTTGGGAGCTTGACCACACTCTTCAGTTTGGCTTGTAAACTGAAAGTGGCTAGTAACCCGGCACCAAAGCACCAAGCGCATCACAGAAGTTTTTTTTTTTTCTTTTTCTTTCTCTTTTTTAATGCTCTGAGTTCTGCTTTCATTCCAGGATAGCTGAGAGTCAGAAATACTGGGAAGAAAAGTTAGCATTCTTAGTGAGCACAAACCTGCTGCTAAGATGGTATTTTGTATTGATTTTTTCCGAAGCTGTAATCTTGAAAGCTTGTAACATAGGATGAGGTAAATATCATTTTATTTGCTCAAATAGGTTTAGATTAGATTGAGATGAAAAAGTAAGGACGGGCCAAATTAGGACTGAAAGCAGCAATTACAGATTATTGTTTCCAGCAGTAACTAGAATGGGTTATTTCACTGATGAAAAAAAGGCTTATTGAGAGAAAGAATTGGTCATTTTCTTTATTTTCTAAAATAAAAAATAAGTAAAAGAAAAACATAAAATTAAAATTATGTTTAAGGGTAAAAATAATCAGTCTTCTTCCAAATTGAAACAGAACTCTAATGTGTAAGTTACCCTTTAACTAATATAAGCCCAAATGTGGGTTCTTACAATGTCTATGTAGACTAATAAACCAGTAAAATGCTGTTTTGATTATGCAAGCATACTATATGTGATATTCTTATTTAGCTTAAAAAAATCTCTGAAGCCTAGAGCAAAAACCATAATATAAGCTCTACAATTAATTCTCTCAATCACATGATTTCAGGAAAAAAAATGTGTACAAAACCATTCAAATGATACTGACAACAGGGCATGGAATTTAAAAGGTTTAACCCTGTCTTCTCTCAGAGTCTGTTTTATTTCTTCATCTTCGGAGCACTTCAAACATAGAAGCTGTTATTCTGTCTTTAGATCAGTAACTTTGAATTGTTCTACCTGTCATTCTGCAGCCATAGCACAGCTAGATGTCATACAGTGATTGTTTGCACTTCCATTCTTTCACATTAAATGGCAATCATTCGGTTCTTTTGATTTGTTTCTTTTATTTAGCCCTGAAGTTTTTACACTAGAATCTCATTAAAGCTGAACTAGTGTACTCCTGTCAAAAAACTAATGGAAAAAAGTTTAAAAGTGAAATGTGTCCCCTCTATTGTCACTACTAGAGAAGTTGCATCTATCAAGATTTTCCAAGTTTAGCACTTTGATTTCTCTTTTATTGAGTCTGCTGTCTCTGACTTTCTCTCTTCTGTTTCATCTAGAAAATGAAGAAAACCCAATGAAGCCAGGTTCGTTTATGTTAAAAAAAGGGGGACAGAAATATTTAGAAATATTTATCTTACCTTCAGTTCTCTACCATTGAAATGATCTATATGTATGTATGTGAGTGTGTGGGTATATATTTATCTGGAAAATAACACTAATTTTGACATCTAAACAGATTCTAAGTTAGCAAGGCAGTTTGCATTTCTAATCTGGGTTCAAGAACAAGTGCATCCAAATAGGTAACTTGATGGTTTGTTATAAAAATGCTTGTAGGAAGTCATACAAGTCTTCATAATCAAGAAAATATTCTTCTTATAGGGCAAATAACTTATGATCAAGATGAGGACATCAATTAGGACTAAAAATGGGAATTGGATAGTTCTTAAATTGCATAGGATTTATTTATGCATAAGTATGTAACATTGTGTTCAGGAAAAAAAACATCATCTGGGTCATATTCATATAATCTAGGCACCACGGACAATGACAAATATATTCATTCAACAGGAATCTCCTTTCATCATGTGGTGCTGTTGTGAAAGATAAGTGAAATAGATTGTGTGGAGGCTGATCCCTTTCTGAATTCCAGAAAATAAGATAAGTGTCTTCAGAATGCTGGCAAATTAATCCCAGTGAAATTATGAACCACTGACTACAGATCCAGCCAGAAAGGATAGGAATGGCGGGGGTGATTGTTGTAATTTTAAAAGGACCTTTTCTATTCATGTGTATTTGTTAGTTGATACTGTAGCATGGTTTGCTCTTAAATTCTTCCTCCAGAGATGAGATAACCAATATATCTCAATTGGATTCGTTAGGGTAAGTGCAGAATATTTATGATTGCTAATGTTGCTATCTTTTTTTCTCAACATATATGGATGGGATTTGAGATTTAGAACTGCCACACAATTTCATTATCAATCTCAAATAACCTTATGTTTTAGTCATACATTTGTATGTAATTTGAATGGTACATGGTGAATAAACTTCTAAATATATTTCCTGGTGAAAAAAATAAGATTTTAGAAAATATATTTTTCTCTCACATATCTTAAATATTTTAGATTACCTAAAGCAAATTAATATTTTGCAGTGATTTACGTAAAGAAATCTCTGGATTACATACAACTAAATTATTTATTAAGAATTCTAATGCTTGCAAGGAACAAATTTAAAATGTAATCCTAAGTACAAAGATATAAAATTAGGAGGTTTAAATTCAACAAAATGTACTGTGTGGCTTAAAGTGGACCTATGATTATATACAATGTATTATACACACACACACACACACACATATTATGTTTGTAAATAAATAAGTTTAAAAAATAAAACATTAAAAGTCACATGTCTTACAAAGCTACTGTGACAAATAGATATTATTTCTCTATATGCACCTTTTATCCAGAGCTTTAAATTTCATATGTAGATGTGAACAATAGTTTTTATTTTTCTGACATTAGAAGCAAATATTTGGAACATGATCACATGTATAATTTCACTTGATTATGTTAACCAGGTTATTTTTTTTTTAAAGATTTTATTTATTTGACAGAGAGAGACATAGCAAAAGCAGGAACACAAGCAGGGGGAATGGGAGAGAGAGAAGCAGACTTCCTGCGGAGCAGGGAGCCTGATGTGGGACTCGATCCCAGGACCCTGGGATCATGACCTGAGCTGAAGACAGACGCTTAACGACTGAGCCACCCAGGCGCCCTGGTGTGTTTTTTTTTTTTTTTAAGGTCCCTATTAGATGTACAAAATTCCTAATGACAAAAACCGATTTGTTTCATTTTCTTTCAGTGACTTGATCCCACCAGTTAGGTGTTTCACCCTCTACTAGAGGGATAGCCTAAATGAATGATGACCAGTCTCAAGATTAGACTGGAGAACTTTAATCTCTGTGCCCTTGTCCAGGGTCTTTCCACCAAGTTATGCTGCTTCTCCTCTGGAGAGTAAAGCCAGACCCACCTGTGTGGCCTGGGAAACGCTTGTGTTTTCAGAGCCCGTACCAATGAAAAAATGCTGCTTTCCTCTTCTTCTTCTCAGAGCAATCTTGCTTGAAAAACCCACATTGCTACCACAACACTATTTGGGTGAAATTTTGTAGAAATTAAGCATGCTGTGCCATACACTTTGAAAAACTGGAGAAAATAAATTTTTATTTGAATTAAGAAAATGCAAACAAATTGCTTTTCTGTAGTTGGAGGCCTGCTTGATTTTGAATATCTCTGCAGGTGCCTGAGCTCGTTGCTGTATATTAAACAATAAGAAAAACAGTAACAAAATCAGCAGGCAAATAATATAAACAGAACTGGTGAATGCTGTGCCAATTTACCCAAGCAATTCTCCCAATATGGCATGGTGATTATTTGAAATATCCCTGTTGTTTTCCCCAGTTTGCTTATTCCAATCTAGCATACGTGACTGACAAGTTGGAAATATTGGTTCCAGTTGTAGATACCAGGCAGAAACACAAAATAAGAGATTCTATGGTGAATCTATCTAGAGATAATAGTGAAAAAATAAACTGGGAAAAAAATCTTTTCTAATGTTATATATGAGAGTTAGTATTTAGAGTCAGGTTTTTGGATTTTTTTAAAACAAGCTATGGTTGAAATTCACTTTTATATATTTTTTTCTGGTAAAGCTATTTGAAATTTCTTTATAATCTTTTCTACTTTGGGGAATTAAAGTACATTCGTTGAATCAAATGTTCAGTTTTGGTATAAAGCGCAGTCCTCATCACAGTGAAGCTATCAAAGGAAGAATTAATTGAAGACGGATGGATCAGAACTGACTGACCAGGTTTTGTCTGAAATTAAAGATTATTCCTAGAGATGTGAACGAGTATTAAAAAAAAGTATAGTGCAATTTGATATTACATAAACAGATTTGGTGCAAAGAGAAAAGTTATAATAGGCTTAAGATAGATTTTCACTTTTTCTCTGAAGGCAAGTTAACCTGATAATCTGCATTTTTTAAATGCAATGAACTAATAAATGTTTTCGAAGTATGTGCTCCCTATAAACTAGATTATAATTAGCCCTTTTCAGAATGTAAAACAAATACATTAAATTGACAAGTACAACTTTCACTGTGCCAATGGTTGGAAATTAATACAGCATTCTGTGTGTCTTTCTCTACACTTTAAACTCCTCCCTTAAGTCCCAAATTTCTGTTCAGCCTCCTGACATCAGCCTTAGAATTTTTAGGAATGAAAACAATTGATAAGTCAATTTGGTCAGTTCACAGTTGTTTTAAAATTATTGATTGATTTAGGAACTTTTGCTAAAGTTCAAAGCTTACACAGGGCAATATGAAGCTGGAGGGACTAGCATTCAATTTTACTTGTGTTTGTAAGTAGTTGGAGGAAAGTAGGTCTGTTCACTGCTAACTTCAATACCATCTTCTATTTTGAAACTGACATATATAATAAAATACTGAATTTTTACATAAGGTGGTGTTATTTTTGTCGTAAATGAGAGTTCAAGGAGTAAATGAAGACATAACAGATGCTTCATGCAGAAGGTAAAAAATAAGCTTGTACTGGTTAGATGGGTAGATTTTGGATATAGAAAATTGAGGATAAAAGACACTTTTTATTAGTAACATTCTAGGGAGATGGTGTGATGAACAAATATTATATTAAGGAGGAAACTCCTTGCAAAAGCATATCATAACTCAGATGATTTTACAGTAGCCAAAAATAAGGTACCAGAAACAAAGTAGTCAACTTTTCCCATCCCATTCTAATTTATAATTGAGAAAAGTAAATTTTCCACTCTCTTGCTTCTCCATATTTTGGGTTAACTTGGTAAAGCCAAAAATGAGCTATTACTACCATGATAACAGTAATTGCTACTAGGTTTACATGCCAATTATGTATTTTTTTTTAACGAATCCTTCCAAGAAACACACAAAAAATGATGATCAAGATCACTGCAAACTCATCTTTTAAAAATCTCGGGCCCTCAACTTTGAGGGAGCATCTTTTCTTGATCAATTCACTCATATTTCCTTCAATGACTACTTCAGATCTTCATTACTCTTCTCAAGAAAACACTACTTAATATTTGTCTCCATCATTTTCTACTTGCTTTTGACTACATCAAAAAGGAATGATTATCAATCTTGAAGAATGAGGGGTCTGTCCCTCTGCCTACTTAAACCCAACTGCTTCACAAGTGTTTCTTTCTACACCCCAAACTCTGGCCTCCCATCTCCTGTCTAAATATTTCCTCTCATCTGGTTTTCAGTCAAAACACCTATTTGACTCCCTCCTTCCTATAAACCAACAAAGGAAAGAAGGCATAAAGAAAAATAACTGTTAAGATTCCTTTCACATGTGGCCCTCTGTGGAAAGCCTTTCATGTGTCCAGCTTATGTTGCTCTCTGTGCATCTGTAGTGTCTATATTATTCTTCCCTGAAATGCCAGCTTGCATGTTTGTCTCCTTTGCTAGACTGTGGGTACCTTGAGGTCAGCTATGACATCTGAATCACTGTTGAATTGCCAGTGCTTGGTAGAGTGTTAGGTAAATATTTGAGAAGCAAATCAATGAACACTGGGTTATTATATTTTTTTAAAGACTTTATTTATTTGAGGGAGAGAGAGAGAGAGAGAAAGAAAGAGAAAGCACGAGCTGGGGGAGGGGCAGAGAGACAAGCAGACTCTCCACTGAGAGTCTTGACGCAGGGCTTGATCCCAGGACCCCAAGATCATGACCTGAGCCAAAGTCAGATGCTTAAGCAACTGAGCCACCCAGGTGCTCCTGGGTTATTATTTTTCTGTTCCTTTATACTTTGGATTTTCCAAATTTTGAAATATAAACCTGTGTATTTTGAATACAAAACAAACTGAAGTAAAAACATAAACAATAACAAAATGAAGATTATTTTGGTGGAGTCTAAGATGGCAGGGGTAAGAAGATCCTGAACTCACCTCCTCCCACAGACATGGTAAATGTACAGCCACATATGGATCCTTTCCTTCTGAAAAAAATCTGAAAACTTGAACTGCTTCTCCACAACAAATGATAAAAAGACCACATCCAGTTGGGTAGGAGAGGCTGAGACAATCTTACCAAAACCCTCACTTCTGAAGTGTCAACACAAAATAAGAAGGAATCTTAAGTACAGTGCATCTCCCACAGGAGCGAGGTGTTGTTTCTTCACATTAGGCACCCCTTAGGGTTGGCACTGAAGAGACAAGCTCCCAAAACTTCTGGCTTAGTAAACCAATGGGATCTATATCCAACGGACCCAAAATGCTGTAGGAAACTGGAACCCTTTTAAGTGGCTTTCATGCAGTCTCACTCACTCTAGGATGCAGAGCCAAAGCACTAACTTGAAAAACTCTTGGATAGTATGTAGAGATTCATTTGCTCTTCTGGGGCATCTGCTGGAGTAGCAAGGGCTAGCTGGGGTTTTCTCCAGAGGCAGAGTCTCTGAAGGTCACCATTTCTACACTCTCCACTTACCCTGCTAGTGCAGGCAGAGGCACTCAGGCATGGCCCCCTTCTGCTACATCACTGGGATGGGCAGGAGTAAGTGGTTGCAGCACTGTCCCACCACTTGTTAAGACTTTTTTTTTTTAAGATTTTATTTGTTTATTTGACAGACAGAGAGTGAGAGTGAGAGAGGGAGTACAAGCAGGGGGTAGTGGGAGAGGGAGAAGCAGGCTTTCTGCAGAGCAGGGAGCCCAATGCGGGGCTTGATCCCAAGACCCTGGGATCATGACCTGAGCCGAAGGCAGACATTCAATGACTGAGCCACCCAGGTGCCCCCCTTGTTGAGACTTCTAATTGCAGGCAGTTGCAGTGATTTCCTGCTTCCTGACTGGGGCAGGCAAGTGTGCATGGTCATAGCATTCCTTCACTCCCTTGCTAAAGCCAGTCAGTGCAGGTGGTCATGGCACTCTCCTGCACCCTGGTTCAGGCTGGCAATCATGAATAGTCATGGCATTCTCCTGCCCACAGCCTGGGGCCAGCATGTGCACACAGTATTGCTGAAGCCTGCAGGCAAGCATGGTCAAGGCATTTTTCCACTGTGGTTCTGGAGCTTGTAATGTGCCCTGCAACCTACACTCTCCAGCCGCCTTACTGAAACCAGCAGGCCCACACAAACCACCCAGAGGACACCCCTTGTTCGTCTGACCCTGGTGACCAAGATTGGCATTCCTGAGCTCCAAGGAAGTAAATAATGGGAAAGACACTTTTTGGCAGGCTAAAACCCTCAGGGCACTGAACAGACAGCAGCCTGAAACACACCTCCAGTCTTCTTGGGAAAAAGTCAGAATTACTGATCCTGGAGCTTCACCCTGAAGGACAGACTTCAGGTTTCCCACACATATCTAGAGGCCATGGTGTGCTTCTAAGAATATAATCAGGGAGACATTATCTTTATGCACTCTTTTGGGCTCACTATAGCTTAATGAGATCTCCAAGAAAAAGAGCTTATAAATTTATCTAGAGCCCTAATTTTTATAACTGTCACTCAGTGGACACCTCCAGGTCTCCTGATCTGAAGGCCAGTAGGGTTTATGATATTGTGCCCACAAGACTATATATATTTGCATACTTTAAAAGTTACTGCCTGAAGGTCTGGCTTCCAATCAGCCTGACACTAGGTGCAAAATGAGAATCTTCCCCTCGGATCACTGACAGGTGTTGGTACTTCCTCATCAATGGGGCCATATCAATAATAGATCAGGCTGTTTAGCCAATCACAAAGGCTCAAGAGACAACCAAGAACTAGGACTAGGGCAAGGGTGAAAAAAAGTTTCATTACCTACACAAGGCCATGCCTTCAAGACTGGGAAAGGTAGCTGTTTTGCCTAAAATTAGAAACAAACACATCAGGGCAAGCAAAATGAGGAACCAGAGAAATAAGTTCCAAATGACAGAATAAGACAAAACTTTAGGAAAAAAAACCTTTAAATAAATTATCTACCTGATAAAGAATACAAAGTATTGGTCATAAAGATGCTCACTAAACTCAAGAGAAGAATGGAGGAACACAGTAAGAAGTTCAGCAAAGATATAAAAACATAAGAAAATACCAAACAGAAGTCACAGAGCTGAAGAATGCAATAACTGACCTGAAAAATACACTAGCAGGGTTCAACAGCAGACTGGATGAAATGGAAGAACAGATCAGTGAGCTGAAAGACAAAGCATTGGAACTTACCCAGACAGAGCAGGAAAAACAAAAAAGAATCTAAAAAAACTGAAGATAACTTAAGCGACCTACAAGACAACATCAAGTAGAATAATATTCACGTTCTAGGGCCTCAGAGGGAGAAGCAAGAGAGAAGAGGCAGAAAATTTATTTGAAAAAAATAAGGGCTCATAAATTCTCTAATTGGGAGAAGGAAACAGCCAGGTCAAGGAAGTCCAGAGAGTTCCAAAGAAAATGAATCTAAGGAGATCCAAAACAAGGCACATTATATTAAAATGTCAAAAGTTAAAAATAAAGAGAAAATCTTAAAAGCAGCAAGAGAAAGGGGACTTGTTACATAAAAGGGAAACCCATAAGGTTATGAGTAGATTTTTCAGCAGAAACTTTGAGTTTCTTTGCAGAGGGTGTAGCATCACATATTCAAAGTGCTGAAAAGTGTCGGGGGGAGACTTCCAACCAAGAATATTTTACCCAGCAAGGTTATCATTCAGAATTGAAGGAGAGAAAAAGAGTTTTCCAGGAAAGCAAAAATGAAAGGAGTTTATCACCACTCAACTGGCCTTACAAAAAATGTTAAAGGAAATTCTTCAAGCTGAAAAGTAATGGCACTGATTGATAAGAAAACATAGAAAAGTAAGAATCTCACTGATAAGGTAAATATGTAGAAAAGAAAGTAGATAAATCACTTATAAAGCTAGTATGAAGTTTAAAAGATACCAGAAGTAAAATTAACTAAAACTACAATAATTGGTTAAGGGTTATATTAAAAAAAGGAGGAAAAATGTAACACCAAAAACATAAAATGTAAGGGGAGATGTAAAAATGAGAGTTTTGGAATATGTTCCAATTTAAGTTGCTATCAATTTCAAAGAGACTGTTATAGGGTGTTATATGTGAACTTCAGGGTAACCACAAACCAAAAACTTATAGCAAATACACAAAATAAAATGAGGAAGAGATATCTTAATACAACACTAAAGAAAGTCATCAGACCACAAGAAAAGAGAGAAAGGGAAGAAGAAAGGAACAGAGAAGAAATATAAAAAGATCCAGAAAACAATGAACAAAATGCCAATAGGTACATACCTATCAATAATAACTTTAAATGTAGATGGACTACATTCTCCAAGCAAAGACATAGAGTGCTAAACCGATAAAAACAAACAAGCAGAAACAAAACTAGATACATCTATATGCTGCCTATGAGAGACTTCAGATCTAAGAACATAGAGAGATTGAAAGTGAAGAGATGGAAAAAGATATTCCATGCCAATGGAAACAAAAAGAAAGCTGGTGTGGCTATATGCACATCAGACAAAACAGACCTTAAAGACAAATAAAAGACAAAGAAGAACATCATGTAATGATAAAGGGGTCAATCCAATAAAAAGATATAATTTTATAAATATATATGCCCCCAACATAAGAGCACTAAAGTACATAAAGCAAATACTAACAGACTTAAGTGAAGAAATTAACAGCAAAAGAATAATAGTAGGGGACTTCAACAACCCACTTATACCAATGAATAGGTTATTTAGACAGAGAATCAATAGAAAAATATTGGTCTTACATTATAGCAAATAGACTTAAGAGATATATACAGAATATTTCATCCAAAAGCAGCAGAATACACATTCTTCTCAAGCACATATAGAACATTCTCCAGGATAGATCACATTTTAGGCCACAAAACAAGTCTCAATAAATTCAAGAGGACTGAAATCATATCTAGCATCTTTTCCAACCACAATGGTGTGAAACTAGAAATTAATTACAGGAAGAAAACTGGAAAAAAAACCCCCACAAATACATGGAAATTAAGCAACATGCTACTGAACAACCACTGGGTCATTGGAAAAATAAAAAGGAGAAATAAAAAAAAAACACATAGAGACAAATACTACATGATTTCACTTATATGTGGAATCTAAAAAAGTAAAAAAACAAAACAAGCAAATAAACCAAACAAAATAAAACCCAGACCCGTAAACAGATACAGAAAACAGATTGGTGGTTGCTAGAGGGCAGGGGTGTTTAGGGCTGAAATAGGTAAAGGGGATCAAGAGGTACAAACTCCCAGCTATAAAATAAATATGCCATGGGGATGTAATGTATAGCATGGGGAAATATAGTCAATAACGTTGTATTAACTTTGTATGGTGATGGATGGTAGCTAGAATTATAGTGGTGATCATTTCAGTACATATGAAGATTGAATCACTGTGTTGTACATCTTGAACTAATGTAATATTATATATCCATTATATTTCAATAAGAAAAAAGAAAGGTTATTTGCCATTTACGATGATAAATCAAATGAATCTGTAGCCAAAGCTGCCAGCTAGCAAATCAGTTGTTTAAACTCTGCTTTTCTAGAAGGAATGCAATACCGCTGTTTCTAAATCAAAAGGGAAAAAAAGATAGGAAGTTAATTTTTCTAACATAGTATGGAATAGGTCATAAATTTGCTTTAGGAACAATTGAGTAGAGATATAACAAATAGATTTTGTTAGATCTATATTTTCTATCTTATCTGCTCATACTTACATCGGTATCTCTTTTGTGTTACATTGTTTTTATAATTTTAAGTATTCTAATGGCTTGCCAAAATGTTAGCATTAATATTTAATATTTATTTTTTTTGTAAAACAACAAAGTTATCTTTCGAATGTTTATTTCTTTTTTTGTTTTAGAATGTTTATTTCTAAATGTATCAATTAATTTTAGAAGGCAGATCTTGGCTAACAAAATAGCACCATCAAGTGGAAGCAAACTCAAATTCCAATAATAACCACCTCATAGTCGTTCCCCAGTTCTTCTGGCAAGTGGCTAAGGTGTTTAGATTCATTTTCAGTGATGTGATTGTCAGGTCAGCATTTGAGATGCTCCCTGACCAACTCTACTGTTTACTACGGGAAACATCTCTGTTCCTCATCCCTCTTTCTTCTGTTTTCTTCCACTCTTCTTGGCCCTGTGTAATTTACCTGTCCTTATCTTACTCTTAATTCACAGGTTATATCACTTTTCTCCAGATAATCTAATTCTTGGTAATAAATGGTCTTAAAATATTTTCCATTTATATTATATTTTGCGACCATATTCCAAACCAACAAGTAGTTGGTTAATAGCTGGAAATATTGTATATGTTTCTTCTAGCATGGCTATTGACACATACTGAGTGCTCAATGAATTCAAATTGATTTATTGGCTAATATAATAGATGGAATTTTCCTCCACATTTTACATTAGTATTAAGTAAAAAAAAAATTATTGCCTTTTTTCTTAGCAAAGATCTCATGTTTTTGAAAGTTAAAGTAACAAGACTAAAAGAGGCTAAAAGGAAGGGATTTCCTGTAGAAGAATTAAGACAAAGTTGAGCCACACAATGCAGTAGATACTACTAGAGCTGTCGAAGACATTGCACTTGCTTTCCCATGAAACAGAAACAAAATTAAATTTATATATAGGTCAGATATAAAGAAAGAAGTATAAATAATATGAGATAAGATGCTTGAGGTCCAATTTAAAGCAGAGGTTCAGTTGGCTTCCCAATACACGAACATTGTTTTGGATTTATTCCAACAACTTTTAAAGTCAGAGACAATTCCAGAATGATTTGTAATCAGTAGAGTAGCTAGACTGAAATATCTAAATAGGTTTGGAACAAGTATCATCCACATAAAACACCAATGTATATTACTGGTTTTGTGAGTATCCCTCATGTTACAGTAACTGCAGGGCATTTTAAGAAACTTCAGGAATCTGTTTGAGGGATACTGTAAAGACCAGAGGGAAAGCAGAGAGTCTCATTTATCAAACTCCATTCAATATTGATTTAGTAACATCTGTATCTTTCATTATTAAGATTATCTTAAACAGAGAACTGCAAATAGGTAACACACATATGTAAAAGACACCAGACTCTATAGCTTAAATATCTATAGCTACCTGAAATCAGATTGGTTCTTTTGCTTCATAATACTCACCAAGCATCTAGGTATTGTTCTTAAACTTACCTTCACAGTGCATTATATTTCCACTTCTAAAAGCTTAGAACATACTGAACCTTTATGTAATAACCTGATAAAAAACTGCCCTTATACTTTTTTCCTTAAGGCAGAAGGGGTTTGAATAATCCTGTTTACAATGAAAGACAATTGCTTTTTTTTTGCCCCAACAGCCCTAGCAAAAATCATGATTTAACTTCTTGTTTTTCCCTGTGACACTGTAAAACACAATGGCCCTTGTAAAAGGCCTTAGAGATGCCTCTAGAAATATTAGCTCATCTATATGCCCTAGACCATCTAATTAAATAGAAATTGTATGTCTTCAGTATAAAATTCCCTTTGATTAAAGTTAGTCTGGGAATAGGGCTGAGAAGATAATGAATTTCATTTACCCTCTCTACAAAAGTTGCAGTGAAATGGCCCTTTAAAAAAAAAATCCCTTAAAACTTAGACACAAATAATTTAATGAAGAGAACTTGAATTTTTCAAAATATTCCTGAATTCAGCTTCAAACCCTTAGTCTATTAATGAAGTGATGTCTCCCTAAAACAATGAAGCCTTTTGTAGCCTTGCAGATGTATTTCTGAAAGATTTCTATTTAATGCTACATTCCATTGCCCCTTCTTTCTCCCAGTAACTGTCACTGACTGTCAGTTCCTGTGTGGTGGTGTTGCCTATGCTGTCAGATCAATTTTTAGAGATAGGGCAAAGTCACAGTAAAATTCAGTAGTGTAGAAAACCCATTAATGTTGAAGGACCTGTGTATGTTATATTCTTCAATGAAGCAAGGCTAGCAGGGATTTTAATAATGATAAATTCAAACGTACAAATAGGCAAAACAAACATCATCAACAAACTCTTCTCTGTCTCAGTGAAAGATTGGACAACACAAAAGAGCAAACATGGTCTCTGAAACTTTGGGAAGCAACATTAGAAGAATATAGGAGAAAGTAGAAAGCTTCCATAAGCTAACAGGTTAGGCTGGGCTTGGGTCTCTTACGATTGACAAGATAACCAAGGATTCCAATTCTTTAGATTTTTGAGAAGATTCTTCAAAGTTCTTGCCATATACAAGTATCCCTAGGATTAGATAAATAAAATACATGTATTCAGTGATTTTCATTGGATTTACTCACTTTTTGACCTTAAATTTAGCCTCAACCAAAATAGTAATATGTATACAATCAGGAATTTGACATTTTTCATATAGATATTTTATATATAGGTAATACATATTATTTATATGTGAGATATACATATAGGTAAAATTTTAAGATAGAAAAAAGTTAAAAAGAAACCTTCATCTGTCTAAAAGATCTCATGTGTGATTAGCTTTACTAATACCACAGTTTGGGAAAGTGGAGACCAGTTAACCATATTTCTATAAAGGGAGAATGCAGTCTTCTATGGCAAGGCAAAGAGAACAATACTGACATGTCAAATCAACTCAGTCTGGAAGTGTTCTGTCCTATAGAGGAGCCTCCCTAGTGAAGCTACAGCACGCATAGGATCATTCGACGTTAGAACAGTAAAGCAGCTTCCTGCTTCACGTGAGACCTGGTTCACGTGAGAGGAACTAGAGATTCAAGAGAGGGCAGGGACTCCTGGGCGGCACTGCAGCTAGCGGAGGAGTGCCCGAGGACCCAGCTCTCCTGTTCACATTAGGGTGCCTTTTACACTTGAATGCTTATCTTGGTATTGAAAGCAATCAGGCATTGAAACAGAACGGCACAAGTGCCAATTTTCACACCCATAAATATCCACAGTGTAAAAGATAGTTTAAAATGTATACTATGGTTAGAACAATAAGATAAATGCGGTAAATATTTTGGAGGAAAAATATAAAGTAATCTCTGTGGTGATATCCCAACATGATGGTACAGATGTGCAAATGATTTTACTATAGGACATCCGGAGTGTCTAACACAACACAAAGTTGTGGTTATACAACTCCACTGTCTCAAGAGTGTCCAGGTATCACTTTAGGCAGAACAAGAGAAAAACCAGGAAGGTGAGGGTGGGATGTGTGTCCCAGGAAAACGGGACAGGGTCCAGTCTAAAAGGAAGGGAAGAGTCTTGAGACAACACCAGAAGGGTTAATTACTGTAAGCCTGACTGGTTTTAACGGAGGTGGTAGGGCTACAGAGGTGGAATGACATTCAAAAATGAAGGAATGAGAAAAACAAGTTGGAGAAAAAAGGAAGCAGGATTAAAGAGAGCAAATACTAGGCAGAGTGACATAATATTATTGCTTGAAGATTGGTTTAGGTTGCTTCACAGGAGCCCGGCCCACTAATAGAAGTGTACCCTGTCACTGACATCATGCTACCTTGATTTAGAGACTTTTTCTTTTATTCTGCATCTTTATTATTTTATTAACGATTCCCTAGGATTCGGGGCGCCTGGGTGGCCCAGTCATTAAGCGTCTGCCTTCAGCTCAGGTCATGATCCCAGGGTCCTGGGATGGAGCCCCGCATCGGTCTCCCTGCTCGGCGGGAAGCCTGCTTCTCCCTCTCCCCCTCCCCCTGCTTGTGTTCCCTCTCTTGCTGTGTCGCTCTGTGTCAAATAAATAAAATCTTTTAAAAAAAACAACTATTCCCTAGGATTCTTCCTCAACCTACCTTTACTTGGAGCTATGTAATTAAAACATCAGTGAAACAAACAAACAACAAACTACGCTATAATTTAAAATTTTCACAGTTTCCCCCCACAACAATGTATATATGCTATAAAAGTCACAATAACCACATTTTACCTTTTTATTGTCTTGAAATGTCAATGAATATTTGTTGCTTTGCTCTAGAGTTAGCTTTATTGTTGACATAGCTAATAATAATCATGAAGATAAAACAGTCTTGCATTTATGAAATGTTATAGTTTGCAGAAAAATTGTATTAATTTTTTCATTAATATTAACACTACTATTCATTCATTCATGCACTCAACAACACATACTGAGCACACTTTCTGTGTAGCAAACATTCTCCTATGAGGTCAGGGTATGGCAGTGGACAAAAAAGACAAAGTTCTTGCCTTCCTGAAGCTTATGACATTGTGGTAGGGAGACAGAGCCCTTAAAAATCATCCCACTGGTGGCCATCAATTATATATTTATATTAATGCCGTGATGAGTACATTATAGGAGTGCATTGGTGTAATGAAAGAATAAAATATAGGGACTACCCTCGGCTGCCATGGATGTAAGGGACTGAATATAGTCTGAGGAACTGTATTTTAACGCGAGACCAAACAAATGAGAAGGAGTCACCTAGAGAGAAAGAGAGAGAATAGGAGGTGGGGAATTAGAGGATTAAGGCAGGAAGATCATTCCAAGTAGAAGGAGAAGCACATTCAAAAGTTGACCAGTGGGTGAGAGCATAGAGATTTGGGAAACAGAATGAAGACTGATGTGCACAAAGACGGTGAAGGAGGACAGGCGTGGGTGGCAAGAGAGGACACAGAGACGTATGAGGAAGAGAATCTTATGCAGATTAACAAACCATGTGAAGGTAGATTTAAAAAAAAATAAACACAACACTCAGTACTTCAAGAACTACAGTAACATCCCTTAGTTTTCTGTGGGAGTCTGCCCTTGGCAGGCGGCTCCCGTTGCTCCGTTAAACCTGATTCTACTCCTCGCTTGAGGGTGGGATGGAGTCTTCGTTGCCCTGATTCACACTGCCTCCCTTTCCCCAGCCTTAGTGATTGATGGAAAGTAGGCCTCTGGTCTCCGGAAAGCCAGGATACCATGAGACCTCTAAAGCTGCTGCATTCGAGGCAGATAGTCGCTCCCACTGGACTGACACACATACCTCGTTTGGTAAGTAGAGGTGTGCTTATGTGTGTGTGAGTAGACACACTAGAATCTGTACGGCACTTTACAGAACTTTCAGGACTGTACTTTTCAGGACAATATCTTTTGAAATCACTAATGAAATTTAACTGCATACCAAAGAAAAGGGAAATAAGAAAAGAAGGAAGAATATCTGAGGCATCTGATAGAGACAAATAAAAAGAGGAATCATTGAAAAAGAGAATACAAGGAGGCTCATTCAGCTCTCACTATACTAGTCATTACACTATAATGTACTATCTGTTATGTTGTGTGCCTATGAGCCTTACATCTTCAATATGATCACAGGCTTCTTGATGTGGGGATTATGTCATATGTATCACGTGCAACAGCAAACGGCATGGCCCTAGACCAGCAGTAAGGGATCAAGAGTTAATTAGACTTATTTTTAGTGTGAATGTGATGGCAGGTTGCAGGATGACACAGAAACTTAAGTTGCCAATAAGAGATAGCAACGTTATTCACAGATGGGCAAAGCAGATCAAGACCACAACAGAGAAAGAACAGCTTTCTTTGTTTCTCTCTGTCTCTGTCTCTTCCTGTTTCTCTTTGTCTCTCTCTCTTTCTCCCTCTTCTTATATAATTACATACTGCAATTCTTTAAGATCTATCAATCTAGAAAGAGATTAGATGTTAGATATAACATATAGGCATATATTTGATATATAATTAGAAGTTGATAAAGAAACATTGTCACTTAGTGAATTTCAGTTTTGAAAAAAGGCCAAATGATTTCTCTTGAGTGCACTGAAAATAAAAAATTTAAAAAAGAAGAAAAAAAAGAATGTTCTCAGTTTAACAGGAGAGAGAAAGAATAAAGCATGTCTTTTTAATCTCTGAAGAATAGAAGCCTTGCTGAATCCCTCTGCTCTTCCCATTTGTGCCCAATGAAGCAGACAAATTCAGAAACAGCCAACATTTATGACTTGGATGTGAATGGTACTGTTTCATAGTGACCATTAAAGAAATATATGATCTTAGGATAATATTCCAAAATTGGTTCTTGTCATTCATACTATAAAATGGCTAGAGATCCAAGTAAATTCCACTTGAAGATAAAAGATATTCAGAGTCCATCAGATACTGAGTTTCTGTTAACTTTATGAAAAAATGCCTGGTTATTCACATAAGTATAGTTCCAAATTAAAGAGACAACTAATATTAATTATTTTAAATATAGGGAGAGAATTAATTTCACTTTATTTTACACCTTTAGGTAAGCCAACACATTTTCTAAGAACTGCTACTTTAACTTTAAACATTTTTCAGATTCTTAAATAATTTAAACAGGGAATTAGCTTTCAACAGAGGAATATTTTAAAATTGTATCCTTTCTTCCTATTCTTCTGACATTCAGTCATATTTTTCAAATGGAGCTTTCTCATAATTGAACTTCTCTACTTGTACAAATTAATTATATCATTGATGTAACATAGTTGTTTTCACAATAAGTGATATTCTAGAACTTCTTTTTTTTAAAGATTTTATTTATTTATTTGAGAGAGAGAGAACGAGGGAGAGAGAGCACATGAGAGGGGGGAGGGTCAGAGGGCGAAGCAGACGCCCTGCTGAGCAGGGAGCCTGATGTGGGACTCGATCCAGGGACTCCAGGATCATGACCTGAGCCAAAGGCAGTCGATTAACCAACTGAGCCACCCAGGCAACCAATATTCTAGAACTTCTTAAATAATAAATAAAAACTTAAATCTCCCACGAGTATTCATAGATTGGTTATGAGATAGCAACTCCTTTGAAAAGGCTATGAAGAATTGAGAATAAGTCCCCCAATGAGCAGAATAATGCATACAATTGGATCCCAACATTTCATGTGATCCCACTTAAAGTTTTCTCTAAGAAAGAGGAAATTATTGGGATTTTAATCAAGTGGCCTCTATCAGATTTGAGGATGGAAACAAATTCACCATCATGGGCATGTCTGGAACTCTGCCTGTAGCAAAAAATGGTTTTACAATCATTTACTAGCTAGAAGTAGTTTTTCCTGTTTTGTTCTTCTGTTTGAAATCTACCCTATCCTTCAGACTCCTTTCACAGACTCCCATCCACCACACGTAGATACTTCTCTACACACTAAAAGTGATATTATCTCCAGGTGAATGTACAGTTCGTTTAAGGATATCTCTATGAAGAATACTTTATTTTACAAGGAAAGTTGGCTTGGAAGATGGTTCAAAGTAGGAATTAATAACAACAACAAAACATTTCTTTGAGATTAACTTAATGTCAATAATTTGGATAAAATTACATTAATATTTACATTTACTGAGCAACTAATCAAGCATAGCACAACTCTCTACTCCATAAATAATATAATCTGCAATTCAATGCTTGAGTTGATTAACAATTTGACAACTTAGGAAGCTTCTTTCTTCCTCATTTTAGGCTATTCTGTTATCCAATCTGAAATTAAAACCACTGGTATCAACTTTACTGAGCACCTGCTATGTGTGAAACTGCACCAGGTATACAATATCTACTAAATTGCCTATTTTTTATATTTTTATACTGGTTGACTTTATAATAATTTTAGGTTGCAGAGAAATTAAACAGATAGTATACAGTTCCTATCCTGGCAATGAAACTTTCCCTATTATTAACATCTTATTTAATATGGTACACTTGTTAGAATTAATGAGCCAAAATTGATACATTATTATTAACTACAGTCCAAGCTTGATTTAATTTCCTTAGTTTTAATCTAATGTCCTCTTTTTTCCCTCTTGATCCTATCCAGCATACTATGTTACGTTTAGTCGTCATGTCTCCCTAGGCTCCTCTTGAATGTGACATTTCTCAGAATTTCCTTCTTTTTGATGGCCTTTACACTTTTGGATTACTGTTTGGATACATCGTAAGATGCCTCCATATTGGAATTTGATGTTTTGTCTATGATTAGACTAGAGTTATGGGCTTTTTAGGAAGAACATCACAGAGGTAAAGTGCTATTTTCATCACATTCTATCGTGGGTACATAACTATCAACATGATTCATGTATGTTGATGTCGACCTTGAACACCTGCTGAAGTAGTGTCCATCAGGTTTCTCTACTATAAAGTTACTCTCCCCCACTTCCTATATTGTACATTTTGGAAGGAAATCACAATGTGCAGCCCACACTTGAAAAGTGGGAAGTTATGCTTTCCCAACTTTAGGGGAGAGTATCTACCGAATTTATTTGGAATTCCTCTGCACAGGTGATTAGTGTCTCTGCCTAATTTATTAATTTATTCCATCATTTATTTATATCAACATGGATTCACAGGTATTTATCTTACACTTTGGGTTATAGTATAACATAATTTTGCTTGTTTTGTTGCTCTGATTGTTCCAGAAACTACATAAAAACACTGTTCTCTGATAAAGTTGTTTCCCATGAGAGTAATATACATGAATCCACTATACATGAATACTGGAAGAATTAAGTAAATAGATGGCAGATAGTGAGATACAGGTTTCTCATTTTTGGGGTGGGAATTTGCAGGTAAGCAAGGGGAGGAGGCTAGAATGATCTATGTGGTAATGGGTTGAGTTGGAGCTATCATAAGAAATCATGAGAGACTATGGACTCTTGAGAAACAAACTGAGGGTTCCAGAGGGGAGGGGGGTGGGGGGATGGGTTAACCTCGTGATGGGTATTAAAGAGGGCACGTTCTGCATGGAGCACTAGGTGTTCTACGCAAACAATGAATCATGGAACACTACATCAAAAACTAATGATGTAATGTATGGTGATTAACATAACATAATAAAAAAATTTAAAAAATGTAGAGATAGATATAGATGGTTATATATAGATGGGCTAGTAGAGTCACATACACTTCTTTGCTCTGTCAGCTGAGAGCCTAAAAGAAATTACTCCTCAGTAACAAGCACACCTGGTGCCCAGATCTAGGTTTTTTTTTTTTTTTAAAGATTTTATTTATTTATTTGAGAGAGAGAGAATGAGAGATAGAGAGCACAAGAGGGAAGAGGGTCAGAGGGAGAAGCAGACTCCCTGCTGAGCAGGGAGCCCGATGTGGGACTCGATCCCGGGACTCCAGGACCATGACCTGAGCCGAAGGCAGTCACTTAACCAACTGAGCCACCCAGGCGCCCCAGATCTAGGTTTTTAATACCATTGTCCATTAAAACAAACCAAGGTTCCTTGAAGAAATGGCTGATTTTAGAACTGTGGCAGGAGTTGTACAGAATGAGCCTTGTAGTGCCAGAAATTAAGGAAATGCTCAACACACTCACACTCACACACACACACAGACACACACACACACACACACACACACACACTCATGGGGGCTGTGTCTCAACCTGGGAGAAGCCAGCTGCCTTATGAGGCACCCTTGTGGAGAGGTCCATTTTACCAACAACCACAGGAGTGAGCATGGAAGTGGGTTCTCCAGCACATTCATATCTTGAGATAATTGCAGTCCCGCCTGACAAGCAGCTTGAGCCAGAGGTCCCCAGTAAAGCTATGCCAGATTCCTGACTCACAGAAACTGTGAGATAACAAATGTTTGTTGTCTTTGGCTACTAATTTTTGCATTCATTTGTAACACAGCAATGGATAACTGTCCTTTTTTTTTCCCCCCTGATGTTCCATGGAATATTATAATCATTTCATTTACATATTTAGCATTTTATTTTTCAATTAGAAATTTTCATGGCAATTATATCTTTATTATTTTTCTAATAAAATTTTAAAGTTTTTTTCATGAGCATACCTATTTTTATCTTCAATGTCAGTTATATTCTATATCACTTTCATTTTCTTTTTAATTTGAAGAAGTCTCAAGTTTGTCTCTCATTTCATTGATTTTATTTTATTTTTTTAGAACTCAGATGTGTAGATTTAAATTACTCATATTCCTCATTCATGACACACTGATGTTTTGTTAATTCAAAGCCCTTGTTTTTAATTTATTAATTTTTCTTTTTTTCCTATATACATTCTCATCCATCCACTACAGCCCATAAACATCTACTCAGGCATTTCTTTAGATTAGTATGTGTATTCTTATAAAATATAGCATTGTTTGGTTGAGTGCTTAAATATATTGAAGTGGGATTTTGATATAATTTTTATTCCATTTCCCCATTCAACACCATGTTTCTGAGAGGCATCATATCACTATATGTGAGAACAGTTTATTAACTCTGATTGTTGAAAATTATTCCATTATATGCCCATGCCAGGCATATTATATTCTATATTTTACTTTTTTAGTTATCCAAATGATCTTCAAGTCCTTGTTATCAAATCCACTGTTACCATACACACCACCATTTCTATGGGACATATACTACGGTCAATTTAGTTAGATTCAAGATGTAAATGTACTTATTTTAATTAAGTATTGCAGATTCTTTCCCAAACTGCACCAATTCATACTGCCACCACCTTGCACACCAGATTTTCAATAGTTCTTCAAAAATTTACATTTATTTCTTCAAACCTGATGGATAAGAAGTGTGATCTCACTGGTTTCCCTTTTCCCCTACCCATCCTTTCTCTGGTTACTAGTAAAGTTGTTCACTTCTTTACTTACAAGAAAATTATCTATTTGGATTCTACCTGTTTATATACTTTGACTGTAGTTTTGTTTTGTTTGTCAATTTTTTTCTATTTTCTTGTTGATTTGAAAGAGCTCCTTAGATATTTCTATATTAATTTCAGATATTGCAAAAAATCATTTCTTGTCTCTTCCCCTATTCTTTAAATTTATCTGTTATCCAAGTTTTCAACTGAATTCCTGTGTTTTGAGAAAGGGCAATAAACTTACCCCATTGGTTTGTGATTTTTGAGTTCTGATTAAAAAATATTTTCCTATACCATGGTCAAAGAGATATTTTCCTCCATTTATCTTTTCTATAGAAGTCTTTAATTTACTTGAAATCAGTTTTTTACATTGTGTAAAGATCATCTTTATTTTTCTATTACTTTCTCAATACCATCTACTAAGTCATTCATATGTCAATACCATCTACTAAGTCATTCATATTAATTTGTCATGTAATACTTACCTATTCTTCTGTTTCCCATTCTCCTTTTTTGACTTATTTTCTAATTGAAATGTAGTTGACATACAATATCATATTAGCTTCAGGTGTACAAAATAGTGAATCAACAATTATATTGCAAAATGCTCACCACAATAAGTGTAATTACCATCTGTCATCATATGAAATTATTACAATATTATTGACTATATTCCCTATGATATACTTTTCACCCCTGTGACTTACTTATTTTATAACTGGAGGTTTATACCTCTTTATCCATTCTTCTTTCAGTGATATATTTGTCATTTCCAACACAAATAGCTCACTCATTTTTTACTACTTTAATTTTTTTATATGTCTTGATATCCAATAGGGATGTTATCGCTCTTTAATTTTTTTAATTGCCTCATTTATTAATGAGACTTTGTTCTTCCATATAAATTTTGGAATTAGTTTATTAAGTAATGTCAAGAATCCTGGTGAGGTTCTTATTATAATTTACTTGAATTTATAGTTTAATTAGGGTGAATTGACATCTATATTATGTTATGTTTTGCCATCCATGAACATCATGTCTCTTTTCATTACTTAGTTCTTCTTTAATGTTCCTTAATAGTCTTAAAATATTCATCATAAAAGACATGCACATTCATGGTGAGGTTAGTTTTTAGAGAATCCTATTATCTATTATAATTTCTAGATGGTTAATTTTGTAGTTGATCTTGTATCTGACAACCTTATTGAAATCTTATATTTCTTTTATTAGTTCATTGATTCTCCTGGATTTTGTAAGTAGACATTCATATCACCTGCAAATAAGAACAACTTATATCTCTTTATGAGACTATATCAATTGTTTAATATTTCATATCTAATTTTCACAGCTAATGGTTTTCATTTATTTTTTGTTAATATATATTTTGTCATTTCTATGTTAGTAAATCCTTGAACTTATTTTATATTCTTGGTCCATCTTTTCTATACTTCTGCTTCAGATTGTATATTTTCCTTGGTTTGTTGTGTCTTCTTATTTTGGCTTGTGGAAATAGGTTTTTGGCAGGGTAGAAGCATCTTTGTCCTAGAAAATGTTTGGGGGAAGTTAGAAGGTCACACCTTAGTCTCTGTTGTACACAGACAGAAGGAATTGATCTCTAGGGTAGAGATGCCCAAGCACAACAGAATGCCAGTTAATCAGTCTTTTCACCCACCACTTCCCCTTCGGATCCCCAAAGGGAAGCAGTCATTGAAGAGCAGTCTCTTTCCGCCAGCCTTGACTGCCTGAAGGTGAAAGGGTGAAGGAGGGAATGCCTAAGAAATATGGTTATTTTGCCCAGCTTCTCACTCTGGTACATTCTTGTACTGCCCTGATCTAGACAGCTGCACAAGAAGTATGGGCCATTACTGTATATTGCTGCAGGAGTGGAGCAGGAAATTATTGACATAGGCAATGGTGGGTGAAGGAAAAGAGAAGAAAATCAAACTGTTTCTCTCCAGTTTATACTCCGGGAACCTTGTGATTCAGCCTCTGCTCCCGGTTGCAGCCCCCCTTTCAAGGTGTCTGGGTTACATAAAGTTAGGAGGCATCTTGCACACCATAGCTTATGTGACTAGTGTTCTCTGTAGTTGCACATTGTGCAAAATTCATGGCTGTATTCAGCAACTCTAACCATTCTGTCCTGATTCCACATGTGCTAGTTCAGAGCCTCAGAGATTTCTAGTTTTCTACTGTTTCCTTTGCTCCATATTTCCCTTAATCATTTTTCCAGAGTTCAGAGAAGGAATCAGCAGCATATGCTTTTTCAAAGTCTTGTCAGGAACGCTAAATAACTGGGTCTCATTTTTAATTCCACTTTTTAACCTCTCTGTCTCTGTCATTATTACAGGGGACAGGGACCTCCTGTACTATCATAAAAGAGTAGTCAGAATGTTATCGTTGTTGGGATGTCTGGGTGGTTCAGTAGGCTAAGCGTCTGCCTTCGGCTCAGGTCATGATCCCAGGATCCTGGGATCGAGTCCTGCGTTGGGCTCCTTGCTCAGCAGGAAGCCTGCTTCTCTTTCTCTCTCCCTCTGCCGCTGCCCCCTGCATGTGCTCTCTCTCTGACAAATCAATAAAATCTTAAAAAAAAAAGAATGTTATCATTGTCTTCATTCTTGTCTTAAAGGGAAAGTGACTAAAGTTTGCTCATTAAAATAATGTTTGCTGCCAGTTTTGGTCGGATGGACCTTGAAGAAATTGTCTTGCATTCCTTGCACTCTTCATGTGCTGTGATCTTTTAAAATCATAAATAGTTTTTTTTACCTTTACAAAACTTTATAATTTTTAAACTTTATAAATAGATTTTAAGGTTACAGAATACTTAGTATTTTACTAGTACATATAGTATTTATAGTAAATATAGTAAATATTTTACACATATGGAAATTTTGTTCTTAATTCATTGTAATGATGAATTACAGCCTTCTGATGTTGAACTATTCTTCTCTTTCTGGGATAGTACTGCCTCACCATGTCTTTTCTCCCAACCCTGGAGAATTAGGTTAGCTAATTCTTATAATTGTTTTCTGTTGCAACTCATAAGATAGGGATTATTTATCTCTTGGCAGTTTGTAGCACTCACTTACAAAACCATGTTAGCCTGGTATCTTTATTTCTCTATTGTAATCTTTTTGGTGATTTAGTTTATTCATATTTCCTTTTATTCTTTTTTCACTCTTGGAATCATATATGTTTTGAGATATTTATTTTAGTTAGGTTTTTCAAATTTATTTCAGTCTGGTTATATAGAATACTTTATTATTATGATTTATTTTTATATGTCTATTTTACTCTTTGTTGCCTCAAATTAAGAGTTTTTCAAATTAAGATTTTAATTCTGCTCTGCATTTTTAATTTTACTCAAATATATATTTTTTAATCTCTTCCTTCTTCCTTTTCACGTCATCAATTGGTCTTTTCATCTCCCTCCATTCTCTTATTATAGCTTCACACATCTATTTCACTGAGTTTTCCTCCAGTCCCATGGAGAGTTTAAAATAGTTTTCTAAAATTATTTTTTCTGGTTCCTGCGGTGAATAATTTTCAGAAATTGGCTTTTAATTGGAAGCATTCATTTTCTTTCTGCAGCAGTGCAATTTTTGTTGTTATTATCCCCCTGGTTTACTCTTTTTTTTTTTTTTTTTTTTGCATTAGATAAGGTCTGTTTGTTCTGCTCAGCTTTTTGATGAATTTCAACTGTCTACTAGGGTTGTTTTTTTTTTTAATTTTACCGGACTTACATTTTTTAACATAAAATAAATATTATGCATTAAGATGTTTTGCATATTATCATTCTTCAGCAGATAATATACTTGTAAAAAAATTCACAAATACATTTGTAAAGGTAGACAAGTGTACATATGAGAAGTATATGTCAAGAACCTAAATAAGTGATTCTCAGTGAGAAGGATGACATGATATTTTAAATATATATTTGGAACACAATTCCCATTATTCCCATTATGCAAACTTCAAAAAATATATTATTATTTAGGGAATTTGCAGAAGCTAGACAAGTTGAGATGGAAGGCTTGATTGGAATAGGGCACTGGTTAAAGAAAGTGAGAAACACTACTCTAAAGTGCTCTGTCTCAGGTCACCGAGATAGTAATCTGAACAAGGACCAAAAACAAATGATTCTTTAAGCTAATTTTCCTTTTCATACATATTTTCTCTGAGATTCAATTTGTATTAATATGTATTTATTGATTATGTGTATATAAGGTTATATGTTAGATACCACAGGTTATACAAAGGTGAATTAATACAAATCCTTATCCTCAAGTAGCTCAAAATAAGAGAAGGTGGACAAGCAGGGTTTAAGAATTTAAGGTCTTGATTTTTACTGCCTGGGTCTGAATCTTGATTCCGATCTTTACTGGTTGCGTGGCCTTGGATAAGCTATTTAGCATCTCTGTGCCTCATGGTCTACATCTGAAATGGGGATAATAATAATATAGCACTATTATGTTAATATATTATACATTGTTATGTTTAATATATTATTATATTATAGTATATTATATTCATATAATAGTATTATTATTCCCATTTCAGAATTATTGTGAGAATCCAATGAATAACTCAGAAAAGCATTTAATAGAGTTCTTGGCACATAGATAATTATCTGTAAATATCAGATGCTATTTTTATTAAAGTAAAATCAATGACAAAAAATAAAATTGGAATGAGTACTATATAAAAAGTGCAAACAGCACATTTTAGGTGGATTTTATCCAGAAATGATATGTTTTAGTTTGTAACCGTGTCTGACATTTTAATAAGTATATATCAAATAGCATTATTTTCTTCAGTTTCTATACTGAAATGTGTATACGTTTGACTTTGTAATATTGCTGCTGCTTCTTTTAAAGTGGAAAGATTAGATAAGCATTATTTACTCTGTTACTTAAGAAACCACCTCAGGGAAAAACCTATACTTTTCTTTATTTCTCCTTGAGACAACTACTTGGGGAAAAAAAAGCCATTTGTATTTATTTCTTGGTCAGATAAATATGCAATGATTTAGAAATAGTTAAAGATTTTTCACAGCTAAGAAGACTTTTGACATAGATAAATCCTATTCATTTCTTCAGAAATGGCCTGATAGCTGATTCCATATGACTGTTTTAACAGTTTTATTTAGATCTATGCCCTACATTTGTCTCCCTAAAGTACTTGAAATCTACTCTAATTAATTTCATCAAATAAAAACTATCCTCATATACAATAAAGAGCAAAAGCCCAATCAATATTTAATAGGTAGTGTAGTAATTACCAGAGAAAATCATTTTATTTAAACTCTAGACCAAAACAAAACAATACAAAACAAAACAGAAAGAACAACAGAAAACCTCACAGTGTTCTCTACTCCAAGCCTGCAACTTAACTTAAATCGAATAGTTTGTTTTTACAAAGCTCACCAAGATTACAGTTGTGTAAAGATTTTCTCTAAGACAAAAACTGCATGCCCCGCTAACAGAACCTTCCTAACTTGTATCAAAACTCAGTTTATACTCCCACAGATGTCTAACAAGCTCTGTATATGGTCTTGGATTATAGACAGGGAAAAATCAATAGCCTGCTGTCTCAAAGGCACGGATATAGATTATGAATCACAGCCAGGAAGTCGTCGGTGATTTCAGCTGCCAACAGCGCTTCAGTAAAGATATTTGCTACCTCATATTCTTTTAATGTGAAGCTTTCATATATAGAATAGAACAGGTCACTTTTTCGACAAGAACATAAGAGAATTTTAAGTAGAGCAATGAGAGCACCAAACAGAGCTGTGCTCTGGATTGATCAAATAAAAAATACACCTTCTCCACTTGCACACATGCTGTGTGAAAGGCAAAGATCCACATAAAGGTCCTGGGCTGCGGCCAGTTATTGGTAGCCTCGTGCAACTGGCTGGATCTACATATCCCTCCATAGGCAGTGCTTTGACTGCACTAGATCAAGCCCAAGGAGATCACCTTTTATGATTGTAATGAAAACAACTCCCTGGTCTAAATGAAGGAAATACAAAACAACATAGAACGCTGGAGCTCAAATGGATTTCAGACTATGGGGCCACCTCCTCTCATGGCCAGAGGAGGAAACTGAGCCTCAAAGAAAATGCAGGTCGCTCAGTCACATGAATTACATTCCCTCAGGGTATGTTTACAAAACGCTGATGAATGTTCTTTGAAGGTAGACACAATATTCCTCTTCATGGCATATTATTAAAAAAATGAGTAAATAGACTCTAAGGAATATTTTAAGTGTTTTGAGTTTAAGACTGAAAGTATTAAAGTTGCTATGCATGTGTCATTAATGAAGTTATGACAAAAAAATGTAAGCATTCCTCCGGTATTTTAAGGAAAGGTGATAAAACAAAGGTGTCAGGAAGAATTAGTAACAGTAATTTGAACATGGAACCTGGAAGAGAGAGAAAGAGGAGACTCTGTAACTCTCTCTCTCACATGTTTCTTTACTTTTATGGGCTTCAGTTTCTTACTATAAAATGAGTATGACCATACTTGTATGTAATGTCAAAGGGATTAAGTTTAATGCACGTGAGTTGTGTAGTAAAAGCCTTGGCATTTGGCAGGGAGTAAACACCTGGTTGCTACTTTTATTATCTTACTTGTTTCAGAAAAACAACAACAACAACAACAACTTTCTCACCTAAATAGTTTTCAAAAAAGAACCAAACAAAAACAGAGAAAGTCAGAGATCTCAACTGCTTTAGCTTTAAAGTAAACATTACTTAGAAGGTGGGAGATAATAAAAGTTCATTCTTCTGATGATTTATGGAAGAACTGAGGAAGATTGTTGTTTCCATTTTCTTTTTTAAAGAAGGAAAGTTGATTGTGTAAATCACAGATAGGGCAGTTTCTCTGTGAGTAACTCAAGACAGCAGAAGAATTAGCGCACAATCTAGTGATCACTTAGAAAAGTCTGAGATACAATACATATTTTTGTAAAGAACAATCTCACAGACATGTTATACAGGCAAAAGGGGGCGTAAAAGAAGTGAAAGAGACTGATATTAGGAAGGCTTTCAATTCTTACTCTTCCCTTTCCCCACCCCCCACCCCATGAGTGTCTGATTACCAGCCTAATTTGGGAATATTTTCCATTTTGTTCTTAGATATTTCATATACGTTGCTTGAGGGCTAAACTCAAAGGTAGCAGCTTAGAATCACAATGAGCCAGCATGGATGCTAGTTGGAGTGCCCTCCCACATCAAATATATTAAGAGTTGTTCTACTAAGTATTTCAATTAGTGGAAAAATCAAGAATTCTTCGATTAAGATTATGTGTATACAACAGGATGGAATAAAAGGAAAAAAAAAAAAAAGCACAAACCCCAGAACAAATGTAGGTTTGGAAGGAACTGCTTGAACACAAAGGTTAATGTACTTCAAATGCATTAAAAGACAAATCTTCTAAGAATGGCCAAGATAAAACTAGTCTTCTTCTAATTGTGTGTTTTATTATGTTTAGTGCACTAGAGCCACACAAAACAAGTTAGAAATGATTCACAGAAGAGAGGCAGGGGTGTTTCAAGAGGGAAAAGTGATTCAGTGAAAATAAAGAAATTGTGATGTTTAAAGAAAATAAGGAAATTGTGAGAGAATAAGGGATTTGTTTTTGGTTTGGTTTGGTTTGGTTTGGTTTGGTCTTCAATATGGGAGAATGGATTCTGGAGTGTTACATCGTTACCGCTATGGGGGGCCAAACATTATGGTGTAGGCTCAATGTGGGCAAAACTCTCTACCTAGTTACGTAGTCACAGTTGCACCCCTGAACCCGTATGACTCTCTGTTCCATTAGTGCTTGGGGATAAATGAAATAGAAATCCAGCAAACTCTGGCACCTCCCATGGGCCGCACACACACCTCCTTCAAAGAGCTCTGAAAGCCAGCCTTGAGGTGCTCTTTCCCCTTCCAAATCAGCCCTTTCTTGTGTGCTCTCTTCTGGCCTTGCAACTCTTTAGAATTCTCATTACATTTTCATAATGACTGCCTTATCATAATTTTTCATTGTATTAAACTTCCCGTATCCCAATCTCTTTGTGTTTCAGTCCCCTATTGTGCCCAGACTTTTTAATTTTTACCTTTTAAGTTTTAGTCTTTATGAATCCTGATTTTGAAAATATGTTTCTTGCACACAGTACATTGCTGGCTTTTGTTAATTTTTAAATCTTACCAGTGAATTTTGTTCCTTAAATTGATTGCAATTATTGCTACGCTTAGATTCGTTTTCAGCAGTTTACTTTGTGCTGTTTCACCTACTCTCTCCTTTCTTACTCAGAAAAAATTCCCTGCTGATTGGAAATGTACAACAAATGTACATGTTCTAGTCTTCTTAGAAATTTGTATATGCATGTTTAAATTAATGTAGTCTCATCAGCATCTTTAATATCGTCTTGAAAAATGGTTTTGCTATTATTACCAACTCCCTTCTGACTCATTTGCTGTGGTTGTCAAAATTCTTTGCTCTGTCTTATTTTTTTTTTTTTAAGTTCACAAATTAGGTATCATTCTTACTGCTTACTCTGCTATATTTGGGGTTATCAGCAAGTTTACAATTTACTTTTCTCACCATATCTTCTAATATTTTATAGATTTCCTTCCCTGGTTATCCTCTCATTTTCACTTTTTCCCCTGAAGTATCTCCTTTAGATTTCCATCAATGAAGGTCTTTTGGTAGTAAGCTTATTCAGGGTCTCTCTCTTTTTTTTTTTTTCCCCTCTTTTAATGGCTTTATGTTCTTTCCTCAAATTGTAATTTTGGAATATACAGTACTGTGTTCACTGGTATGTTTTCAGGACTTTCAAGACATTTTATTTACTGATTTAAATTTACTATTTGTTTGGAAATCTTATCTGTTTTCATTTTGTTTCCTATTGCCTTTGAGAAGTCAGCTATCACTCTGATTATTATTCATTTGTAGAAATTTTTTTCTAACCACTCTGAAATTAATTAATTAATTAATTAATTTATGTCTCAGGAGATTTGTAGTTTTGTTATGTTGTGGATATCCTTTTATCTTGGAATTTTTGGCTTTTTTAATATAAATGTTAGTATTATATTAGCGAGTGTCCTCCAGAGAAACAGAATCAATGAGATGTATATGTATATATATAAACACATGTAAAAAGCTTTCACAATTCCTCAAACTTCACAGCTCATGAGATTATAAAGATTTTCACTGTTCCTGAAAAATTCCAAGCCCATCCCTAATCTAGGGGCCATTCCAACTCCTCTATACTAGGAAACTTCTTTCCTTAGGTAATCTACTGGATTACTTATTCTCAATCTCTCTCTCTCTCTCTCTCTCTCTCTCTCTCTCCCTGTTATCTATATCTACCTGTCTATGTATCTATGTATGTATTTATGTATCTATGTATCTATCTCTCTCATCTCCATCAACAGATAGAGATTTTAAGGACTTGGTTTACATGGTTGCGGGGCTGGCAAGTCCAAAATCTGTAGGGAAGGTCAGCAGTCTGGAAAAGCCCCTGGGAAGAGTTCTGTTGTCCAAAGGCAGTCTAGAGGCAGAATCCCTTTGCCTCAGGGGAGATCTGTTTTTTTCTGTTAAAACCTTCAATAGATTGATGAGACCCAACCACATTATAGTGGGTGATCTGCTTTACTCAAAGTCCACTGATTTAAACATTAATTTCATCCAGAAAACACCTTCACAGAAACATCCAGGATAACATATGACCAATTATCTGTGTACCTTAGCCTAGTCAATTTGAGACATAAAATTAACAATCACAAATTCACCCCCTGCCATGTTTGGTACCTGTATGCATCTCCTTTATCTGTGTTTAATCTCCAGATAAAGACGGTAACAAAGTCCTACTTCCACCTAACATAATACAACTATTCTGCATATAACTGAAAACACACTAACTCTTTCCCCTAAAGATGTAAGTCTATGACCAAGTCCAAAATAAACAAGTCTTTCTCTTTGGCGTGAGTGTTTTGCTGATCTACCCATTGAGAGTATCTTGACTTTATAGCTCTCTAACCTGACTTTCAACTTGCATAGGCCCCAAGATTTCTCTTTCATCTCCTAATGCTTGTAGGTCATTAAACCCATGCTCTTAGGCCTCCAGGGCGAGCTGTGCTCTCAGGGTGTACTTCTTTGTAATCATAATTCTTTCTTGTTTCTTGTTTTTTGTTGCTTCTCTTACTTTACTGACAGCTCAGCCATGTTTAAAAAGAGATATTTCTTATATTTTAGGCAGCTGTTTCAGGGGCTCTGCTCTAAGAAGTGTTTTTCTGCAAAATCTAGTCAACCATATGACTAGAAATGGAAATTCCTCATTCTCTCTTTTACACGTTTCCATCAGGAATTTGCCCCTTTGCTCTGCAGAAACTTCTCTTTTCAAGGTCACTCATGACATCCACTTGCCAAATCTAATATTCATCTTGCTGGGCTCACATTGTTCAACCTCAGCAGCATTTGACAGTTTGATCTCTTTCTTCTTCCTGAGGAAGCCTTTTTTTTTTTTTTTTTAACTTTGCTCTTCTCAGTATGTTTTTAAGTCACCTCTATAGTTTACTTCCTGTGTCACGTATTTGCTGTCACTTTGCTGAGTCTCTCCCCTTCCTTGTGGCTCAGGCCTCAGATTGTTTCTCTCCTCAGTTTATACTCTTGATGACTTCATTCACTTCAGCTTTTATCCCAGAGTCCTAGTATTGTAGACTTCACTTGAGGAGTAATGACATCTCAAAAGAACATGTTTAAAATAGAAACTTTGATTTTCTTCTTCAAACTTAGACCTCCTAATGTTCCCAAACCTCACTAAATGTCACGCTCCTCTCCCTAGCTGTCAGACCAAACACCCAGACCTTCTCCCTAATCCTGCTCCAACCCACAGCCTCCGTCCCATCATCAGCATCTTCCCAGCATAGAGTCCAACCACCTTCCAGCCCATTCTTTCCCGCCTGAACAAATGCACTCCCTCTCGTAATTTTGTCCCAGCTTATACTTTCACACCCCACTCCCTATTCTGTACAAAGCAGCCAGAGTAGATTTTAAAAATATAAAATCAAATTATTTTATGTCCTATTCACAGCCCTCCAATGCATCTTGATCACACATGATATTCAACCCAGAAGTCTTATGTAGGGTCTGATATGCTCTGAGTGCTGCCTGTTTCTCTGACCATTTTTTCTCCTATTGCCCCTTCAAGTATCTCAGTCATATGCTTGTCATCATTCCTCAAACATACCAAGCTCATGCCCACTCCAGGGCCACTTCAGCTCGTCTTCTCTATGCCAGGAAATGTCTTTCCTTAGGCAATCTACTGGATCACTCATTCCCATAATTCATGCCACTGCTCAAATTTGACTTCTGCTTCACTCTCTTCAAAGTACGGTTCATTATTAGCATCACTATAACTGATGTATTTAGTTGGTGGTATAAATACCCACCATTGGTACTCACTAGAAAACAAGTTCTAAGAAGGTAAAACATTTGTCCTGGGTTCAAGCATGGTGCCTAGGACATCAAATATTATGAAATCTATAAATGAATGAATTATAAGTAAAAATTAAAATTCTCCTTTTCCAAAATGCCCAGGAGTTAATGGCTGCCATATAAACCCTTGTCAAAACTGATGTGTGCACTTGGTAGCATCGGCTGGACTGTAGTTCTCCCGTTCTTCTGGATTCAACATTTAAAGAGTCCTACAACTCTATGTACCTCAGAAAAACAAGAGTTGCCAAGTTGACATTTCACTTTTGTAACTTTCCTACCTGGACCTAGATTGAGTTAAATATGCCACCATTTCACTTTATTCACTGTTTTTTGATATTTAAATTATATTCAAAAATACAAAGACCTCATGGGAATCAATTGAAAAGAAAATAAAGTGAAATGTAACATGAGAATGGCTAATTAAAATACAAGAAACCCCAGAGAACTCTAGACAATGTGAAACATATGATTTTTCAATTTAACTTGTTTAATAGAACTCAAATGCATTTTTTCAAGTTTATCATTAAACCTTAGAAATAAAAATAAAAGCTATTGTTAAATTACCTATAATTAAAATTAAACACATGACAAAATTGATTCTAAATAGAACATTTTTATTTTGGGTACTGAAATTTTCCTTATGTTTTAGTGCTATGTTTCTTCATACCCACCACCAGGATACAGCCATGTCACTCCTCCTTACCCAAGGTAAAAGAAATATAAAAAAAAAAATTTTTCAAATTTCTTTTGCAAGATAAAAAAGTCACTACTCTAAATTATTATTTTGACTTAAAAATACCTAACTTACTCCAGTTGTTTAAGAAAAATTCACAACTCCAAGGTATTGAAATATACTAAAGTTTAAATTTTCTTGTATTCTTAAACAGGGTTTCAAAATAATTCCAATGTATATGATTTACACACTTATAAGATAAACCTGTTAACTTTTAGTTATTCCTTTGAGGATTCTCTAACGTGTGCTCACTACCTTGTCCTGTGTTGAGCTCAATAAATATTTGTTTTAAATTTAATTATTTGTGTATTAAAATAATCTGTTGCTCTGCATTTCTCTGAACCTTCCAATTAGCGTGTACTCTACACAGTGATGTAATTAAAATAGGACCTTCACAGAATATAATGAGGAAGGTAAATTTGCTGTGTATATCACATTCTGAAATTAAATAAAGGTGGTAGTCTTGACTTCCCATTGGATAATTAAAAACTGATTTGGATGGACCTGTTCAGATTCTGATTTTGCCTTTTCAACTATAGCTGCCTGGCTGGAGTGCTGCATACTTCGTGTTTGTGTGTGTTTGCGGGGACAGTGTCCAGAATAGGGAATCTAAATGTGATGAGACCAGTTGAAATTTTGATTCTGGAACTCAGCCTGGTGAATTTGCAAAGCCTAAGAGCTGGAGCAATTAAGGTTGAACAACATTCACTGGCTCAATCTGGGCTGCAAGTGTCAGGAAATCTTCCTGTAACCAACAACCCTAAGAAAATAATCATTTCTTATTGTTGAGGCTTTCAGCCGCTAATGATCCAATATATGTTACAGACTGAATAATAGGAAGTTTTAAACACTGTATCTGATATTATGAGCTGATAAACCAAGAGAACATTGATAAGGCTGGCAAAGAACTCAAGTCTCTTTACCTGAGCACAAGAAGAAAATATATTTTCTATCTCAGGATGCCCTCTACAAAAGAGCTTCTGGAACTTTAATGTGCATTTGAATCACCTGGGTAGTGTGTTAATATGAAAGATTCTGACTCAGTAAGTCTGGGGTGGAGCCAGAGATCCTGTACTTCTCATACATAACCATTTGGTGCTAATGCTGTCAGTCTTGGAGACTACGTTTGGAATAGCAAGGTTCTATTGCTCACAGAGTTCACAGCGAATATTTTAGGCTGTCTGGGGCACACATCATCAACTCTGCCATCTTAGTGTGCAAGTGGCCATAACCAATATGTAAGTGAATGAGGGCAGCAGTGTCTCCATAAAGCTTTACAAAAACAGGCTGGATGTGACTCATGGGCTAGGAGTTTGCAGACCTCTGCTCTTCCTGAATCTATTCTTTATCCACAAAACCATTTTATCTAGTGCATTCTCAATATGCTTTCACCTTGCATAATGTCACAATATATTATTTGACATTTCTTTTGTATTTTGTTAGATCTTTTTCACTTTTGCTTCCATTTAAAATTACTTCCATGCCTCTTCTGCTTTTAAATATATTACGGAAGGTGATAAGATATAGAAAAACAAATTTACATAATCTAATGTTAAAAAGTAGGATTTATGTCAGACACCACAATGTAATAGGGATATAGCATTTATTATAGGAAATCTAGAAAGCATGGAGAAGTTCAAGAAGAAAATAAAAATTAGGCTAATGCCTCTCTCCCTGTGCACTAAATTCCATCACACCTGACCTCCTTGATTACACTGCTTTAGCCACCAGACCTCTCTCACTGCATGGTCAAGTTTTACATTCTCCTGGGTTCTTCCCACGAGTCTAACATGTTGTCATGTCACTCATATGTAAGGATCTGCTCTTGACCATCCCTTTCCATCCATCTCTTCTTTCTTTCCACTCCTTTACAGCAAATTCCTTTCAAGAAAAACTTGCTGTTGTCCCTAATTCTTTTTTTTCTATTATGTATTTTTGCCACATTTTCTATATCTGTCCCACTAGATTTACATTTTTACTGAATGTTTTATATATAACTTGCAGACATCATGACTTTTTGCCCCTTAATGCATCAGCAGATATCACCTGAGATCAAGGATATTCTGTTACAAAGACACAAGCTTTTTTTTAACACCCAGAAAATTAAATATATGCATTAATATCATCTAATAATAAAAATCCATTTTCAAACCTTTTTTCTTAAACTCATGCAGATCAGTCCTTTGTCCTCACCACTACAACAACGCAACTCTTGTCCAAGGAACTGTGCTCTCCACATTGTCAAAACCAATGGCCAATTCCAAGCCTTCATTCTCCTTGAGGTAGAAGTAGTTATTGTCAGAACCTCCAGTTATGAAGTGACCCAGGGCCAACTCCACACATTCCTTACTACCTAGGTGAGAAACTATACCATGAGGTTAAACACGAATTTATAGTAAATAACTTCCAATTTATACATGTCCCCTGAACTCCATATTCAGATATCTAATAGCTTTTTATTTGACATTTTCACTTGGATATATCTAACAGACATTTCAAACTTATTTTATCTAAAAAGGAATTCCTGATTTCCTACTCACTATTTTCCCACAATATTTCCCAGCTCAGTAATTTATGTTTTGCCTAGTCCTGTAGCTTAGGATCCAAACTTTGAAGTGGGCCTTGGTTTCTCTCTCATATTACCCAATCCATCAGCAAATCCTTCCAAAGGAATTCAGAATCTGACCACTTTTTACTAAATCCAATGGTGCAAACCTCAACATGATTACTATGCTAACCTTCAAACCATTCTCCCTGCTTTCATCTCTGTCTTCACTATCATTTGTTCTTAACACAACAGCCAGAGTGATCATTTTAAAACATGAAAAAGATTTTGTCACTATATTAAGAGTACTCCACTGACTTCCAATCTCATTTAGAGTAAAGCAAAGTCCGTGCAAGGGCCCACAATATCCTAGAAGTTTTGGCTCCTAACTTTTTTACTTTAACCATTCTTCCTCCACCTTCTGGACTCCATAGTCCATTCTCTTATTTTATTTGTCTATCTTTTTGCAAATATCACACTTTTTTTTTTACTATAGGTTTATATAGGTTTGGATCCCATTAATATAAAATCACAAAAGATAAAATCACTTTGTTCTCCCATATTGGCATATTCATATACACCTTAGAATCAACTTGTCCATTTCTACACACACACACACACACACACACACACACACACACACACACACACTTTCTGGGATTTTGACTAGGATTCAACTGAATATGTAGATAATTTTGAAAAGAACTGACACTGTCACACTAATAAGGGTTTTGTATAATTTTTATTTAAAGAATATTTGTTTTTATGTTAGCTGAAACCACTTTTATCCCAGGAATGAATATTTAATATTATTAAATATCTTTTCAGCACCTATAATGATTATATAATTTTTGTTGCTTCTTACCTATGACCACACATTAATAGGGTTTCTAATACTGATTCTTCATAATCTTACTAGAACAGACCCTACCTGGATATGTTTTCATTACTTGATTAATACCATTCTGGATTTGTTTTGCTAGTATTTCATTAACAATATTCTTTTAAGTATTAAGTGAATTCTTTTTTTTTTATCAGTGCCAGAAAACAAACTCTCCGAGTCTGATTTTATTTTATAAGGTTTTGTCTATCTGTAGTTTCTATGTCAGGTTTTGCTAAAGGGTTATGTTATCTTCTAGAAACAAATTAACATGGTTTTCTTCTTTTTCTATGCCCTGGAACTATTTCTAGGAGACAATTATTTGTGTCTTGTAAATTTGAAAGAAATTGTAATACCAAATGAATCTGAAAACTCTCCTTAGGAAATCTGGAATATTGATTATTAAATGTGTTTTGTGATAATTGTCCTTTTAAAATCACTGAACTTTGGGGAATCTTTTTTTGTTTGTTTGTTTTATTTTGTTTTGTTCATATATTTCCTAGAACATTATGTATTTCAGTAAGCTTTTTTTTTAAGATTTTATTTATTTATTTGAGAGAGAATCAGAGATAGAAAGCATGAGAGGGAAGAGGGTCAGAGGGAGAAGCAGACTCCCTGCCGAGCAGGGAGCCCGATGCGGGACTCGATCCCCGGACTCCAGGATCATGACCTGAGCCGAAGGCAGTCGCTTAACCAACTGAGCCACCCAGGCACCCTCAGTAAGCTTTTTAGAAGTGTTGTTTTAGGCATTCCTTTCTTATTTTCCTGTATATTTGTTTATTTCCCCTTGCTCATTTTTAGTGAAATTTATGAATTTAATGTATTTTCTTTTTTACTTAATTCTATTTAGGAACTTCTCCATATCAAGCTTCTCTATTGTTTTTAATGAGGTGATTAATTTTAAGTTTACTTATTAGATTTAAAAATATATATATGTATCAACTTCTGCTATAATCCTCATTTATCCCCCTCTGGTTAACTTTTTATTTGTAATTTTTAAGACTGAGAGAAACTGGAAGCAATTTACTGTCGTCAAATAATAAACACTTTAAGCAACTCAAAATTTCAGCTCTCACATCCCTGATTCAGTTTTTATAATATGGATTCTTTACTGCTTTCAAAGCAGTTTTAAAATTAGTTATTGTGTCTTTCGTTCCCTCTCATTTTTTCTTATCTCATTCAGCTCCTTTTGCCCTTCTGTCTGGCTCGCAGCTTGCTCCTTTTTATATCTCTGTCTATTGTCTTATCCTCTCATCTTTCATCTCTTGTTTCATAGTGTTCATTTCTTTCTCTTTTTCCTGCAAGACAAAGCAGACACTTTCTAAAATCTACTTCTTCATTCTGTAGTATTTTATTTTGAAAATCATTTCCTTCTCTGATTTTGAGGTGCAGGGCTCACCTCATCTAAGCCATAATCTTTTTATAAGCTACATACTATGATTTTTTTTACCCAACCTTGAATGATGACATATTATCAATTCCAACATTTTTCCAAAATTGAGTGGTATACTAACATTTTCTTTCTCACTATCCCATTGGTGTCAATGTCCGTTGCATCTGGTAGTAAGCCCGCTAATGCAGAGAAAAGCGCAGTCATATGTTGGGGGGAGCTCTGCTGATGCCTTCTAAATTTTTTAATTAGGAGGTGCCCTAGACATCCCCATGGAATTACTTTCTAATGTTCTTTGTCCTAGAGAAAAAGAGAAAAAGATCCCAAGGCTCTCTGCATTTCCCATGGGTTAACCTGGTCTCTAGCTCTGTGCACCTACAATTAATCTGCTTCTGTTGAGTCCAAATAATTATCTCTTGTCTTTCTGCCTTGTCATTCTGCTTTTACTCATTAAAAATTTTTTCAGTTGAGCTCTGTCTAGAAAATATCTAGCTGAATTCCTCTGTGTTATTTTCGGTTAAAGAATGGCTTTGATTAACTTCTGATATTGATGCAGGATTCTTCCAATTTTTGTATCATTTTAATAATTTTAGAAGGAATTTGGAACAGGAAAGTGATTAGCCACCTGGGCTCATCATGAATCTTAGCTAGTATAGGAAAGTGGTGTTTATATAATTGTGTATTTTTCACTGGCAACACGTGTCTGTATATGAATGTGAAGGAAATCGTAAACTTCATAACATTAAATTATTAGGAGATATATAAACTGTATATTTTTGAGTTTATCTTATCTTTACTTCTGACTTCATGGATTTTCATTATTCACACTCTGACACTACAGCAGGTAGAAGCTCCTATGTCACTATACCTCCATTAAATCTTCGTTAAAACAAAGCACATATATTGTCTGGGCGGAGATTTGCTGCTTTGCAGACCTCTTGCCCAGATGTTCTAGAGTCTATTAAGATGCATAAGTGGGGATGGTGGTATTCCTTAAATACTCACATGAAGCCCAATCTCCCATGTGATGAGAATGCACGGTGAATATGAAATATTCAACCTGCACATCTACAGTGAGTAAGACTGAGCATTGGTTCAAAATTAAACCGTGAAAACATGTGAAGATAGTATTTGGAAGTCAATTTGTATATCTGCTTTCTACTCTGCAGCCAGTTGTCTCACTAGGAATGGCACATCTTCAGCAGAAATTTATAAAAGGATAAAAATAAGAGGACAGACACAAATGTACAGAAACTGAAAAACTAGTTCAGGGGTTTGGATACGTTAGCCTATCTCTAGCCCCCTCTAATACCTGCACTTTGCTCACAGTATTGTGAGGAAAGATTCATGTCTACATTTATGTAGAATTCAGCCAATTTCCAACAGGGTGCCAGCAAGGAATGCATTTGTTTTCCTTTTTAGATTTCAAAAGCTGAAATATATCTTGGGAATTAATTGTTAAAATGCTGATGCAGTATTAAACTTTCAAATCACAAATACAAATGAAAATGTAATGTTTAGAAGGTTTATATTGCACTCTTTACTCTTCTAGCTAGATTTTACTTTTTTTTTAACAGCCTAGCCTAATAATAATTTGAAATACTATATACAGCACATTCTTTGGCATATGAGAGAATAAACCTTTGCATTTTGTTATTTCGCATCTTCAGACCTTGAAATTCCAGACTCAATATTGCAAGACTGGAAGCTTTTTATTCTGCAATGTGAATTGTGCCACTGTCTATGTACAGGCGCAATCCATTTTAAATATCCACAAATTTCCCTAAAGTCCCAAGTGGTTTCCTTGGCAACAAGACTGCTGAAATGTAAAGGGCTAAGGTAGTTAGGATATTGCCTACCGTTCTCCCTCTCTAGGTTATTTTAAATAGCTGCAATTTTCTTTGCACATCTGAAAAAAAGAATCCACGGTGGTTGGAAATACAAAGGCGAATATGAGAGACATTGGAGAATAGTAGTACATCAGAGTCTAATTTGTGTGGACAAATTATTACTTTCACTACTCCCTGATTTGTAGAGCACCATTTTCATATGCCAAATTGTAGTACAAAAGAAGAGCAAACTGTAAATACATCAGAATAATTTTTAGATAGAATGAGATAAAATATCGGAAAATAGCTGTTGACAATAGAAGCAGTGATTAATAATGGCAAGGTATCTATGCACTTTCTCTTCAATTCACCAGGAATAGCATGCATCTGATGAGGCCAGACCTTGGCACAGTGAATGGAAGGGAATTAAATACAGTGAGGTGGACAAGGAATATTCTCTACAGCCCTTTCACTAGGTGAAACTTCAAATGCCTATATGTGTATTAGGGGAATTAATTTGTAAGCGCTCGGTAAATTATCTCAGGTATTATTATTTGCCCTTATTTATCCATCTGCATTTCACCACCCTTCTTCACATGGTGTGGTACAGTGCATTAATTATTTATTTTTAGTTGAGTTCATGGACTATGTACCACTGGGGTTCTCAAAGCAAAGGGACATCTTCCCCTGATAGAGTTTGTGGATCAAACTGCAAAATTTTCTGCCAGTTTCTCCAACTGTGCCTCTAGTTTCCCTAGCTGTGTAAGGACCCTAGTGAAAATGGAATGTGTCTAGCAGCAACAACTCCCCTGAATACCAACTATCATGGAAATAAGCCCTTACAAATCATAAGCCGATATTTGTAAATTTCATTTGATACCCTCTAAGCCTAGTGATCAGATGTTTTTGAGAAAACCAAATAATGCTTTGTACCTATGAAACAGGGACAATCTCATGCCACCATCTTGAACATGTGGTTCTTTTGTCTACTACCTGTCTATCCTATTGGATAGTGTCTTTCTAAATAAAAAATTTGAAAAAGACTAATGTTAGTTTTTATTCTTATTATTTCTCTTGTACTATTAACAGGGAATATGTATGATGGAAATAAACATAATGTTGTCATGGTTCCCAATAAGATTTTTTCCTTATGTATATTTCTGATTCTATGGATCATCACTTTCAAAAACTATTTTAAGATAATACATCTTGGGCCACCTGGGTGGCTTAGTTGGTTGAGCGTCCAACTCTTGGTTTCAGCTCAGGTCATGATCTCAGGGTCACGGGATTGGGCCCTGCATTAGTCTCCCTGCATGAGGAGTCTGCTTGGGATTCTCTCTCTTCCTCTGCCCCTCCCTCTCTGCCCCTCCCCCTGCTCTCTCTCTCTCTCTAAAATAAATAAGTAAATCTTCAAAATAGTAGTAATAGTATATCTTATTATGGTGAGCGCTGTGAATTGTGTAAGACTGTTGAATCACAGACCTGTACCTCTGAAACAAATAATACATTATATGTTAAAAAAAAAAAGAAGGCGATAGTAGGAAGGGAAAAAAGAGGGGGGGGGGATATTGGAGGGGGCGACGAACCATGAGAGACTATGGACTCTGAGAAACAAACTGAGGGTTCTAGAGGGTAGTGGCCTGGGGGGATGGGTTAGCCTGGTGATGGGTATTAAAGAGGGCACGTTCTGCGTGGAGCACTGGGTGTTATGCACAAACAATGAATCATGGAACGCTACATCAAAAACTAATGATGTAATGTATGGTGATTAACATAACATAATAAAAAAAAAAGAAATAAATGGAGAAAAAACAAAGAGTAGATCTTAAATGCTGTCACCACAAAAAAGAAAGAGTAATTATGTGACAGGATGGAGGTGTTAGCTAATGCAATGATAGTAATCATTTTGAAATACATGTGTATGAAATCAACATTGTACACCTTAAACTTACTTGTTTTATGTCAATTATATCTCAGTAAAGCTGGGGGGGAGGACATTAGACATCAGGACATTAAGGGAAAAAAAACTAATGATGTAATGTATGGTGATTAACATGACAGAAAAAAAAAAAAGATGCAGTCCCAACAAGTTGTATTCCTAACTACCAGCCTATACCTCCTACTCTGAATTCAGACATTTCAGTCCAGCCCTTTCACACCTGCCAACCTGGTTCTTTCTTCCCTCCTCACCTTCCTTCCTCCTTTTCTTCTTTCTTTCTTCCTTTCTATCTCTTCCCTTTTTTCCCTTCATCCTTCTTCTCCCTCTCCCTCTCTCTCCTCCCCTTCCTTTCCTCCATCTCCCTCTCTCACTTTCTTCCTCTTTCTTTCTTTTTCTTTCTTTCTTTTTCTTTCTTTCTTTCTTTCTTTCTTTCTTTCTTTCTTTCTTTCTTTCTTTCTTTCTTTCTTTCTTTCTTTCTATCTTTCTTTCTTTCTTTCTTTCTTTCTTTCTTTCTTTCTTTCTTTCTTTCTTTCTTTTTATTTAACCAACCAACACTTGGTAACTGTTCAAGGAAAACACTTTATTAAAACAAAGTATCTCGTGCTCGCTTCAGCAGCACATATACTAAAACAAAGTATCTTTTAACTAATAATTATAATAATGCCACAAGTAGAGACTATTGCATATTTTTATATCCCTAAGCTTTGGTACAAAATTTAATATACAAGTAAAGTTTATAATAAATGTTAGCTGAGGAATAAATGCAAGTATCTGACGGTGATTTATAAGAACAGAAGATTCTAATTCTACTTGAAGTGTAACTATTAAGAATCATATATGATTTTAAACCTTATGGAAAGTTCTGAGCGTAGCTACACTGCAAGAAACTTAAAAGACAGTGGAGGAAAATACAACGAGGAATGTTAGGTAAGGCTTTACATTTTATCCTCGGGAATTTGAACTTTATCTTGTAGGCTAAAAGTTCTTAACATTTTTAGGACATAAATCTTTTTAAATCTCATTAAAATGTCTCTTACTCTCTGTCTCTGTTTTGTCTTTCTCACTCTATATATCTCAAACTTTAGAATTAGAGGATGCACAGCTACTTGGATCCTACTAACAAGTCTTCTAGGCCCTTGCTATTCAAAGTGGCATCACCTGGGGGCTTGCTAGAAATTAGAAATACAGACTTAATATCACCTAAAACTTAACGGATCAGAATGTTAAACAGATCTCAAAATGACCCATACGCAACAAAGCATGAGAATTACTGTTCGAGGCATTAAGTTAAATCACCATAGTAAAAAATGATCAAAATACTACATAAGCAGCATAACAAATCAGATTTCCCACATTCTTTTGTCTTTGCTAGTGAAATCCTACTCCCTAGAATACTTATTTATTTCCTAAAACAATTGGCTGCCTCTTGAGGGCAACAATCCTACTCCACATTAGGAAAGATAAGAAATTTTAGCATGATGTAGGAGAGGCAGCGGAGTGTGCTGAATGTAGTTATGTTACTAAGCTGGAGTCTTTGATTCTAATTCTGTCTTTGTAACTTAACTGTGGTATCTTGGAATCTTTTGGGGACCTCAGTTACTCCTTGTCATCTTGTTGATGATGACAAAAGTCCCTTGTAAGCCCAACAGTCAAAAATAAATACTGTTGGTAATGCAGAAGGGTATTTAATAGTATTATGTAGGAAGTCACATAGCAGCCATTTTCTGTGAAATGGGGAGAAAGAATTTTCAACTTAGACTCCAATTTGAAAGTTATTCTTTAACATAAGAAAAGAAGAGTTTAAAGACTCCTTCCCTTCTCGTTCTATAAAAAGAACACTTTGGAGAGAGAGTCATTAGCTTCACCCCTAAATAAACAAACAAACAAACAAACAAACAAATAAATAAATAGTTTCAATGGAAAAAAAGCTAAAAATGTGGAAAGGTGGTAGAGGTACTGGTGGATTTTTTGAACCTCCTCAAGAACATGTAGAAACAGAGAAATAAGATAGAAAAATCAAAACCTACAAAACTTTAACAGCAAATGCAGGTGGGAAAGTATCTCTTTTAACCTCCAGTATTACTGGGTGGGGAGAGACCATCCAGGGCTGGCAGACCACACATTCTCCACCAGTTGCACTGAGCGGCCCAGTGGGCTAGTTAGAATGGCAGCTGGTGTAAGAGGTGGGCTTCGCAACCTCCAAAGTGTGGTGGAGGCAGGGAAACTGGGGGAAGGTTGAGTAATTATGAAGTGGTCTGGGACCCATGAAATCTCAAAACTAGCCAACGAACACTTTTCAAGGTAAAAATCTATTAGTTTTCTCTTGCTGCATAATGAATTACCACAAACTTAGCAACTTAACACAATATACATTACAGAGGGCACGCAAAAACAAGAGTTCTGACTTGGTAACTTAGGAAAACAGTGTTTTGACTGCCAACTGTAAGACTAAAGACAAAGGCACTACACATAGACTCTGTTTTCTAGTTGGCAGAGTTGTTTCTCATGTGGGTATGGGTTAACGATTCTGAAACTGCTGTACATGTATACCAGAATTGTACAAACAATTAAGTGGATGGTAGATGAAAGAAGGCCGACTTCTCACTGTTGGAGAGAGAAGTGCAGATAGGCAAGAGGAAAAGGCTAGAATGAACCAGATTGTCCTACATTGGTGTCAAAGATATCAGTATGAACTCATGTTTAGCTTAATATAAATACAACCATGTAGATACAGAAATAACTATAGATATGTACATATACATGAGTTAATACCTGCATGTATTTCCTGGCTCTGTCCAGTGAGAGGATATAGAAGTGATGACACTCAGTAACATTGAGCAAACCCAGTAACCAGATCTTGGTTTCAATGCAATTTGCCAATAAAAGGAACCAGGGTTCCTTGGAAAAATGGCTATGTTAAGGGATGGGCCAAGGAATACACAAATGAGCCAAGGTCATCTTGTAGTGTCTTAAAACAAAGAAGCAAGCACTAAAAATCCCAAAAGGATTGGGGCATGTCAAAGAGACACAGAACATAACCTGAAAGAGCTCCCAATGGACAAAGCTGGGATATATTGAACAACAAAATATCCAATGTAGTATCAGGTTATTGCTCAAAGTATAAAGTAAACACCTATGAATCAATACTGAAATAATTATATGATTGAATAATTTGTTTTAAAACAATGGACAAGAGAAAAATCTCCCATAGAGAATACCAAATAATTTATGTAGAGACTTCCTCCATAGGGAGGTAGAGCTTAACTTCCCACCTCTTCAGTGTGAGTTGTGCTTAGTGACTTGTTTCAAAGATTAGAGAATGAAAAAGGGAAAATAGTCATTTTACAGTAGAGAAACATGACAAGCACTACTTGGCCCATTGAACAAAGTTACCATAACCAAGGGTAAGTCTGTTTGATAGCATGCACCTTTAATATGATATGATCATATCACGTCTGTGATCTTCCTCTTAAAACTCATCACCCCAGTCTAATCATAAGAAAAACATTGACAAGTCCCAATTGAAAGACATTCTACAAAGTAACTGACCAATATTCTTCAATACTTGAAATATCATCAACCAAGAAAAATATGAGAAATGTTCACAATCCAAAGAAAGCTAAGGAGACACGATGACTAAATGCAATGTGGTATACTGCATAATATCCTAGATCAGAAAAAGGACATTAAGGAAAAAGTAATAAAACTTGTGACAGATTGTACCATGACGATGTAACATTTTAGCAATAGGAGAAATGGGGTATGGGTGTTGTGGGGAACCAAGGGAGAGAGGAAGTCCAGCAAGACTGGCACTACAATCTTAGGCAACATAATCACAGAGTCACACACATGTAATCATATACATTCTGTCACTGGTGGCCCTGTTTTATTGAGAGCCTGTACTGAGAAAAGTCTGTGGGTAGTACAACCCAAATTGAGAAGGCCAGAGACATGAGAAGCAAAGGAAGTATTCAGAAAAAAGTGGAGGAAGGACACAGACACAGCAGTCTTCATAAAGTACAAGGCTGATTTTTACAGCACTGGAAAAATAGAATAAGAGAGAGACAGACACACAGAGAGATATTTGTTAAAACTCATCAGACTGTGTACATACATTGGTGCACTTTATTTTATGCAAATTATACCTCATAAAATGACTAAAAGTTAAAATATAGAACCATGAGATTCCTGCTAGGGTCTGAATGTTTGTGTCATTCCACAAATTCATACATTGGAATTCTAATGTGAAAAGTGATCCTATTAGAAAGTGGAGCCTATGAGAGGTGATTAGGTCATGAATGAGCTCAGTGCACTTCTACAAGGGGCCCGAGAGAGTTTCCTTGCCCCTTCTGCCATGCTCACTTCCCTTCCTCACTCCAACACAAGAAAATTCTGCAGTCTACAGGAGAATCTTCACCAGAACCTGACCACGCTGGCACCGTGAACTTGGACTTCCAGCCTCCGGAACTGTGGGAAATAAATTTCTGGGGTTTATGAGCCACGTGGTCTGTAGTATTTTTTTTATAGCAGCCCGAATGGACTATGACAACTTCTTTGCAAACTTTATGAAAAAAATTTTCAAAAAGAGTAAAACTAACCAAAATTCACATTGAAATAGATGAAGGTCTAAACTACCATAGAAGAAAAAGAGAAAATGAAGTGCAAAAAAGGCACCAAGCCCAGATGTATTCACAGATGAATTCCAACAAGCCTTTAAGGGTCAATAATCATAATTCTACTCTAATTCTTTTATACTATGAAAATAACACAATTTCCAAATCTATTTTACTTGGAGTGTATACCAGTGATTTCTCAAATCTGTTAAAGATAGGAGGGCCAAAAAAGAAAACTACAGCTAAGTTTTACTTATGATTATTAATATAAATATCCCTAAAAATATGGCCAATTATACAGCATGTTCAAGTGGTGTTTATTTCAGAGATGAATAAATAGTTTAATATTAGGAAATCCACTAGTATTGCTCATTGAGTTAACAAAACAGGAAAAAGATTATATAATTATCTCTAACTGCAGGAAGCATTATTTGGCAAAATTCTTTACCCTTTTATATTTAAAAACTCTCAGTACATAGAATAGTGAAGATTCTTATTTAACATAGTCAGATATGGACCTTAGACCAAAAGCCAGCATCTTACTTAATGTGGAAATAGAAGAGGTTTCTCTGCTAAAGTCAGGAAAAGACAAATATGTCAACTCCCCAGAATATGTGCTGTAAGTATTAAGCAATGTAGTTAGAAAACAGAAAGGAATTAGCAGCATAGGAACTGGAAAGGTAGAGGAAATGCTGTATCTATTCTAGCATGATAGGGATAATACATCTGAAAAGCTCAAAGGAATCCATGGGGAAAACTATTAGAAAACTAAAATAATTTGATAAAATGTAGCTTATAAAGTCAATATAAAAACATAAGTCTTCATGTATACTACCAAAAAAGGATAAAACCTAAAATGGAAGAAAAGACCTTTTTTATATTAGAGATGATGATAGGTGGATGATGCACAGATGATAAATAAAGCATGAGCTTCATAAGAAATGCGCAGGGACAACCATGAAAATCCTGATACAGAAATGAATCGGGGAGAAGCAATGGAAGATGGCTAACCCTGTTTGATATAAAATATATAAAGACATCATAATTAAACAGTGTAATACTAGCATATTCCTAGCTTGGAAAAATCAATGTGGCAAAAAAGTCAGAAAAATACTCAATTGTATATTGCAATGTGGCTTCTAAAATCAGAGAAGGTAATACAAATGTGTAGTTACATTAAAAAAAAGATAAGCTTATATTCTTTTGTAACATGACAAATGAAAAAGAATTTTCACTTCATCAGAAATATCTATGTAAATGTGAGAGCACAAATGTTCTAGAAGGAAACATCAGTGCTTTTCTCTATAACATGAGCATAGGGAAACATTTCACAACTATTTTTAAGATCCATAAATAATAAGGGAAACCATTGATAACTTTGATTATATATATGGAAATAAACTGAAACAATTTATAAAAAGAAATGTAGATGTCCCCAAATTATATTAATAAATATTCAGTTCACTTATAATAAGAGAAATACAAATTAGAAGTTCACTAGTATACAAAATCCCAGATATTCAAAAGGTTGACAATAGAAAATGTTGAGTCTGTAGTGAGATCAACATTCGTGTCTTGTCGGTGGCCATGGAAAAGTATACAATTCCAATGGAGAGGTATTTGGGTAATATCTAGTAATATTAATGATGCATTTATCCTTTTACCCTTTGTTACAGTACTCTTACTTCTGAGAATCTCTTCTTAACTTCTGGTAAAAAATATATGCGAAATATATGCAGAAGACTATCATTGTAGTACTATGATAGTACCATCTACAGTGGGCTGAAATCTATGAAACTACAGTCGTATACTGGAATACTAAATAGTTTTAAAAATATTGACTGTGAAGTAGTTTCAGTGCATATTGGTAAACAAAAAAGTAGCAAAAAATGAATACAGCATGATACTGTTTTTCCAAGGAAGATTGGTAGGTACAAATACAGAAGACACATTTGCTTATGCCAAAATTTAAGAAGATGGGGGGGGCACAACAACAGTGTTCAAGAAATGGTTAGCCATGTAAGAAGGAAATGAAGAGAGAGAGAGAGAGAGTGTGTGTGTGTGTGTGTGTGTAAACAATAGAAGCTAGACCTCTCTGAATATATCCCTTATGTAGATTTGACTTTGGAGTCACGTAAATATTTTATATAAATAAAAAATACTTTTAAAAAGTGTCATCTAGGGGCGCCTGGGTGGCTCAGTTGTTAAACGTCTACCTTCGGCTCAGGTCATAATCCCAGGGTCCTGAGATCTAGGCCCGCATGGGGCTCCCAGCTCCGCGGGAAGCCTGTTCTCCCTCTCCTACTCCCCCTGCTTGTGTTCCTGCTCTCGCTGTCTCTCTCTCTCTGTCAAATGAATAAATAAAATCTTAAAAAAAGTGTCATCTATAAAAACTTAAAGCAAAATAAAACAAACTTAATAATATATTAAGTTGATATATTGAGGAACTATTCCAAGAACACTTTAAAATCCAGTAATTTGCTAAATATCCCTAGTTTATATATTTAACCAACTATTGGTGTCATTGGGAAAGTGAATTTTCACTTAGAGGAAACAAGATACAATAAGATAAATGAGGTTAAGTCAAAACCCTATGATAAGGAAAATCAGTGTCCTAAGATGGCTGACTGAGCCAGCAGGAGAGTCCCAGTCCTTGCCCCGGGGCTCTTCCCGGGTCTTCTCCCTGCTCTGCTGCCTGCGGGCGCCAATCCGGGCTCTTCTCCCTGCCCCACTTCGCGCATGCGCCAAAAGTGCCAAGTATGTGGAAGTACAAGTCTATAAATTGCCCCCTTTGTTTGTGCGTGGGGCTCAGACCTTTGGAGACCACTCTCCTCTGAGCCTGCCAGCATTAAATAAACCTCCTATCTTCCAAAAATCTCTGAGTGCCGCTTGGTTCTTCCACCGGGTGGTCCAGTCCAGGTTCTATAACACCTATAGTCCTGAATATGAATAAAATATGGATAATATATTTTTATATTTAATTTAATATGATTAAAATATATTTTATTTTTAAAAACTATTTTCTAGCTCAGTCTACCGAAAGAACCTAGAAACCATAAACAAACCAGTAATAATAAACACCCAGTAATCAGATTTTGGTTTCTAAATGCATTTCCAACAGTGAAAAAGCAAGGATCCTTGGAAAAATGCTGATTTCACATTTGGAGCATGAAATGTACAAGGTGATCCCAGAAAATCTTGTTGTGCTGCATAGAAAAGATGATTATAAGGACTTCTAGGGTCATGGCCAAAGAACTCAACCACAAACTTTATCAGAGCATCAATATGTAAAATAATTGTAAGTATTGAAAGGCATCAAATGTTTGAATATAAGTGTTTATGATGATTATTTCAAAAGCAAAATGAAATCAAAACCTAAAACCTCATTGGTTACCTTTAAACAGGCTGACTAAACATTTTGGCTTACCAAGGGCAAGCACTCTGGCTTTCTCTGCTGTCTCAGTATAATAATTAATAATGTCCCTTTTTATTTAAAAAAATGTCTGGGTTTAGACAATAAATTGTGTGTTTAATTTATCTTAGAAGAATGTCAGACAGCCAGCATATTAAATAAAAATTTGGCAAATAGAGTAAAATTGAAAGAGTGAAATAGAATATAGCTGTTCCTCAGGTTAACTAACTAGTAGTTAAGACAATGTTTTCGTTATGAAATATTTCAGCTAACTAACGAATAAAGACTGAAAGATGAAAACAATTTTCTTTGAGGCTACAAAGATAAGGTGATTTATTCCTATTATCTCACTGGATTTTAAGGCAAAAATACAGTGCTGTCTGTTTTGAACACCAAGGCCAGACATTCTCCCTCCTGTTTATAATAGTAAATTCATACATTTGCATACATAGGAAATCAAACCACACAGCACCATAGGTCTTGAGGGTAGGAAAGCTGATGTTCTGGTGATTCAAGGCAACCCCAGGCCCAGCCCTGAGGTCAGCAGAAACCCTGCACAGGCTGAGAGGCAGCACAAGGTTGACAGTTTTAAAGTGCCAATTTCTTGGCCTTTATTTAATAAATAAATATAGACAATGATCATCAGTAAGGGAGATGACCAGATATTATAGCCTTTCTATTGGAATTATACCACATTACTTATGAAATATTTTCACCAAAAACTTAAATCTTATCAAGTTGGTTTTTTTTTTGAATTTTTTTCTAACCACCAGTTTACAAGATAGGCAAGGGAGAGAGAAACAGTAAATAAGACCCCAAGGAGGCGGTCAGCAAACCCCAGACTGGAAAACTATAGGCCAAACTCCCAGTTTCTTAAACATATAAGTTACAAGGAGGAAAAAAGAAAAGACAAAGAGGATCCTATAAATTAAATGAGACTTAAGAAACATATCAATCCATTGCAACATGCAAAGTTATTGAATGTGGTTTCACACTAACTTTAAAATGTTATGGGACAATGTATAAACTGGATATTTAATGATATCAAGGAATTAAAATATTTCAGGTGTGTAATATATTGAAGTACATTTCAATAAGTCCTTCCATTTTAGAAATATACACTGATATATTTATGGATCAGAGATATGTGGCCCAGAGTTTTATTCAAAATAATTGAAGCGAGGAGGTTGTAAGGGTTATAGATAAAATCTTTGGGGCATATGTTTGTAATTGTCAAAGCTGGGTGATAGGTGAATGATAGTTATGCATGTGGGGGATTATTACATTATTCTCTCTCCTTTGTATATTTGAAAATTTCCATAATAGCATGTTTACCCAAAACTGCAGGAATAAAATCTGATACATGCTTATTTACCTAAGTAGTATAACAGAAATACATTTAATAGCTGTATATCTTCATTGGGATAAGTCATGCTTTTCTCTCTTCAAGGAAATTCTTGAGTTGGAGATGAGTAGAGGGAGAGATTTCTTCCATAAATGAAACATCTTGTTCTCAGCCACTCAGACCCGAAAAGGAGAATGAAGCCCATTCATGTAATTCCTAGACACTGCTACCCTTTTAAAGTAAAAATTCCTTCAGAAATAGGCTTTTCTTTGTAATCCGGTATTAAGTGGTAATACTATATTTCCCCTAAAAGGAAAGTCATTAAAAAACTCAATAACTGAAAATGTACGCATATATGGTCTATTTTTGGAACACAAAAGTGAAAAAATTATATCTGGACACAAATTTTTTTTCCACTAAACTTAAGATTGCAAAATAATAATAATGATAAAGGCTGAAAGAGCTATTAAATGTATTGCTTCTTATAGCATGAGGAACATGCCGATACTTTAATGATTTCTGCTAAAATATTAAAACACTCTGCCATCAAGTCTAATCACCACCTTGTTTAAGAAATCTCTTTTATAAGAGCCTGTGTCTTATAAGAACATATTATATAGGCTACCATTTGAAATCTCTATATTCAGTACATTGCATAGATAATAATATTCACTTTTTTTTTATAATGAGGATCAGGAAATAGTTGTGCACATTTAAAATAACCTTTATCAAAAGAGAAAAATCTGAGAGCTTAGCACATGGAATCAATGCTCTATTTTAACCAATAAAATAATATTCTATAAACCGAGGGAAAGGAGAAATCATTAACAGTAATACTAAGCATGTTTTTTTTGAAAAAATTTTTATTGACCATAAATTTTTCATGTGTTTTAAAAAAAATATGGCAACAGAGATCAAGTTTTAAAGAGTAGAGAGAGCGTCAATAATATGAAAACATTTCCTTTGACCAGACTCCTTTAAGATACCTCATACACTATTCCTGTAGTTACTCTGATCACATAATAGTGCTTGTTAGGAATATTAGAGATTCTGGTCTCATTGAATCAAAGGATGAAGATGTAAAATTTTGGCGACAGATTTCAGATTCTTTAAAAGTGCACTATTTTTGTATTTCATTTTAATGTTTAGATCATTTCCTCTTTTAGGCTGTGAGTTGAAGAATGCCCAAAGATTGTATAACAAGTCCACTGAAAACCAATGAATAATCTCATAAAAGATATATGCAGTTTGGAAAAGGTATCTTGTTCATTTTATATTCCCTTCATGATTCCATAATACACATAAAAATATGGTCTATTATTTAAAAAGTTATGTATAAAAGATTCGGATAGGAAAAGAAATGGTAATTGGGCTCCAAAGTCTTTCATCTCTAGATCATTAGAAACTCAAAAGGGCAATGTATTTATCATCTACCCATCATATCCTCCAGAAAAATAGCATTCATGTGTAACAAAGAGTGACTGGTATACCTCAAATTTACTGGATAATTGGGGGAAAATTAACTATTGTCATTTTTGGTATACTCACAAATTAAAGCAGTATGTTACGCAGTTCAAACTACTCAACAGTCTGACAGGCAATGTTGTCTGGGCAAACCAGAGGTCTTTCCTCTATACCTTATTTATTTTTAGATGCAGTTGGTTCTGAGCTTTGTGGTAAACTATGGCCCCATTTTTATTTTAATTTTATGTCTAAATTGTAAATTCCCATTTTCTTTCTTTCATAGAGCTAGATCATTTTTATCATAGATACTGTGATTATGAAATGTTGACAGAAAAACACAAGGACCTAAACACATTCTAAATTGTATGGCTAAGGTTCAGGTAAGAAAGTTGCTCCTTTAAAGGTACATTTCCTGGGGGGCTTGGGGGGCTCAATCCGCGTTAAGTGCCCCACCCCTGATTTCAGCTCAGGTCATGATCTCAGAGTCCTGAGATGGAGTCCTACGTCAGGCCCCACGCTGGGGGTGGAGCCAGCTTAGGATTCTCTCTCTTCTTCTCCCTCTGCTCCTCCCCCATCCTTCTCTTTCTCTCTAAAAAAAAAAAGAAGAAAAATAAAGAAATTTTCTCTCCTAAGGAAAAGTATAATACCTAACTGAGGTTTATTATCATTACTTTTGTAAGGGAAAAGGACCTCAGATGTTAATTTGGAATAGCTCACATTTAGGTTAATTTAATTCTTAACTTTGATATGGTCTGATCTAATTAATTCTGAATCAAAGGCTGTCAAAGATAACAATTAAATATCAAGTGTTAGGGTAGAATGCCTATTTAGAAACTTGAGTTTTCCCTGTTCCAGGTGAAAATTGCTATCTTCCTCGTGTAAATTAGGACAGCTTTTACAGGAAAAAAAGACAAAGTGAAATGTATGGCAATCAGTGGGTGTGATTGGTATATATTCTTATTGACAATGATTATATAGACTCAAGTATGCCATAGGAAAAATAAAGAAGAATATCTAGTTAATTGTCATGTTTGTTAACTTAATTACTCTTTGTAGGCCTCTTAAGTTGTATCACTCCTTATATTTTTGACTGTGTGTGTGCATGCACTCATTTGCATTATTTATTTTTTTGAAAATCAGTTCTATCTTTGAATTCTCTGAATAATCACCTTAATTATGTTCTCTTTTCATACAAAGTATAATAATAGAAATTTGACAATGGCCACTAACAAGTCCCAATTAATTAAAACACACACACACACACACACACACACACACACACACAGAGTTCTTGATCATTTGATAACTGGTAATATTTTAATCAGCTTTCTTATTCTGACAAGCCAGGATGGAATATTTAAATTTATTGTATAAATTTTTCTCAAACATAAATTAACCAAAAGTGATGATGCATGAATTCAAAATTAAAGACTCAAGTATTTTATGATTATGTACATTTCCTCTAACATGAATATGATGAATGTGGCACTGCTGAAGGTCATTAATATTGGGGAAATTGATGAGTTATTTATTTTGTGAATATTAATAAACCTATACTTGTCTTGTGAAATAATTCGTACTAGTACTATAGCTAATTTTTATATTAGGTCTGATTATTATTATTCTATTCCTTATTGCCTTTATCTGGAAAAGGAATGAGAAAAGAGAATACTTTATGGTTCTGGATTTTAAAAATGAGCACATGATAGATGTGCATTGGGATTTAATCAACAATGTTTATTAATCTGTATATGGTACGATCACCTTTTTTTTTAAGATTGTATTTATTTATTTGACAGAGGGAGAGACAGCAAGAGAGGGAACACAAGCAGGGGGAGTGGGAGAGGGAGAAGCAGGCTTCCCGTCGAGCGGAGAGCCCGATGTGGGGCTTGATCCCAGGACCCCGGGATCATGACCAGAGCCTAAGGCAAACACTTAACAACTGAGCCACCCAGGCTCCCCTGCAATCACCTTTAGAAGCAGAATGGTAGATGGATAAAACAGGGGTCCCTGGGTGGGCAGTCGGTTAAGTGTTTGACTCTTGCTTTCAGCTCAGGTCCTGATCTCAGGGTCATGAGATCAAGCCCCCCACATTAGGCTCTGCACTCAGCATGGGGCCTGCTTAAGACTTTCTCTCCATTTCCCTCCACCCCTCCCCACCACTCTTTCTCCCTCTCTAAATAAATAAATCTCAAAAAAAAAACATGAAAAAGAAAAAAAGAATATGAAGTATAATTTCAATTTGAAATAAGTTCTCTCATGGCTCTGAGATATGCCTCTAGGTATTCTTGTGAATGTTATTTCAACTACCCATGCCTCAGATTCCTGGTGATCGAATTAATAATTCAAGCTAGGTGATCAGACAAAAAAAGATAGTAACAGCACTTAATATTTGTTACTGGGCATTGTGATGTGTTATTGGCATACATTATTTCATTAATTCCCAAAGAATACTTTAAGACAGAGGTAACATCCCCTTTTTCCAAATAAGGAAATTCATGCTTGGTGGCAAAGCTAATTGGACAAGGTGATATAACTTAAAAGATTGTCCAAGCTTTTAAGTTTGTATACTTCCAAGGCTATGCTTTTAAATACTATGGTAGTCAATGACGTTAAGTAAAGCACACATACTTTTACTCTGCCCAACAAATACACTATTTTAACAGTGATACTAGGTTCACATTTGATATCTGAACATCTGGGGCCTCCCATAGATTTACCCATCTCAGTAAATGATACTTCATTTAGTATTTTTCAGCCCCAAACCATGGAGCCAGACTTCATTCCTCTTCTTTACCATCTTATGTCCAATTCCATAAGAAAGTCTGGTGGTGCACCTTTAATAACTGGCTAATGTAATCAATTTTATTAAAAATATGTTAGGTGCTTTGTATTACTGTTTTTACTTGGCATTTAGGCTCTGATATGATGTTTTATGTTTTGTAATGTGAGTCAAATCTGTTAGAACACATATAAAAATTCCTTTATCAAGATTCATTTATAAAAAATGCCATATTAAGCATGCATAGAAATGAAACTTCTCAATTATAAATAAAATGGTGTCTCTAGATGTTATTTTTATATTGTGCATATTTATATTTCAACAAGAATCTTTCTCAAATAGGTTTACTTGTGTCACAAATTTAATAACATCTTTAAAAGCATTCTACCAAATTTCAAATGTGGTAGGAAAATAGTGTTGTTATAGAAAAATAATTAAATGATTACTGCAAAATATTTTTCACTTTGTACAACATGCATATCAATGTTTTTTTCTTTAAAATCTGGAAATGATATATTTTGAGAGTTTGTAAATGTGAAAGAGCTAGGAGAGCACACATTTAAAATTGAGTGTCAACTCTAAGCAATTAATAATGGCAGCCTGGAGCATCACGATGAAAATCCTTGCCTGTATTCAGGGTCAGAGTGAAGATCGCCTTGTCGGCTTAACGCTGTCAGCCACAGGCATTGACGAGGAGGGAGGCAGCATGACACACATTCACTATCTGCGAGCTGACCTCTTTTTTAAAACTTCTCAATAGTAATTTCCATTACTGAAGCGATATCTGGTACTCATCTCTGCTTTCAAAGTATTTAGCACAGAGATGTATACATAATATGCTCATAATATGTTGAATACCTGGATAAAAGTAAAAATCATTTATCCCTTTTAAAATATAAATTTTAAATAATGCCACACATTTAAGAAAATAATTCTAGGGGTGCCTGGGTGCCTCAGTCAGTTAAGCAAGCGTCTGCCTTCGGTTCGGGTCATGATCCCAGGGTCCTGGGATCGAGCCCCATGTTGGACTCCCAGCTCAGTGGGGAGTCTGCTTCTCTCTCTCCCTCTGCTTCTCCCCCTGCTTGTGCTCTATCTCTCGCTCACTCTGTCTCACAAATGAATAAATAAAATCTTAAAAAAAATAAACAATACTAATTCTAAGAGAAAGAAACATGTGTCAACATATATGATTAGGAAATGACTTTGAAAATATTTGTAGTTTCTTTGTCAATTTTTCCTTACCCCCAAGGGTAACATTATTTGGAAGTGTATAACTTCTGCTTTTGTTTATAATTGTTTTGCACATATATGCATGCTTTTGTACTATTTTATAAATGTTTGAAGTTTGTGTAAGTATTATACTCTTCTTCAATAACTTGCTGTTACACTGAATGTAATTTTTGCGATATTCACTTATACTCATGCCTGTAGCAGCAATTCAACTATTTTCACTACTATGCAGTATATCTGTATATGCACCCCATAATTTATTTATACATTTCCCATTGAAGAATAACTTTGATATTCTCCAGATTTGCTATTACTTATAATGCTGTTATGCACAGTCTGTATATAACACAGCTTGCATACCTGTAAAAAATTCTCTACGATATATGTCCAGGATTAGAATTTGTGAGTCATAGATGAATCCACTTTCAATTTTACTAGAGTAATGCCAGTTGTGCTCCAAAGGGGTTTTACCAAATTTTACAAACACATGTGCCATGTATAAGAAATCTTGCTGTGCCACATCCTCGTTAACACTTGGTACTGTCAAACATTCATCTTTGTCAATCTGGTGACTGAAATACTATGTTATTGTGATTTTAACTTGTATTTATCTAATTATCATCGAAGTGATGCATCTTTTCATATATTTACATATATTTGTTGCTCATTCATGTTTTATCTTCTATGAAATATCTGTTCAGGATTTTTGCCCTTATTTTGACTGGATTTCTTATTGATTTCTTTTCGGTTTCTCCTACTGATTGTATGAATTCATTTTTTATTCTTTGTACTAACCCTTTCCTTGTTATCACTTTAGTAAATATTTTTCTCAGATTATGGCCTGTATTAACTTTTTAATAATAGCTTTAAACATTTGAAAGCTTTTAAGTTTATTGACATAAAGTGGGTCTTTTTTGTGTCTTTATTCATTATATATTCAGTAACATATGTATTGCTACATGTTGCAGGTTATGGGGTTATAAATTGAAACAAAGCAGATAAAAATGTCTGCTGCTATAGAAAATAGCTTATTGTGTGTACATGTGTGTTGGGGATGGTGGCAATCAATAAGGTAAGAAGTGTGTTAGAAGAGGATATCTGATAAGTGAAAAATAAATCAATAAGAGGGAGTTATGCCTATAAGAATAAGTGGGTGCATCTTTAGATAGAATGAATAGGGAGAGCCATCCTAAGGAATTGAGATTTGAATAAATACTAGAAAAGGCGAGAGACTGAGATGTGCAGATCTCTGATGAAAAAGTGTCTCATTCAGAGGGAAGAGAAAGCATAAATTTCCTTAGGGAGGAATGTGCTTGGCTTGTCATAGAGTAAGTCAAAGAAAGAGTAGTTAGGAAAAAAAAATACAGTGATAGTCAGGGTAGGGGTGTCAGATTCTATAGGACTTTGAAGACCATTTTGTGAACTTTGCCTTTTACACTGTGATGGGAAATTATTATTGGAGGATTTTGAGCAGAACAGAGACACGATCAGACTTATGCTCTGCTATAATCATCTTGGTTTCTGTGTTAAACACAGATAAAAGAGTGTCAATGGTAGACTGGGTAAGACCACTTAGAAAATTTTCACACGGTTCCAGGGGAAAAAGAAGGTGGTTTAGACAATGGTGCCAGCGGTGGGGGTGAAGAATAGTGTTCAGGATTCTGGACATATTTTAAGGCCAACTGATAGGACTTGCTGACACCTCAGGTATGGGTGATAAGAAGAGAAGCCAAGGTTTTTGGTCTGAGAAACGATAAGAAGAGAGTTGCCATTTATTAAGATAAAGATTAGGGGGAAGGTTGTTTGGAATGGAGAAGCTTAGTTTTGGGTTACTTTACTTTGTGTTGTCTATTCTTCATAGAAATGGAAATGTTCACTAGACATCTGCATAGGTGTGTGCAGATCAGGGCAGACATCTGGGTTAACCACCGACATAAACTGGAGTAATCAGCACATGAGTTGGAGAAGCAGGCCAGGAAAGCCAATATTTTGAAGTCAGTGAGATAATGAGACACAGTAAAAGTGTGTGGTTTCCCAGAATCCAAGTGAAAAAATGTCAAGAAAGAGTGAAGGACCTATGATGCTTGGAAGTCCAAAAAATATGGGCTGTGAATTTTCTATTGACGTTGAGGCCTTAAAGATATATTCTTATATTCTTTTCCAGAAAGTTCCAAATTTTGTTTTTTATTTGTTTTTTACATTTAAATCTCAAATTTACCCTGACCAGCTTTCTGTTTGTGGAATAAGTTTACTGGTATCTGCAATATTCCAGTCAACTCTTCACTGTAATGACAACAATCAGAATTTTAATGGCTTCACAAAATAAATGTTTTTCTCTCATGAAACAATCCAATGCAGATCATGAGCAGCTCATTCTACTCAGTGATTCAGATATTTAGAGTCCTTTCATTCTTCCAAGTCCTCAGTACTTTCTCCATTCAGATAGCAACTAGAAAAAAGGAATGAAAGGTCATGGGAATGTTTTATGGACCAACTTGGAAAAGATGTACATCACATCTGCCCATGTTAGCATGGACAGAACTCAGTTGGAAGGCTAGGCTTAGCTGCAAGAATATTAAGAAACATGGTCTCAATGTGTGCCTGGGAGAAAAAGAAAAATAATTTGATAGCAAATAGCCATTTTCTGTCACAGGATTTAATTTAAAAATTATGTTTTTATGAGACATAGGCATGGACTCTGAGAACAGAAGATTTAATATAAGAACACAATTATGTAATTCATGGTAATGGGTATGTTTCAGTAAAACTTGGTGAAATTTCCTCATTCTGTTAGAATGATATTCTTAATCTCAGGAAACAAATTGAAGGTTGCTGGAGTGGTGGGGGGTGGGAGGGATGGGGTGGCTGGGTGATAGACATTGGGGAGGGTATGTGCTATGGTGAGCGCTGTGAATTGTGCAAGACTGTTGAATCACAGATCTGTACTTCTGAAACAAATAACGCAACATATTTTAAGAAAAAAGAAAAAGAAGAAGATAACAGGAGAGGAAGAAAAGGGGAGTATGTCAGAGGGGGAGACGAACCATGAGAGATGATGGACTCTGAAAAACAAACTGAGGGTTCTAGAGGGTAGGGGGGTGGGGGGATGGGTTAGCCTGGTGATGGGTATTGAGGAGGGCACGTTTTGCATGGTGCACTGGGTGTTATGAACAAACAATGAATCATGGAACACTGCATCAAAAACTAATGATGTAATATATGGTGATTAACATAACAATAAAAAATTAAAAAAAAAAAAAAGAAAAGAAGAAGAAGATAGTAGGAAGGGAAAAATGAAGGGGGGCATCGGAGGGGACGATGAACCATGAGAGACTATGGACTCTGAGAAACAAACTGAGGGTTCTGGGGGGGGGGGAGATGGGTTAGCCCAGTGATGGGTATTAAAGAAGGCACATACTGCATGGAGCACTGGGTGTTATATGCAAACAATGAATCATAGAACACTACATCAAAAACTAATGATGTAATGTATGGTGATTAACATAACATAATAAAATTAAATTAAATTAAAAAAAGAATGATGTTGGAAAACCTTATACCTTCATTAAAAAATTCTGAAACATTACACATTTAAAACAGTATTACAGTAAGAATCAATTAACATGCAGTTTTTAAATAGTATAAGATAAACTACATATTGTAAGCATTCATTGCATGAAATTTAGATGAAATGTTTGATTTTCCACAAAAGTGAAAATAATATTGTATCATTTATTCAATACATAATGCTTTTATTTTAATATAAAAACTTTTCTACATATAAGACAATATTTTCCCAATATAACTACATTTAATTATTACCTAGTTAAATAATAAATTATTATTTAGGTTATCAAGAAGAATGATTGCCCTTTAAAAATGTCCTTCAAAATAAAATGATCTAGGTAGGAAGACTTTATTCTAAAATTAAAAAAATAAATTCAGAACTAATATAACATTAATATTTTATACATATTTTGCTTTAATATTGCATCAGAAGCAAATTAGAATCCAAGACCAGATTCACGTTTTGAATGTTAATCGTTGAAGCTTAGCGGATGTTTTTGAAGAGTTTGTTAAATCTCAAATAACTATCATTAAATTATAATGGGTAGAAAATGCCTATATTGGAAACTAGTATTTTACTAGGTATGTGAAGGTACAAATGCCCCCAAATTAATATCAACAAAAATTCCTGATATGCTAACAGAAAAAAAATACAGTTTTAGTAATGAGCCTTAGAATCATGCTTTTCTGTTGGAAGCATATTTTACCTTTAATATGAGTATTTTTCTCAATGGGCAAGGGAGCCACATATTTAGGTTAAACAGTAAACTCAAAACACATAAAAATAAAGATGTTTTAAAGTAACATTTGAGATCTTTTTGTATGGTGTTTATTCAGACTTTTAACATAAGTACTTTAATATGACACAAATTCATTAAAAAATACCTTGTCTATGAAACATCAAAAATATAATTCTAATAATTAAACAAAAAGGCTTAAATGAGTATTCTTTTTCAAAACAAGGGACACTGGTATCAAGATAGGTACCAGTTTTGATAGGGATATACTTATCATAATGTGAATGTAATACTTTGAAATGTAATATTTTGCTTCCAATTAATTCAATGTTACCATATGTGCAAATAACTAGTTGCCAATAGCAGTTCCCAATTTTTATCTTTAAATATTTATGTTTATAATAAAAATAAAAAGACAATACTAAAAAGCTGATGCTTTATCAGGATAAACAAAGTTAAATTTACAGCAAATGTTCAATTCCTGGTTTGTTAACAAAGACACACGTGTCCTCATGCATGCATGCAGAGTGTCATTGTGGGTATCATGTGGTGCAAGGGTGAATACTTTGGATTCATCTAGGCCTGGTTGAATCGAGATTCCACCTGCCATAATTGTGATTGTGGCCAAATTGCAAAATTTTTCTCAAAGCAAAAATTTTTTGTCTGTTTAATAGAGTGAGATATAACACTTGTCCAATAAGGTTGATTGTAAGGATTAAATAAAATAAGGCTTCATATATGCTTGGTTCAGGCTTGGACATTAAAGTACTCAGAAACTGGTAGGGATTGGGATCAATTCAAAGAAGACTCTTCGAGCTTTCAGAAAGCAACCTCTTAAAATACAAAATTATGTATGAATTTCATTGCTGCCTGGCATCCAATTACCTTGAGCATGTCAGATTTGTGTAATAGTTCTGTCACATCAGAAAAGGAAATTTTGGTTTGAGGGCTCTAGATTTAAGATTTTATTTTAGCAGCAGTGAAAATAAATATTTCATTATTACTAGTTTATTATTGTTAAATTATGAAATATAAATACTAAATTATTATTTCATATTATAACTAAAAGTATATTATATGTATATTTGCATTCCCCAACATACATAGGTAAAAATATATAATAGTGTATCTCTATTCATTTACACAAATACTTGTACATTGTTCCTTCTAACATAGCTACATATAAAAATAATAATTATATGAAGGTATACATATATGTATATATGCTATATATCATGACTATAGGTCATTAATTTAAAAATAGCAAATGTTTTAGAACTCATATATAGTAATGATATTAATTTTCTTAGCAGAGGTTCTCACTGCTTAAAACACTACTGAAGTGATTGATTCTGCTGCACTTTTGGAGAACCTCAGTTGGCAAATATGCATTATTTTGGAATATGTTTTAAAACCAATAAGATGATTGCCTTCTATCATAAAAAGAAATAGAGGGAATTCTCTCTTATGTATTGCTAAGCATAGTTTCCATAACTTTGAGGATGAATTCAGGCAGGAGAAAGAAATAAGGAAAGTTCTCACTTGACTAGCACAATTATGATATGACATTGGTGCACTATAAGACATGTGTATATTTTATAGGGATTTTTTTTTTCCTTTGTCAACCGTGTTGTCTTCAGTGTCCCAGCTAAGACATCCATTTTAACATGCTCTTACATGTTCATATTCACACTGATGTACATAAATAGATACCCAGGAAGTCTACATATTTGCTACTTGCTCCTCTCAAGACAAAGTATTTGTCATTTAAAATATCTGTAATATTTAAAATTTTTTCCATCTTTTGACCTAAAATATGAACCGAATTTGATTTGGACCAGCACTGTTCCTATTCCACATGGCATTTTTTTTACATATTTAATTGATTACCATTTTCCTCAACTTTCTCTTCTCTATGTTAAACGTATCCAGAATTTTTAAATTTTTATTGTTAGTCTGGTTTCAAGTCATTTCACCATTATATATATTTCACCATTTTATTTTCTGTTTGATATTTTTATGTGAGATATGAGATGAAGCATAATACAGTGGATAAAAGCATAGTTACTAGAGCTATTCTGTTTCTACCACTTACTGGCTGGGTTTACCTTAAGCAACCTATTTAACCTCTGTCTGCCTCAATTTCCCCATCTGTACAATGGAGATACAAATCCCATGATTGTAGTTTATCTGAGATATAAATAAAGTTAAATATTTTTATTTTTGTATTTTTTAAGATTTTATTTATTTAGGGAGGGGGTAGGGGGATGGGTTAGCCTGGTGATAGGTATTAAAGAAGGAGCACTGGGTGTTATACGCAAACAGTGAATCATGGAACGCTACATCAAAAACTAATGATACAATGTATGGTGATTAACATAACATTATAAAAAAATAAATTAAATAAGTAAAAGATTTTATTTATTTATTTGAGAGAGAGAGAGAATGTGCACTGGAGAAGGGACAGAGGGAGAGAGAGTATCCAAGCCAACTCCTGCTGAGCACCGAGCCCAATGTGGGGCTTGATCCCATGACCCATGAGATCAGGACCTGAGCTGAAACCAAGAGTGGGATGCTCAAAAGACTGAGCCACCCAGGAGCCCCTAAAGTTAAATATTTTTATTATTATGAGCTGCTGAGCTCAGTATTTAATTCTGTGCTTTAATTATGATATTATCAAACAATAGACTTAAGAGATAAAGGATGTGTAGGTAATCAAGGCCAGGGGTATGCATGGGAAAGCAAACGATGGTGTAGGGGAAAATAAGGGAGAAGATAAAATGCATATGAAACTTTCCTCGACAGACAGTGAATGCTAGCTTTGTGGAGAAGAAAGAACATGGATTGTTGTTTTAAATATGGGGAATCTTGGGAAATCTATGATTGACCTCAGGATGGTGCTTGCTGATTGTTTGGCGTCCAGGTAGAGTTTCAATGTTCATTCTATTGTGTTTAACCATCTTGCCTTTCCTCACCATAGATTTATTGTATTGTGTGGTGATTTCTGTTCATTTATTGGGATTCTAATCTAGACTGTGTGTTCTGTGTAGACATATTTTTCTCTTTTGTGCGCTGTGGTATTTCTCAGCCTCTACCCATAAAAAATTCTGAATAAAATTTTTGAATGAATTTTGAGTAGAGTGTAAATATGCTCATATGCAGAGCTGAAGGATATTGTTTTTCTGAGCTACCTATGCAATGGTGAAAATCCTCCCCCAACCTCAGATTTGCCAAATATTCCAAGATTTTCCTTTTTTAAATAAGTGTAGAAATAACACATCTGGAAGAATCTAAGAAAAGATTTTCACAAAATAAAAGTTGAGAGCAGGAAGCTAAATTTTGGGGGAGAAATGAAAACTTTGGCAAAGAAAGGTAAATATGAGAAAGAAATATTCCCTAGTAAATGAGATTAATTCGATTTGTTACACTTGGGTGACTTAAGATACAAATAATTTTCTATCTAAACATGAACTATACTTTATGTATTTATCTATGGTCACACAAAGAGATTTATAAGACAAGGAAAAGAGGGTTATACTAACAAGTAATTTTTAATCTTTTAGGTTCTTGCCTATTCACATTTGCAAAAAAGTACTATTTTTCTCTTACAGAATACTTAGAAATTGTAATGATTTGAATATTTTACCTTTCTACTGGTCACTTTTATTTTCCATATTAGTAGATTGTGTTTATCCTCTCTCAATTGCTTTTCAACAAAAACAACAACAACACAGACCTGGATTAATATAATTCCCAGGAGACTTGTTAATCTAAATGAGATAGGTTTAAAATAAAAACAACAAAAACAAAAGGAGATTGAAACAGTGTAAATTAGATTCTCTGGAGTGTCATATGAATGAAGATGGCTGCAAGTTATTTATTAGAAGAGATATCCAAATAAAAATGATCAGAATATAAATAATGAACAAAATAAACAAATATTTGCCAAAGAAGATACTCTTGACTTTCGTGGTATTGATGGGATTGATAAAGTTAGACCCACAGATAGAAGATGGTAACGATTTATAAGTACTGTGAAAAGAATAAACCTGAGGGTGCCTGGCTGGCTCAATCGGAGGAGCAAGTGACTCTTGATCTCAGGGTCATGAGTTCGAGCACTACAACAGGTCTAGAGATTACTAAAAAAAAGTAGGAAGAAGAATAAGAAACTTTATATAAAATATATATCCCAATAGGAGAAGTGTGGTAATATCAGATCAAGTAAAAAGTCCCAAATTTCATAGTGAAAACATGGACAAAAATATATGGGTGCAAAAAATTAAGGCAGAATACAAGTTAGAGTTTACGGGAGTATGATGTTTCCTAAACATAGCTATTTAAAATGACATTCATAGCCGTGGCCTAAATCTTCTGCCTTTAAGTGTTTGAGACTAGGTTCTAGAATTTATAGATTTCACCAACTTTAATTTTTAGAAAATTTTAAAACTGTCTGCAGATGGACATGTGCGAAACTTTACTATAAATACTTGGTCAGATATAGATCACAAAATGGAGCAGCAATGAGCCCATGATTCCATGGGGCACTTTCAAATATAAGTAAGGTACTAAGAGAAAATGATTGTTTTTCCCTTGCTAACAACTTCATCTCTCAGGAGGTAAAGGAAAAAAATAATGAGAACTCCTAACATAGATCTAAATGAATCAATACAGAGGATCTGTTATATGAAATCACAATGATGTGACTTCAGGAGAAACTGATTACATCATATGTGATTATATGTGCGGTTCTAAGTGATATTCTCAACACCTATTAAGGGTGAATAAATGAAGTTGGGGAAGTTGTTCTATAAGAAGCTCTCAAAATGGTGTTTTGACCACACAATCATGAATAACCTTGATGGAAAAGAATATGGGGCATTGTATACAAAGACAAAATTGCTTTCTATGGTGTTCTTTATGAGCACAAATTAAAAATTAAAATATGCCAGGGGTGCCTGGGTGACTCAGTTGGTTAAGCGGCTGACACTGGATTTCCGCTCAGGTCATGATCTCAGGGTCCTAGGATCGAGTCCCCCACCAGGCTCCCCACTCAGTAGGGAGTCTACTTCAGGATTCTTTCCCTCTGCCCTCCCTCCCCCAAAATAAGTAAATAAATCTTTAAAAAGATATGCCAAAAATTCAAAGAAGAATTAGAGAAAATGAGAAAACATCAGCAAGGGTATTTCAGAACAGAAATAGAGTGATTCTCAAAGCGCATTATTATTTTCAAATTCCCTAAAGAAAATAAAGCTTTCTAGTTATATTGTGAGCAAGATTGTGAAAATTCTTCTTCCTAAGACAAATACTATGATAATAAAGCAAAAGAGGGAACGATTACCTCCTTAACTTCAATTTTGTTTCCATTTTTCTGTCAAGGAGAATAATCTTCAGGTGGAAGAGCAAAACTAAAATGATGAAGAGAAATTAAAATTTAAAATCATTGAAGAGATAGGAAAGGAGGAAAAGTAAAACAATTCTCCAGATGACTTCACTTTTCTGGCTCAGAAGATATCTAATGTAGGGGACTGAGTAATTTTGAAGATAAGATCAATGTCAGTGATCTCTGAGGAATTATTGATAATAGTATAGCTGCCATGAGAATAAAGAAAGGCAAATGTCCTGAGTTTCTGAAAAGGTTAGGTAGTGTCTTAAAACAGTAGACCTGGGATCTTGACATTTATGCTCAGTAAAATATTTCAAGGGAAAACTGAATGGATGGATGGTTTTTGAGTACTGAGAAAGGTCATGATTAGCAGTAGTAAGCATACGTTCACCAAGAATAAGGTATGGTAGACTCTTCATTCCCTATATTTGACATGATGACTAGGTCAGTATTCCAGAGGACTCCTATAGAAATAGCCCGTCTGGATTAATAAAGTATTTTCACTCTTCTTTTTTACAAGATGGAACTGTATAAACTGTAGGGCAATGGTGATAGGCAGACTCATCATTAGTTTAATGATCTTATTGAATGAATATTAATTACTGAAGGACATAATCCTAAAGAGAACTAAGACTACCTGCACTCTTTTAAAACATTTTTTCCCCAGTCATATGAAGGACACGTTAGCTGACTGCAATGGTGGGTATTTCAAATTTCATGTCATGAGTCCAAGCAAAAAAGATTTGATATACATTCAAGTATGAAAATGAAGTAGTGGTAAACTAGATCATGTGACATTTATAATATTGAAAGACACCAGCTCATCGGGCAGACAGCCGCAGCAAAGTTGGAAGCATAGTATCTCTTTAAGGTCTGGGAAAGTACTTAAAATCTGCAAAGCTGGGGATGACAAATCTGGCACACCAATGTAAAAGATTCAATGTAGTCAACACCATTCAAAACCAACAGGGAATTCAAGTCATAGGAGAAGACATTGTAGTTTGAAACACTCTTGAGGCAGTTGGGAATAAAAACAAGGGTGGCATTGTAACCAAGGAAATCAAGTTGGAATTAAGAATAACTGTAACTGTATGCAGAACCAATGTAAAATTCCAAAAAATGCAAAAGTCAAGGTTCAGAAATATGATTTAAAAAAAACCACGAATATAGGGGCTATTTTGAAATATCATGAGCTTTCCGGCTTTGCAGAGCTAGAATTCTTATATAAATATAGTTACTGTGATTAAAAAAAACACATAACATAAGATTTACCATCTTAGCTATTTTTAAGTGTTAGTTAACTAGGGTTAAGGATATTCACATTTTTGTGAAACAGGTCTCCAAAAATTTTTTATCTTGCCAATCTGTAGCATTTGACAGAATTACCCCTTCTTTCTTTTTAGAGTAAATAATATTCCATTGTATATATGTGCCACATTTTTTTTTTATCCATTCATCAGTCAATGGACATTTGGGTTGTTCCTACCTTATGGCTATTGTGAATAGTACTACTCTCAACAGATGCACACAAATATCTATTCAAGACTATGCTTTCAATTATTTGGGATATATATCCAGAAATAGTATTGCTGGATCATATTATAGTTCAAATTTTAGTTTTTAAAGGAACTTCATATTGTTTTCCATAGCAGTTATACCATTGTACAAGCACACCAGTAGTTCCTGAAGGTTTCAGTTATTCCATATCCTCATAAAGTTTCTTCCTTCCTTCCTCCCTCCCTCCCTTCCTCCTTCCCTCCCTTCCTCCCTCCCTCCCTCCCTCCCTCCCTCCCTTCCTTCCTTCTTTCCTTCCTTCCTTCCTTCCTTCCTTCCTTCCTTCCTTCCTTCCTTCCTTCCTTCTTTCCTTCCTTCCTTCCTTCCTTCCTTCCTTTCTTCCTTCCTTCCTTCCTTCTTTCATTTCTTTCTTGCTATTGTTGTGTGGCATGTTCTGTATATGTCTTGGGCCTAATTGGTTTCCAGTGTTTTTCATGTCCTCTTTCATTACTGATCTTCTATTTGGTTATTCTATCTGTTATTGAAGGTAGGATATTTAGGCCTCCTACTATTATTGTATTGCTATTCCTCGTTTCAGTTCTGTCAAATTTCATTTCATATACTTAGGACCTCCAAGGCTTGGTGCATAAACATATATTCTTACTGAATTGGCTTTTTTATCATGAATGACCTTCTTTGTCTCTTATAAAAGTTTCTGATGGACTTAACCTGGTATGGAAGGTATTTTCATGGTTGTTCTGCCCTATGCCATGTGGGAGGAGGGGCCTGTGCCAAATGTGCCAAATGCTGTGACTTTTCTTACCTCTTTTGCTGGAATCCCTTCTTGGTTTTATAATAGCCTGAGTTCTATAGCTTCTCAGCTGTTTTCTAGAATTCTCATAGATATATTCTAGTCTGTATATTTCTGCTAACTCAGTGTCTCTGTGGAGGAAGGATGGTCTGTGCCTTCTGGTTTGTCATCTTGCTTTTGACACTCTGGAGCTGGAATTTTGAAAGTCCTTCATCACAAACAAAGAAGGTATTAATCTAGTCCTATTTTAAGCTACTCTAGTGAAATCTTTTTTTTTTATTATGTTATGTTAGTCACCATGCATTACATCATTAGTTTTTGATGTAGTGTTCCATGATTCATTGTTTGTGTATAACACCCAGTGCTACATGCAATACCTGGAACCTTTTATTCATTTCTGGAAAGCACGTATTAAGACCTACAGAAACTAACTGGACCATGTCTACAGAAGAGAATTCAGAATTGTAAAGGACTCAAAATTACATCTTGTAAAAGTGAGAAAAAGAATACCAAAAGAAATCAGAAAAAGATGCCTTGTGAGATTATGTTTGATAATCTTCATATTTGAACCTTTCTACTTAGCAGGGACTCAGGGGACTCAACAAGTACAACTCACTTTGAAAATGATTGCAGTATTATGGATTAGTAATGTATAATATTACCTTTAACCATTTGGGATAATGTATCTTTTCCCATTACCATGAATCAGCATTTGTATGTAAGTTGATAGGACTACTTGATTTGATGTCTAACGATACCAAGAAACCCAAGAATAAGCATGTTGTTCATATTCACCTAATAAAAGAAAGCTTCAGATTTTGAAATCAGGTATCATGTTTCGAAACTAATTTAATCTTGTTAAAGAGTTCTAGACATAGCCTCCTAAGTTCATTTACTTATTAAAAAAATAATTGCTCTATCTGTGGTATGGAGAAGCTGAGAAATTAGGGTCCAGGTGAAGTTAATTTATACCACAGGAAAGGAAAACACAACAAACCATAGCTTTTTATCCTGAAGGGTTTGAACCAGCATATCACTGAATATGTGCCTCAGAAATAATGGAGACATGGAGATTTTTTTGATTAAATGTAAATAACTGCTAGAACCCTAAAAAGATATTTGATGAAGAAAGTTCTTAATGAATGTTTTCTTTGGAGCTATTTAATTTCATCATTGAGAATATGAAAAAACAATGTTGAAAACTAGTCTTAAAAAAGAAAAAGAGAGAAAACTGGTCTTAGTGGTCAATGATATCTAGATTTTTTAGTTATAAATTACAATTATAGCTGCCACTAATTGAGATCCCACAATATTTAAGGCACTCAATCAATTTACATGTGATTATTTTATTGTATATTTATTTGTATTCCTTTATACATTTTATTAACTCAAGGGCAAGCAACTAAGGACGTTTTTATACTCGCATAGTGGTTATCATTTATTGTCAAGAATTATGATAAATAATTATAAGCAATTTTCTCAGTACTTTCATTAATTAGGTGCTCTCATCCCCATTTTACAGATAAGGAGACTGAGGTTAACAAATTGAACAAGAGCTCACTAGCAGTTAGTTTAGACTCAAATTCAAGTTCAACCATATGTAACTCCCAAGCCTAAGTTCTCCCAATTTATAATTATTTTTGAAAATGTTTACCACAACTCTTATTCAGCTACCAATTTTTCTGATAAAGGTGAAGTGTTCAGGGCAAGGTAAGAGTGACAGATTAAAATTATGTCAGACTGATCATAGACATAAAAATAATGGTGATTTCAAGATAAATGTTAATTAAATCCATGATCTAATAATTATATAATATGGCTTTTTGTAGAGGATAAACTTTAACATTTTGAATCACATATCTCAATTTTGAATATTGACCTCATTGACTATAATTGATTTGCCTTTATTTTTGTCAGCCAATCATATACCCTGATTTTTAAGTTGGAAAATATAGTCGTCTTCTATATAATGCAAAATACTATGTAGCCATTTGGCTTTTCTATCTAAAGATAGATGGCTATTACGGCTAAGAAGAAATGTGATTTGATCTGCATCTTTCTGAAATCCAGCATAGCAATATGAGTGATACTTTATTTTAATGGACATAAATATGAACCAGATTCATACTATAGCAGTTGTATTTATAAATGTGGCCATAAGAAACTGAATAACCTTGGACTAGTATTTCCACCTTTGGCTTTTTGTCTCCAGATGATTTCCTGAAAATATTTATTACGATGCCATATATGTATGAATTCCGTATTTGAAAATATTTGAAATATTTGAAAATTCATTATCTACCATCTATTAAGAAATAATACATTTATTAAGACATAATTTATTTCCTTTCCATTTTGAATAAAACAAGACACTAAATCAAACCTTTGATCTGAAGTGTCATTCTCAGTTGAAATAATTCTAACCAAATAGAAAGAATCAATATTTTACTTAGTTTCCTGTGGGTTAATGTCTATTTTGGGGGGAGGCATTTGTTATATTAAAGTATTTCAAAAATGAGTTGAAGATGTCTTAGAGGGCATGGAATCTCAGGTAGGCATCCAACCCACTCAATGACTGTTAAGCTCTCTTCCAATTTTTGTAATCTTATGAGTCTTCTTCCCTTAGAGCTTTGAAGTAAGAATTTCAAATTATTTTCTTGAATAGGAAAGAGATATAGTCCTGGGACTCTCTTGGTAAGAGTCTAAATTAAGCATTCCAATCTAATTCATGTTGTTGTTGTTGTTTTTCATTACAGAAATCTAGGCTAACAAATATTGTTTTTTGGAGATGTGTCTTTTCCATTTAATTGAAATCTTAAAAGAATTGCAGATATTCTAATTTTCTTTCATGTTTACAATAGATAATGTATCTCTTAGTATTTCTCAAGACTCCTTTTCTATGGATATACAGTAATTATTATTTTCCTGTTGATTGTGGGCTGTGAAGTAGACAAATAGTATATATTTTAATTTCAAAAAGAAAGTCAGAGTATAGAATGTTACCTTTTAAAGGCAAAATGATGAAAGGTGTATACCAATGACTACTGGAAAACCACTGTTTAAAATAAATACTTTCGTATTTATGAATTATTTCTAGAGTCACTTATTATTTTTACTCTCATGGGAAAGTCATACCTTTCTAATTTATTATGTATCTTTATTATTAGCCTTTATATATTCCCCAAGTTGTATGTACTCATAATAATAGTATATTATTTGTTTGGTGTCATAACTCATCTAATTCCAATAATACTTTTTCTTGGTAAAATACTTTAAGATATGCAATTATCTAAGTAAATGTTCATAGAAACTTGAAGAAGTTATTTTATTTACATATTACAGTTGAGAATCTGGAGGCTTAACTGACTTGCACAAGGTAAATCTAATCAATAGAAAATTTGCTTTCATAACTTAAATATACTGTTTCCAAATTCAATCTTGACTCATTAATTTACCAATTAATTTATTCCATGACTATTTAATGAGACATATGTAACAAGAAAGCCTCACAAAATCCCTCCTTCATGAGAATACTCATGGGTAGTGTAGGAGCAAGGCAATCAGCTTGCGAACCAACAAACCTGAACATTTCAAAGTGGTATGAAGGAAAAGAGTAGAGTACTGTGAGAGACTGATGGGACTAGGGGAGAAGGTTGGCACCTTATAGACAAAATTGTCAAGGATAGTGTCTTTTAAGCGATAATATATTACTTTTTCAAATGAAAAATGAGGAGAAAAAAGCAGTCCGTAGAGCTGGGGGCAGCTGTTCCAAGCAAAAGAAATAGGAAGGTCAAAAGTTCTCAGGTAATAAACAGCTTGTCCCATGTGATTAACAGAAAGAGTTTGGTCCATAAGAAGGAGATAGAAAGAGAAGCCAAATCTAATAAATAATGGATAGGGTAGAGAGCAAGAGGCTGGAAAGACATGCAGAAGCCAGATCATGCCGTCTTACAAGTAATCAGAGAAGGGTGCAGGATTCAGTGGATTCTGGAATGGTCAGAGATGGGCTCTTCAGTTTTAGTAAGTGTATTGGAATAGACTTAAATCCTATACGACCAGGAAAAGATCTCTAATGATCTAAACTGCCGAAATGTAAACTTTTAGGTATATTTTCTCTCAATCTCATTACGATAGTATTAAACAAGATCATACAGGAAAAGATTGTACAAGAGGAGAGAGTAGACTGGTGTGTGTGTGTGTGTGTTTACTTACTGTCTTATCACTATAATAGAAGGCAAATGATTTAAAAACCTTTTTATAAAATTTGTAGAATCAACACCTGTTTATTCCTAAGTAGCAACAATAAATGTCATGACTTTTCTTTAAAAATATCAAAATGTTTTGATATGAATATCTTTCCTTTTATAATTTATGAATTAAACCCAAGAGCATTACATAAAGTCTGCTCTACTGTTTTGTGAACTAGTATATATTCCTTGTGTATTTTACCCACCTGAACAAAATCATGAGAGATGATTACACAGTGTTCCAGTAAAGGTAATAGGTTTCACTATGATATCAGCTCTCAAACTCTTTGCTTTTAGAACCTCTTTTTTTTCCAAAAAAAAAAAAAAAAGATCTTATTTATTTTACTTGAGAGAGAGAGATTGAGAGAACAAGTGGGAGGAGCGGCAGAGGGAAAAGCAGAACCCCTGCAGAGCAGGGAGTCTGACTCGGTACTCAATCCAGGACCCTGGGATCCGGAACTGAGCTGAAGGCAGATGCTTAACCAACTGAGCCACCCAGGTGCCCCTAGAACCTCTTAATACATCAAAAACTAATGATGTACTGTATGGTGACTAACATAACATAATAAAATTAAATTAAATTTAAAAAATATTGTTAAAATTGAATACTCCTAAAATTTGAATAAGTGGGTTATATCTATATATATTTACCATATTATAAATTAGAACTTTGAATTTTAAAAATATCTACTTATTAATTCATTTCAGAAATAGCAATAATAAGCACATAATATATTACCATAAATAAGATATTTTTATTTTAAAAATTTAAGTTTTACAAAACAAAACAAAATTGCTGAAAAGATTGGCATTATTTACATTCTTGCAAACCTCATTAAAACCTTAAATAATAAATTCTCATATCTATTTCTACATGCAATTTGTTGTAATACATTGTTGTGGTTAACCTATATAAAAGAAAAATCAAATAAGAAGTTGGAAAGGAAGGCATGTTTTAATATTCTTTCAGATAATTGTGGATATTCTTCTTGGGTCTTACATCAAAACTAAATTGTAGTTCCTTAAAGGTTAGCTGCAGTGTGGAATCACAAGCTATACCAATAAACTTTTCTTACTGTATTTTGTTAAAATCCACTGGTCTATCTTGCACTTTAAATGAATCTTTAGGGGTGCCTGGGTGGCTCAGTCAGTTAAGCATCTGCCTCTGGCTCAGGTCATGATTCCACCCTGGGATCAAGCCCCGTGTCGGGCTCTCTGCTCAGCGGGGAGCCTGCTTCTCCCTCTCCCTCTGCCTGCTACTCTGCCTACTTCTGCTCTCTCCCTATCAAATACATAAATAAAATCTTGAAAAAAATAAATGAATCTTTACCCATGAACTATGTTGTATCATGGATTGGCCTTTTGGAAAATAACAGTTCACTGAGTTCTGCACATCCTTCAAATATTGACCCCCTTTAAATATTGTTTTTTAAAAAGTAATATTCACTAATACCATCCCCTCTTTTATTACAAAAATCTTTATGAATTGGGAAATAAGCAGACTCTGAATTTTACTTCCTATTACTTTGGCTCCATCAGTGTAAATGTGAACAAAATAAAAGAGGCAAATCACCTCTTGGTATTATAGCAAAATAATGTTAACACTGCAGACCCCATTGCATTGGAATTGTGTCTTGAAGCCTCCCAAGGGTCTACAGAGCACATTTTGAGAACTGCTGCACTATGACACAGGTCAAGATAAGTTTAAGTTTTATTCTTAGAGCATTTTGAAGACTTTGAAGAGGTTTAAGTAGAGGAATAATATGATCTGATTTAAAATTTTAAAAAATCAATCTGGTTGCTAATTGGAAAAAGGTTACTTGGCGGGGAGATCAATTAGGAGAAAACTTCAATAACAGAAGAATTAATGGTGACTTAGACTGGGGTGGTACCAGTGGAAATGGAGGTAAAAGGGTAGAATATTTGGAGGCAGAAACATGGACTTGCTAATGGGTTATGTGGGAATCCAAACTCATGTCATGGTGACAATTACTTGGAAGCTTAGGAGAGGAGTAAACTATTTTGAAGGGCAACTAAAGTTCCTTTCCATGTAATATTAATTAGAGAAATAATTAAATATCTGTCTTGAAGGAAAAACAAGTATCTTCTTTTGAATAGTGCCCCTGTATAGTGTGACCTTGCCAAACTTCCTATATTAGTGCTAGCAACTTTTTATATTTTGTGGAATTTTCTCTGTAGGCAATCATGTTGTCTGACAATAGCAACATTTATATGTCATCCTTTTAAGTCTGAATGCCTTTTTTTCTCTTTTCCATGCCTTATTGCACTTCCTAGGTGAAACCATCTTACCTGGAATTTTCTTTTTCTGGCTGCTAGAAAGTTTTCAATCATCAGTTCATTTTTCTTTAACAAATATAACAGAATTTGTGTTCTTTAAGCAGTTGGTGCATTTCATCTAAGTTGTTGAATTTATGGGTGTTAACATAATATTCATATTCATAGTATTCCTTGATTTATCCCTTCAATGTCCATAGGGTCTATAGTGATGTCCTCTCCTCCATTCCCTATATCTATAATATGTGTATTCTCTTGCTTTTTGCCTTTGTCAATCTGGCTAGAAATTTATCAACTATCTTTACCATAAACCAGATTTTGTTTCCATTAATTTTTTCTATTATTTTTCTATTCTTAGTTTTACTAATTTCTTCTTCTTTGCTGATTTCCTGACCATTTATACTATCATTTATTGGCAGAGGAGTGTTGAAATTTCTGACTACAAATTATGTTCTCAGGCCATGACATAAATCACACCACCACACAAATATTTAGAGACTTTCCATATATCTTTCTGTTATTAGTTTTCTAGTTTCATTATATCGTGGTCTGAGAACATAATTTGTATAATTTCAGTTCTTTAAATTTTGTTAAGGTTTATTTTACCTTCAGAACATTATCTATCTTTTTTAAATTATTATGTTCAATTAACCAATATATAGCACATCATTAGTTTTTGATGTAGTGTCCACCGATTCATTAAGTTGCATATAACACCCAGTGCTCACCACAACACGTGCCTTCCTTAATACCCATCACCCGGTTACCCCGTTCTCCCCTCCCTTCTGTAGCCCTCAGTTTGTTTCCCGGAGTCCAGAGTCTCTCATGGGTTGTCTCCCTCTCTGATTCCTTCCCGTTCAGTTTGTCTGCCCCTCCCCCTGTGGTCCTCTGCACTGTTCCTTATGTTCCACATATACTAGGTATTTACCTCAAAGATACAGAATATATCTATCTTGATGAACAGTCATTAATTTCTGACTACAATTGTAGAATTGTCTATATTCCTTTTCAGTTCTATCAGATTTTGTCTTGTATTGTAAACTCTCTTATTAGGTGCATAAACATTTAGTGTTGTTGTATCATCTTGGAAAATTGACCTTTTGCTAGTATAGAAATGTCCTTCTTTTATTCTTGATAATATTCGTTGAAGAACTTGTCTGATATTGATATAGTTATTCCAGCTGGGTATGGCTTTTGTTGGTGCTATGATTACCCTCAGTGCATTACAGGTTTAAATTATTCTGTGTTATTTTGTGTTAGAGTAAGAGCTGTTTTGCTGGAGGATTTTTCTCAATGTCTAATCTGCTTTTAACGGTAAGTCTTCCCTTTGTGCATGAGTCTTTCTGCGCTCTTGTCCCATTATCAGAAGAAGCCTGCTTTTACTTGTTAACTCAGTGTTTATTGGCCTCATGATGAAGGTGGGGGAGAATGTCCTCTGTTGTTCTGATTTAAGACTATGTATTCATCTTAGGCATGTACTGTTTTCCTGGGTCTTTGGTATTGGGTCTTATCAGTGATCTTGTCCTGTTGACTACTATAGGAGACTACCAGTGGTCTGAGTTAAGGATAAATTCATTTTCCTCTGGAGGGGTAAAGAATTTTTAAACAAATTTTCTCCATTTCCTTTCCTTTAGCTTCAATTCATTTTATTGTGCCTTTAGGGCAACACGGTTGTCTGCTCTTTCTTGGTTGTAGAAGGCTTTTGCTTCATAAAAAGATGGGGAAAACGGATCTGGGCAGGGCTTTGTGCCTTTCCTGAGGTGGCTACAATTCTTCTTCCCCAAGCCTACATCAAAAGGGACACTTTCTCGGGACCTTTGTTTTGCCCTCAAGCTTTCTTGTGAATATCCAGTGAGGTCAGTGGAAAAGAGCCTGTAGAGTGGGTGTGGATTTCTTTTGTGTCTGCAGTTATTAGGGCTTCGACATTGTCATGCTAGCCCCTTTAGCAATTTGTTAAAAAGTAATTTAAGTGAAGGAAATCTTAGCAACTTGCATGGTGTCCAACATCATCTACTCCAGGTAAGTAAGTGCTCACATTGTGCCTCTCTTTGGTGCGTTGTGTTTCTTAAAATTTTGAATTAGTTATTTGACTTGTAACCTCAGTTTTGATGGGCTTAAAAAAACCTGTGAACTTACCTTCTGCATCATTATTTTGTTATATGAATAAGAGTGATGCTCTTTCCGGCTTTCGTCCTAAGCAGATACTGGATCTACTTTTGAACTCTTAAAACAGAAAGTTTTTGTTGCCTTAATCTTTAGATTCAAAACTTCTTATACCCTAGTTTAAACTACTAGATATAAACATGCCTGACCAAAGCTATAGCTTTGCTTTTTGCTAGCTCTTCATGACATCAGGATGCTTTAACATGTGCCTTTGATATCACACTAAGAAAATACCCATTCACACTTGTTATTCAACTCCAATCCTTATTTTTGTTTATAAAGACCATACCATCAGAGAAATCTGGGGCAAGTATTATATTTTTAATTTTTTGGAAGTCAAGATAAATGAGTTTTTTCTTACATACATATTTCTTCCTTAACTAGCTCTAGCAAATATTGATTTCCTCTTATATAAACCTCATAATGTACCAAAAGGTTGAGTTGTTTTTTCAGTAAAAGACCCTATTACTTAACATAACCCCATGAAATTTACCAACTATGAAATTGCCATGATTTGGTTTATAGGTCATCTTTTGAATCTTCTTATCTATAAGGAATTAAATAGTCAATCATACAATATTTTGAAAAAATGACCATTTATAATAGCATATAACTTATTTTAGTCATTTCCATGATTTTGTCCTTGAGGTCTTTCAAAATCTCTTAGAAAGATTTTTTTCTAACTTCAGTTATTCCTTCGATTATTCTTTCAGTTTGACCTATAATGCTTATATGTTTACCATTAGTTAATTTAAAATCTTGGTAGTTTATCTCAAAAGAAAATTTGAATTTGGGTAACTCCATAAAATATTCATAAAAGAATGGGATTGAAAATTTCTTTTTCAATAGTTTTTTTTAAATTAATTCTTTAACAGATTCCAGAATTATATTAGAATTTTTAATTGTCCATTTTAACTTTTCTTCTAGAGAAATTACATTAAATAGTAACAGTGATTTATTGCACAGCTAAAAAGTCTGTATTTTAATGAGTGGTGGGTTTGCAATCATTATGACTCACATTTTTAGCTTATATTTTTGTTGCACCTTACTTGTTATTTATTGTTCTATTTACTTGGTGATTGGTTTATTCAAAAATTTCCTTTGAGACATGACACTTCAGTAATAGTGGACTAGGAAATTTAGAAAAAACTCTCACACTGAAGCTGGCAAAATAAATCTAAAGACACTGGAAAGTTAAAAAGCTAACAAGGAATTATGGGGTCAAGATCTAGGCAGGTTAGAGAGTAAAGGAACCCTGAAAGGTGAACCCATCATTTTAGGCTACTCTCATGTAAGGATTTTTTTTACTTAGGGGATTTTGTGGACTACTGTCGGGGTGGCTGAATTTGAGAAGCTGCACAACGCTGTGAAAGCTTTATGGAGCCAGAGGACAAAAACTGAAATCCAGGGCCCTCAGGCTTTATGTTAGGTCTTACAAGTCTACAAACTAGGAGTAAGTGTTAATCAGAAATAGTTTAGTCACTGCAAGAACTGAAGCACAGTTTCAACTCATCTCCCTGGAATGGGCTAAATGATCTGAAATTACAAATGTCCCTAGCTATCTTCAAGAACAAAAGTATATTCTCTCGGAAGGAAGATATAATCATTCCAGACCTCAAATTATTTCTAGACGCTATGAGTCCTGGCACGGTGATGATATGATATGATATGCTATGATAACAAGATGTATAATAAGACTACGTGTTTTAGAACCTTAGAAAAACAATGGAAGTAGAAATATAGGCTTAGGTAGTTCCAGAAAATGGAGTCCTGACACACAGACTTTAAATGGCTGAACTTGTTAAGTTTAAGGATTTCCAAGAATGTGGAGAATTTTGACACAGAATTGAATATGCAAAAATAAGGCAAATTGAAATTCAAGAACTAAAAAATTCAGTGAATAAAATTTAAAACTCTGAGTGTGTTTAGTGTTAGATTTGACACAGATACAGAGATCATTACTTGCATAAAATGTAGGACAGAAAAATATCCAGAAGAAGCATGGAAAAACAAAAGATTGAAATTACATTTAATAAAGAGCAAGAAAAGGAGACGATACACTGAAAGGATTTTACATACATGAAATAGGAATTGTAGAAAAAGGGGAGAGCCAATGGGGCGGAAGCAATGTTTGAAAATATAATGCTAATGAGAATTTTCTGAAACTGATAAATGACATCAAGCTTCAAGAATCACTGTGAACCTCATGCAGAATAAATACAAAGAAAGCTAGAGAAAAATTCCAAATAAGCAATTATAGAGAGAAAATGTTAAAAGTACCAACAGAAAAAAATATATATATATTACTTTAAAAAGAGCAAAAATTTGGCGCATGTGGGTTGCTCAATCAGTTAAGCATCAGACTCTTGGTTTTAGCTAAGGTCATGATCTCAGGGTCATGAGATCAAGCTCTGCGGCAGGCTCTGAGCTCAGCGGGGAGTCTGCTTAAAGATTCTCTCCCTCTGCTCTTCCCCTCACTTGCTCTCTCTCAAATAAATAAATAAATAAATAAATAAATAAATAAATCTTTAAAAAAACATAAATAAATAAAAAGAACAAAAATTAGCTCAACACCTTTCTTTTTGACAACAGCAAAAACAACAAAACTGGAAGTCAAAACGTAGAGAAATGCTATCCTTTAAAACAACAAAACTGGAAGTCAAAATGTAGAGAAATGCTATCCTTTAAGTACTGAAAGAACACTGGAAAATTCCTTAGTATAATGAATTTGAACAGGGATGTAGATAAGTACATGAAGAGTCATGAGACAGAAAGGAATCACTGCAAATCAAAGTTCTGAGGCAGCAAACATTTAGAGGGCAACAGAAGAGGTACAATGTGGTCCACGAGAGAGAAAAAGGAACAACAGGTCCCTAGATTGCACAGAGTTCTACAGTAAGCTCTCTTTTTTGCTTTAAATGACTTTATAGAGACTCTGTTTCTTTGAAACAAAGAGCCTCCCTGAAAGACAGTGAAAACTTTGGTTAGAACTGCCAAAAATTGACATGAGGAGGACATTTGGGATGGTGTTCTGTAACAATTCCTCCTTCTTCCCAATAAGCTGCAAATAGCAGACTATGACTATAACAGACTGTAATAGTAACTCCGTGCTCCTTTCATAAGAGGGGTTGGGTATCTTCATGAAGGAAGTAAAACATAGTATGTCTAGAGTCTCTTGTGGCTTTGAAAGCATGCTTCCTTACTATTTCTGCTCCCTTAAGAAAACTGGACCCAGCTGCTCCTCAAGTGGCCTGAAGAGTTTTGCTGGATGTTACCATTGTTTTAGCATCTGCTAAAAGAAAGCCTAAAAGTGGCCAGTGCAATCCTGTCCCTTGGAATGATGGTCCAGTTGTGCCTTCGGGAGGGGAACAGAGGGGAGGAAGCGATTATAATGTTCCTAATCCCTAGATTAGTAAACCTGCTCTGCGGTCCATAAACTTGGAAGATTAGATGGTCTCTTTTGCAGGTAGTCAGCTAGAAACATTGCAGTTTCTGTTTGGATTTTGTTGGACAACGTTTGAACAATAAAAGAAAAGGCATGACCAAATTTGTATCCAGTATTTTCCCTGACTTCCATAAGAAATATATGAATGTACAGTCTGGTTCAGAGAAGGAGGCAGACCCTAGTTTGATCATCATGGCATGCAGGCCACCTTCAGCACGGGCTGAATGAATTTCGCATCAAACTGGAAAAAGGCATTGCGGTCAGTGCTTCTCAAAGTGGGGTCTGGTAATACTAGTTTCATAATGATACTAAGAGGTTTTTTTTTTTGCCTTTTCACTCATTTTTCTCGGAAATGCACAGTGAGTTTTCCAGAAGCTATGTATGATTTGTGCTATGACAACAGATTGAGAACAGAGCAGATATAAAAATCCATCTGTCTTCTATTAAGCCAGGTATTGAAGATACTTGAAAATCTAAAACAAACAAAAAAAACCTATTTTTTTAATTTTAGAGAACAGTTTTTTTTAATAAAGTATGTTATTTATGTTAACATAAAGTGAGTTTTGTATTGCTGTTTTAAGCTTAATTAATAAATGAATCTTTATAAAGTGCCTGCTTTTTCTTCTAATACAGTATTCTAATATGGTATTTTCTTCTAATACGATATGTATTCAGAAATGTAACTCATATAAACAAAAGTTCTTTGGAGTCCTCAATAACTCTTTAGAACATACAAGGACTCTGAGATCCAAACATTTATAAGCCTCTATATTAGCTATTTTCTTAATGAAATAACCAGTTCTTTTATTTTTTATGTCTTTTCTATTAAAAATAACCATGCTTTGTATATAGTTTAACAACTCTCTCAGGTTTCTCTAAGCAATTAAGTTAACATTTTCAATTTGACTAACCATGTGTTTTGTTGTTGTTGTTGTTCATAATCTTGAACCTAACCTGCTCAACTATTATTGTGAAAAATATGCTCATTCCATGTGCGTATTTCCTGCCACTATCCACAGCCACGAAATGCGGTTCAGGTATATCATTTTCCAGAAATTAGGATATAGTAACTTTTCTTGGCAAAAATCTTTTTCATTTTAATTCAAGCACAATTTATTGATTATTTACTGTATACTTCCTTTTAGCCACTGAAAATAATAAAATAAATAGTATGATGATTAAGCACATTATTTTCAGTTGGTAGGAAATAATATATAAAATCACTGAAGAATTATGAGGTAATGTGTAAACACAAAATAGTGCACCTTGATTGATAATTAATAGATAAAATGTTTAACTTACAGGTTTATCATATTGCTCTTTTAAAGTACTTAGATTGATAGTTTTGAAATACATGTTTTCATTTCTATTAGTGACTACAAAGATGTAATATTAAAACATAAAACAAGAAATGATAAACATGGAGACATAGAAAAAATCCATGGTATTTCCTGAAGTATCTATTACACAGTTTAGAGTATATAGTATAAAGTTCCATGTGTCCTAAACATACATATCAGTCAGGATTCTTCAGAAACACACACACACACACACACACACACACACACACACACAGATTTATTTTAAGGAATTGGTTCCTGTGATTGTGGGAGCTGGCAAGGGTGAAATCTGTAGAACATGACAGAAGGCTGGAAATTTAGTCAGGATTTAATGCTGCGGTCTTGAGGCAGAATTTCTTCTCTGGGAAACTTGAGCTTTTGTTCTGACAGCCTTTAATTGTTTGGATGAAGTCCCACCAAGATTATCAAGGACGATCTCCTTTAAAGTCAATTGATTGCAAATCTCAACCATATCTACCAAATACCTTCCCAGCAACACCTCAATTAGTGCTTGGTACTAATTGATGTATAAAACTAACCATCACAGTATACTACTTCATTTTTCTCTGTACGATAAAAGTGAGAAAATGGGGAAAAAGAACAGGGCAAATGAACAGAAAAAGTGGAAATGATTGTTTCCAACAGAATGCTTAGCATTCATTATAATCAGTAGAATGAGAATTTAATTAATGCAAAGGTCAAGTTCAGTTCAGATCAAGACACAGCATCTTACATTTTGCTAGCCGCAAAGGCTCTCTGGGATTCAACCATAATGTAGTCTCAATGACTTTATAATCCAGGAGAGAAGACAGGTATGCAGATGACCTTCAGCAACCGGTGGCAAGTTTGAAAGGCTATAGAAGCACCAACATTCCAAATAATATATATTGTATCTGTGTTTTACAGATCAATACACAATCCTTTCAGGATATTCTAAGGATGAAAAGTTTCTCAGATTTTTTTTTTCTCCACCATTTACTACAGGTTATTTCCTTATCAGAGCAGAAGAGCGATGATTAAAACAACAATGACAAGAAGATAATCTCAACATATCGCCTGCCTGTGAAACCTCAGGTTTATCAGGAAAGACGATTTTGCTGGGAGAAGGCTGAGCATAAAACTCTGAGCACCACAGAGTTACATTTCTCTTCTCCCTTTTTGGTCTGCGTTTTATTGACAGAATCTGTGACAAGGAACTGAACAGTTGTGTTGTTCCCAGATTGAAGGGCTTGTATTTGTAGCTGTCCCGTCTTTTGTTAGAGGTAAGCACTGGTACAAAGTTGACGGAGGATACCATTATCCACCGATAGTCTTAAGATCATATTACCCAGATAATCTTGTCTTTCTTCTCCCAAACTCTTGGGTAGAATCCAAGAAAAGAAAGAGGTGCCGAATTACTATATTTGTTATTGTACAGAGCTGTAACTCAACCCTCGCTGTCCTTCATTATTTTTTCAGGCCATCAGGGCTAATTGACAGCAAGCTTTTATATCTAGATTTGTTCCCATTAGAAGTCCTTGTGTCCTTGACTACACAGGTAAGGTAAGAACTTTAATTACTGCAGTAATTAGATGTATTGAGGCAGCTGTGCTTTGGTTTAACCAAAAGTAAAGCTCAGAAATGAGCTATCTTTCTACAACTCTGATAGGGATGCTGTCCTTAGTGTCATTTTCTGAACAATCAAAAACATGGCAAGTAGGCAAAAGCATGACTTCAGTTTGTGGAAATTCTACCCCTTCTCCAACTCTAATCACCTTCCTTACTTTATCCCCAGTTTGTTATTTATTTTTTATAGTCTTCATTTATTATCATAGCAGAGCACTGAGATCTGTAAGGAAAATACTATGAAAGACACAGGATTAGTTTTGAACAATCCATAGCCTTATGGTATTAACAAGAAATCAAAGAAAAAGAAATAAATCTTTAATGTAGTACAATGGCAAATTAATTGGTCATGTATCATGTGTTATCATTTGGTTTAGTTTCTGTGAAGAGAACACATTGAGATAGGTATGAAATGTACAGGTTTTTTACCTGCATTAACTAAACTTGCCTACCTGATGATTGCTGGGGGGAAAAAAAGATTTTTTTTTTCACTAAGATTATTCATACTCTCCTAAAAGAGAGTATATTTAACACATGGAAGATATGAAATATTAATTTTTTGGTGGAATATTGAATTTTCATTGAAAATCCTTCAAAGAGTAATTATGAAAGTAAATAGATTAAGAACTTACAAGCTATACACATGGGCTTTCAAAATTACTCTTTCAGAACTTGAAAAACATTGGTCTAATATATTCTGTAATCTGGTGTGCTATACAGCGAAATCTAAAGTCAATTTCAATGTCATTCTTACTTCTTTGTAAATGCCTTGTTCCCTCCCCCCCGTTATATATGTTGTTTTCATTATTAATTGCTGTTCTGGTTGTTTATTGATGCATAAAAAAACCATGCCAAACTTTAATGGCTTAAAAAACAACTGTAATTTACTTATTCACAAACTGACATTTTGGTCCAGGTTTGGCATGTATGGTTAATTTCTTTGTCCACAGCATCAGCTAAAGTGGCTCAAATGGAGCTGAGGATCCACATCCAAGATGGCTTCCCTCACGTGGCTGGCAATTTGTGTGTCTACCACCAAAAGAGGGGGTAGTGAGCCCTACATTATATTCACTGTTCCATAATAATTCTGAAATCTATCCAGGCACATATTCCAGTTCATTTATTAGGGCTTAGTACTCCTGCCTAGGAATGATTCTTCATAGATTTTTGTTCTGACCTTTAGGCTCTTGGTTTTACCTTCAGAGTCATCCTTTCTTTTCCATAAAGAATGGTTATTATTTGCTGCTGAGTAGTTTTATCAGCTTGCTTTATCTTATAGTGGTTCAGGGACCTAAAGGTCATTTTTCATTTTGTACTGTCACTGTTCAATTAAGTACAAGGCAGCAGTATTTTCAACCACACAATTCCCTTAAAAATTCAGTGGGTTTTTAAATGAATCTTATTGTTGTTCATTCAGACAAAGTCATAACCAACAACTGTTTGGTAGATACTCCTCCATCTCTGTCTTCTTACAAGACTTCTAATAGAGAACACTGTGATCTGCACATTTAAGAATATTAGAGGATATTATCTGACTGAGTGAATTTCTGAAGCAATTCTTGAATCTTCAGAGGCATTGAAATGATGCCATATTCCCACCTTGGATTTAATATTTGCTCTGGAGTTCATTCTCATTTGAGGAACTTGGGGAAGCCAATAATATTATCATTATTTAAAAAAAAATGAACTCAGTAAGAATTTATATCCTTTCTTAATTTCACGTGAAAATTAAAGAATAATTTTTTAACTCACTTCTTTACTTTCTTATTTTATCAAAATCAGTGAGAAGGACCCAGATGGCAAGTAGTCTGCCTAGGAACCTCTGGCTCAATCATCCAGTCTTTTAGGTCTGCTTTCTATCTTCCACATTATCAAAGGCTAAGTGTGGTTATGCTGTTTGTCACTACATAAAAAGGGTTTTGTTCCTCCAGCTTCCAATAATATTTTCTTCATATCCTTTAACCATCACTGACAGTCTCCCTGAGTGCCATAGCCTATCTATGAATATTCTCTGCAAGCTGTTTAATCTTTCCCTAACACCTTCCTCAAAGTCCTGTCAGCTTCCACCTGCTACCTGGCCCCCAAGCAACATGTTTTATATTATACTATAACACCCTATTTCTAATTAATAAAATTGGTTCTGGTTATCTATTACTACCTAAAAACTACCTGAAAATTTTGTGACTTAAAACAAAGTAGCATTAATTTTGATCACAATTTTCCAACTTGGTGAAGGCTTCACAGAAGTAGCTTATCTCTCTGTTCCATCTGGCATCAATCAGGGCAAAGGTTAGGGATTGAACTAACCCAAAGACTTACATGTTCACAAATTTGCCTGTTGATGCTGGCTATCAGTGGAGAGATTAGCTGGGAGTGGTGTCTGGAACACAGACACATGGCTCTTCCACTTCATCTGGGTATGTTCACAATGTGGGGGCTAGGTTCCATGGGCAATCATTCTGAAAGCCAGACAAAAGCCACATCGCCTTTTATAAGTGAGTCTTATAGGTTACATTACATTATATCTGCCATATTCTATATATCCACACAGTGAAATAGATCCACACAATTTCAAGGTAAAGAAAATAGACTGTCATTTTATGGGGGGATAGCAAAGTTTTGGAATGGTATATGGAATTAGAAATATTGCTCCTTACATTATAGTAACTTACAGATGAAATACAGTTAGTTGTATTATAGATGAAATAAAATTAGATTATAGATTATCTTCATTTATCTATAGGTTATAGATAAAATAAAATTAAGTAATATTAATTAACAAATCATGTATGGACAAGCAATCAAGGCTATCTAAAATAGAAAAATTCTGCTAAACCCTTAACCAGCAGCAATCCATCATTTAAATCCTAGAGCAACAACAGGGACCATAATTATAAACAAATGTAAAAAATCCTAATGAGGGACATTTTAATCATCCAGTAAACAACCCTCTCCATATTATGATAGCATTAAAAAATATTTCTTCCATATTCTGATTAAAACTAACCTAATTACTTCTACTGACATCTTTAAATTTATTCCTTGGCCCCTGGAAAAACTTCAGTGTGTGTCAAGGTGAAGGAAATATATTAGCTCCAGATAAGATATTTCATTTTTAGATCATCAGAATTATTTGAAACTTACCCTACAAACTGTAACAATAATCTTGAACCCTACATAAATTAGCCTTACATAAATCTAGTACAGTTAGGACGAAAGACCAATTTTAATCATCTTCTACAATATCATTCCAACACTTTTGATGCTACCTACAGCCTCCTTAGAATTATAATGTTTACAAATATAATTTTCACATCATCATACTTAACCACATACCGCTTTTTAATTATTAATGAAATTTACATTTTTATTTCATAACAAGTGTTTTCATTTAAACGCTAAAGCAAAAAAAATTAAAATTACTTATAATTTTACTTAAAGAAACAATCACATGCTAATATTTTATCAATATCCTTCTATTAAATTGCTTTCTTGTTCTACACCCTTATCTTCTTTTGTCCCTACCCTTCTTTCTTACCTTTCCTCTATAATTATCATACATAGCATTTTTTGTCTTTTTCGGTCACTGAGCTCAAATGTCATGATTAAAAAATTTGTAGACAGTTAAATGTGGTAATTCGACACGTATATTTAAATAATTGCATATGTTGAAACATATGAAGTTTATGTGTCCCTTCCATATGTTTAAACATTTATTATCATAGAGTCATACATCTCTTACTGGAAATGGATCTTTTACATGCAATTAACATTGCTTTTTTGTTGGAGATTTTGGGGTTAGAAATTAGAGTCTAGCACGCTGGTCATGTGTGCTCATGTCAGCCCTCTGAACATCACTAAGGTCCCTCCACATCTAAGGGAAACAGAATAAATCAAGACGTCTATTCAAAGACATTTCATAAGTGAATGTATTTCTGATTATGAAATCCATTCAATTTAAACACATTTAAAGCGTCACTTATGCCTATAAAAGAGCAGGCACAATTCTAGAGGGAAATGGGTTGCATCAGTGATTTTCTTTTTAATTAATTTATTTATTTGACAGAGACAGAGCAAGAGAGGGGACAAAAGCAGGAGGAGGGGGAAAGGGAAAAGCAGGCTCCTCGCGGAGCAGGGAGCCCGATGTAGGACTCGATCCCAGGACCCTGGGATCATCACCTGAGCTGAAGGCAGACACTTAACCAACTGAGCCACCCAGATGTTCCCCAGTGATTTTTATATTAAAGGAATGTGTGCTTCAAAATACAATTTATATTATTTAAAAGTTCTCCTTCAGCTATGTTTCAGCCCGGATTTCAAGTCTCATCACACTCCCACTGTTTTCTGAATTCTTAAGAGCCACCAAGATAGTATGCCATGATCAAAAACCAGTGTGCTTGAACAAGTTAACTGCTTAGTAAAAACATTATCTCTAGGAAAAAAAAAAAAAAAGAAGAACAGGTACAGGGACAACTATCTGCAATATTTTTGTTGTGGCAGAATGATTTTTTTGTTCAGACTTCAGATATTAAGGGGGAAGCTCAGATAGCAAAAGGTACACATTTCAAAGGTGTTTTCAAACAGTGAGTTTCTTTTCTGTGTCAGTTACCTGAATGAGAAATGCCATGTAAGGGCTAACTGACCAATAAATGGATTTTAAGCATGCAATTTAGTTGGACTTTTCCTCTTTTTCATTTGAATCTTGTTTGATTACCATTTTTTTCAGAAGCTTTCAAATGTTTACAGTCTATCATAGGCCTTTTTATACAGCACAGAACCTCCTTCCAGTGGGCACATCCCAGCATGACTCCAGTGTTTATAGAGGAGGATGATTCCTAATAGCCTAGTTTTTCAACAGCAAGTGGAATAAAGCCTAATTGCAACAAAACACCTCAGTTTAGTAAAACTAGAAGTCTCCTGGCCAGTCAGACAAATCCATTAGGATTTTATTGGGTCCTAAAAAGAGTTATGTGATTCCCTAGGATCCAATCCTTGTCAATCAGGCATGGTAAATTGGATTCTTGAATAGGGAAATCCCTTAGGGAGAGTAGATGTTATCTAGATCAGATGCAGTGATTTTTCCGACTCTGTGCTCACTAGGTTCTGTTCTCTCTTTAGTGAACCAATAAAACCATAATAAGTATTGATTAACCCATTACTGAGCATTATCCCCTGGCTTCTGCCTGGCTGTATTTAAACACTACATTGTACTTCCACAGCGCCACAGTACAGACACTTGCCTAGCTTTGGCCCTCTTGCCAAGATGGTACCAAGGGCATTTCCTTTTAGTGAAAACTAAATATTTCAATTTTATTACCTCGGTCGGTTTCTAAGGTGTTCTGGTTTCCTGAAGGAAAAAAAAACCTCATGCAATTGGTTCTGGTACAGTTGAAGATATGCATAATTCAAGAGTGTTAATATTTTCAAATCTTAGGTAATATTTTCCACCAGGAGAAAAAATGAAAACTTCATCCCAAGAACTAAGAAAGTTTGTCCTGTTGATAAAGAAACTATCTTGTACATTAGTCTAGTGTTGTGTGTCTTTTAACAAGTTATGTAAACTTCTGTTTATTTATGATGTCAGAATAGGGAGTTTTCATTAGCACACAGCTGATTTCATTAACTATTGAAAACTTCATAACATTCAGGAGACCTCCAAATTATAGTTTGTCTGATGTTATGAAGGTTTTAGTGAGGTGTTCAAAGATTCCCCTGTAAATTGACTGTATATGTATGAAGATAAGATTTCTGGCAGGGCTGATTTAAAATATTTTCAGAAATTCCTTCTAAGTACTAGCCCATTCGTGGCTCTTTGGTCTTTTTTCTGTGTGCTATTTAATAGTTAGAAATGCAAAGATCAGCCAGATAAATTAAGTTTGATTAGAGGGGACAAGGTCATGTGCTGAATGGAGATGGGTCAATCTCAGGCATCAGAGCAAAATATACATTTTTTTACATTTGCATGAATTATTATGCTTTTAGAAACTATTTTGTTTCATACTTATTCTGACAGCATACAGTTTTTAGAAAAAAAATGCTTTGAGAAATTGATGTGTATTTACATTATTTTGGAGTTTATAGTTTCCAAGTCTATATTGCCTTTTGTGTTCATTATAGAAGAGTCATTTGATCAAGTGATTTTCAATACATTGTCAAAATAAATTACATTCACTTCATTAGATGTACAGGAAGTGTAGCTAAAGCAGGGACAAGTATTAATTTAGGACTCTGCAGAAACTGACACTCCATCTTATGACCCTGAGGCTGTATTATTCAAGATACCTAGTGATGGAAGGAAGTCTGTCTCCATAGCAATTACCTAAATCTTTTATCAGTCATTTCTGGAAAGAAAATTAGAGCAATTGTGTCAGGATGGTCATATGGGCAGAAATTGCACACTCATTCAAACCACTTATGTGTCTGACTTTGTCCTTGTTTGATTGCTGCTTTTGTTTACTACTCTGTGTTTGAAAGCTTGATTGGACATGAGCAGATGTGCCAAACTCTAACCACAAAAGGTTGGCCTTTTGTTTTCTTATTTCTTTCTTTCTTCATTTCTTCCTCCCTCTTCTTTCTTTTTCTTTCTTTCTTTCTTTCTTTCTTTCTTTCTT